>NC_143552.1:129198750-129510000 GCF_054136105.1 Typopeltis vanoorti
AAAATTGGACAAGCGAATTGAATATGACCATCTTATACTTCATATAGACTCTCTGTTTACGCCCTCTATACAGAGAATCATTAGGTAAAAAAAATTCTAACAGAACAAAATTTAATTTAAAGTTGCAAATACCACTCTTAGAATTGCACACAACTGTGCACATTAAGATATGCTGTGATTCTCCAAGTAATAAAAATAGGTTAAGTTTGTAACTAATTATTTTTGAAGATATTTATAAAATATTAACGTTTGCTCAAATATGCTTCAAACTGATATAAGATGTTTATGAATATTATTTTTAAAAATAATGGCAATGAAAAAATGAGCTTCATGACATATATATATATATATATATATAATATAAAATGATAAGCCTTTTTTTGTAACGTTTTTGTGTCACGTTTTTTGTCAAGTTATTGGAACTGTTTTGAAACTCAGGGGCTACCCTGAGTGTCAAGTCTTCAAAATTCGAGTCATCAGAATTCAAGAACTAGGCTACCAGTCCGCAACTCGGGGATGGGCGCCATAGGCACCAGGGGGAGGAATCCCCCTTTTGAGTTTTCAAAATTCGAGTCATCAGAATTCAAGGAGAACCGGCCTACCAGTCCGCAATCCGCGGGTTTGGGCGCCATAGGCGCCGGGTGGGGGGAGGAAGAACACTCCTTTCGAGTTTAATATTCGAGTCATCAGAATTCATGGAGAACCGGCCTACCAGTCCTCAACTCGGGGGAGCTCCGTAAGCGCCAAGGGGGGGATAACCCCCTTTTCGAGTCATCAGAATTCAAGGAGAATCGGCCTACTAGTCTGGAACGCCGTAGGCGTCAGGGGGAGGAGCCCCCTAATGTGTGTGTGTGTGTGTATATATATATATATATATATATATATATATATATACACACACTGATGCTATGAATGAAAGCAACACAGAAATGTGTGCTGACCTTGTATCGAAACAGCTTATTACTCCGTGTTAGTAATCACGCTTAGAAAACGTTCGTTTATTATGCCTTTTGTGCTTTATATATTCAAGTGAATAATCAGAATGTTGTTTGCATAAGTAAGCTGCTTTAGCGAGATGCAGCTGGTTCTGCAAGTTAGACAAATGATCATCGGTCTGCTCTTTCTCTTCTATAAACAACATTAAATGAGCAGGTTGTGCTGCTTTTTTTGTGTGTGTACTCGTATGTCGTATGTGCGCGCTTCTGTATGTGTGTGTATTTTTGTGGTCATCTTTATGCAAACAATTCCAATTGTTGTATTTACTGTCTAACGTCTTCATTCTCAAAGTTCACCAAATCGGGCTTGATGGGTCATGGAGTACACGTGTCCATTTCATTTTCTTACGCTTTAAGCATTTGAACTCCTTAGAGTTCAAATGGTTATTTAAGATCATATGAGGTAATAAATATATATTTTTATATATATATTTATTACCTCATATGATTTATCTCGATTAAAATGGTTTGATAGTTTCAAAAAATAACAGTAAAAATTTGACCGAAAAAAAAAATTCTGTTACTTCATTTACAACCACTTTGTTAAGTGGTTGTAAATGAAGGTTGTAAATGAAATGTTGGGTTTGTTAACATGCAAATTGGCTGTGAAATTTAGTATGTTTGCTACTCTTTACTATTGGGATTTCTTCTGGAATATTTCTAATCCATTTGGGACAGAATCTTATTCAAAAATGCAAGCTTACATCTCGCAACTTTTGACGTAAACTCTAAGACTCTAACAAAACATAACTCGGTAATTCAAGTAAATAAATAAGAAAATAACTGAATAAAAATCGTAAGACGGGTGTGAAAGGACTAATTTTAGTGTTTTTCCAAGTAAAGTACGCTTGATAACCGTTGAATCATCAAATAAATTCTGTAAATTCTGCTAGATATTATTCAAAGTAACTGTAAAATTTTATGTGGAGAACGGTAATAATCCGATTAATATAACCAGATTGGTTAATGCATTTTTAAAGGTAATAAGTAGAAGCAAAGCATCAGTCAACTTCGAAGTGCAATTTCTTCGCCTTGGAAAATATAATGAAAAAATCTTTTCATTATATTTTCCAAACATAATATTTTCCAAATTATATTACCAAACATAATACGTTGGTCATATACTTTTAGCTGCTTCGACGGGAAGGCAAGGAAGAGGGCTTGCTGACAGACAAGCCTTCCCCGTATTACTAATGCTGCATGCATTCATCTTGACTTCATTATCTGACAAGAAGTAATATCCTCTTAATATTCCTTGAGTTTAAGGAAGATATGAAGTCAGAGCCAAGGGAGTAAAGCCAAGGCAATGAATTTGTGCAATTCTTCATTTGTTTGTATGAAGGATTGTATTATACACTGCATATCGGGACGAACTTTTCGAATTCATTTTTGCAACCCTCTTAGGTAGACGATGTCGTTGTTCTTTATTACGAAAAAGTAGTGCGCCACTTGTATTATGCATATTACTTGTATGTATTCCCTGACCGGTTTGTTTGTTAGGACATAAAAAACCCGTTTCCGAGGTAAGCACCCCCCCCGCCAACTCATGTGAGGCGGCTAATTCAAATGAAGCTGAAGTTAGCCGTTAAATTTTCTTCGCGCACTAGTCGTTGGGCTCAGGATATTCTTAAAAGGTTGCATGTCGTTTCAACAGAGGTGACTAAGGTCATGAGTCAACACACTGCGTCTTATGCGCATGCGTGTTCTCCTACTTATTTTTATTTTTATTTTTTATTGGAAGGGATGAGAACCAGGGAGAAAAATCCTTGCAATGTTCGTCTGAGACCAGCTGAACTCACCTTCAGCGCAAAAGTCGATTCCTTGCGTTCTGTACAGGGTTCAGAGCCAGTTTTCAATCAAAGGCATCGCTGGTAGAGAAGAAATGCATGCATATCAGCAATCCATTTGTTAATATGCATGTATTTATTCCCTACTTTTCAAGTGGTGTTTCACTCACCTAACCGCCACTATAAAGTGCATTCAATGGCTCAGTTAGTAGCAGTGATACCCTTTGTTTGGAAAAAATTGGCTCTGAATCCTGTACAGGACGCGGAATCTTTATTATAGCTTTTAGTTTTATTAGTTACTCTTAACTAAACAAAGCAAGTGCTAATTTTTCTTGTTTGGTTCGTGGAATAGAGGATTTGTTGATAACAGTCAAGTTTCATATAATGGAGTATTGTAATTTATTATTATCATTATTATACGGCACCTCCACGGAGTCCGAAGACTCATCGCGGGAGACTCAATCTATCCACACACTCTATCAAACCTTTCCTTGAACCTATTAACACACAAAGCACTCACAACTGACTCTGGCAACCCATTCCACTCATTTACCACTCTCCAAGCAAAAAATCTAGTCCTCACACCCCTACTGACCACACCTTTATTCAACTTCTAGGGATGACTCCTCGTTCTGGTTCCTCTAGTCAATTGCTGAAACATTGCCCCTGCATATATCCTATAAAATCCTAAAGGATTTTAGGATTTTAAATGTTTCTATCATATCCCCTCTTTTTCTCCTATCAACCAACTTCTGCAACTCGCACACCCGTTAGTCTGTTCTCATAGGAAACATTCCACAGGCAACTCACCATCTTGATCACTCGTCTCTGAATACTCTCCACCGCTTCCTCATCCCCAAGAAACCAGGGGACGAGACTTAAGCACTGTAATCCAGATGTGGGAGTATCAAGGCCTTATAAAGTTGTTATTCCTCTTTATTCCTCTTAACACTTGTCAAAGTGTTCTTCAATAGCCAAGTAATCTTATATGCTACCTTAATAATATGCCATTTAAACTTTAACTCTCTGTCTACCACCCTCTCCCTAAATCTCTAGCTTCATCTATTTCCTGGAGTACAGTGTTATCAATATGATACACGGCTTGTAATCTATTTATCCCAAAATGCATAACTTTACATTTCTCGACATTAAACTAACACCCGTTAACTTTTGCCCATACTGACAGCCTATTTAAATCATCCTGCAAGCTCTCCACGTCATCATGATTAACTATTACTCTACCTAATTTCGCATCATCAGCAAACAACTTAATATTTCCTTTCAGGTTATTTCCTACATCGTTTATGTACAAATTAAACAGCAATGGTCCCAGCACTGAATCTTGTGGCATACCACTGGTCACCTGTTTTCGCCTCGATTCTGCCTCTCCATATACCACTTTTTGATATCTGTCCAGCAGTCACCCTCTTATCCACCTCTATCCCCCATTTGTGTAACAGTGTTCCATGTGCTATTCTGTCAAATGCCTTTGCAAAATCGTCGTGTAGCCATTTCTTTTATCCAACTCAGCTGTTACTCTATTGTAAAAAGTTAGTAAATTACTAAGACATGATCGTCCTTCACAAAGCCATGTTGACCCTCATACAGTATCATATTTTTATCTACCCATTCTTGAATTCTTTTTTTTGACCAATTTTTCTAATACTTTTACCACCACGCCAGAGATACTGATTGATCTATAATTTGCTACTGTAATCTTAGAACCTCCCTTATGGAAAGGAATAACTTTGCCCTCTTTCCACTCTTTTGGAACTCTACCAGAGCTGAGACTTAAATTAAACAGCCTAGTCAAAGGCATTGCCGGTTCTCTTGCACATTCTCGCGAAACCCTAGCTGTTATCCCATCTAATCCCACAGCTGTATTTATATTGAGATTCTGCAATATCATAAGAACCTACAATTCATCCATCTCTGTTCCCACATTATTGTCTGTCACATAGGTTAAAGCAGTAACCTCACCAGGAAGATATATGCTTGCAAAGTGGTCACTCAGTAATCCAACTATTTTATCAGCTTCTGTCTCCTTGTGACCATCATCACTCATTAAGGTTAATCTTCCATAGTCATTCTTCCTCTTACTTGCCACATAACAAAAGAACTCCTTGGAATTTCTTTTGGCCTGCTCGACTAAAATTTTTCTGATAATCTGATTTTGCCTTCTTGCCATGCTGGTCACCTTTATTGTCTGTCTTGTACTGTTCAGGAGTTTGCTGGTCACCTTTCTGTTTATAATACCCTCTACACCATTTTCTTCTTCTGCAGCTCGTGCTTAATGATATTACTCATCCATCTAACTCCTACCCGATTAACCCTCCTTACACTAGATACACAATTTAATACTGCTTCCCCTAGAAGACCCTTAACTCAGATTTCAGCTTTTTTCCTAAGCATGTCATAATCACCTGCCTTGTAGTTCTTCCACAAATACCCCTTCTTGATAGAATATTCCTCATGTTTTACAATCTGCCAAGTCAAAACCGCATGGTCACTTCCACCGATTGGAGGCAATGTTGTCACGTTAGTTATGGATAGCTCTTCTGATCCAATGACCAGGTCCAATACTCTGACCAGTCTCTAGTCAGAGTATTCCCTATATATGACTAGTCCCTAGTCTCCTCCATCACATGCTGCCTTAAGTAAATATCCCTGAGCATGTGATGGAAGGGACTAGGGGTGGGAGAGTATTTATATATGTATAAATTCTATTTCCTTTCTGCCATGTGATCTTTCTTCCTTCCAGTCTATATCTCCATAGTTGAAGTCTTCCATAATAACCACTCTATCTGTATTCATTGTACTAATTTGGCAATGCTTGTCTTTCAGATTACATATGGAACTCCCTGGCCTATAGCAACAACCAACTGTATATTTTGTCTTATTAGTTTTAATCTCACACCAGATTGATTCAAATGAACAGCCTCCCTCCAGTTTATCTCCTATTCTTTTTGATTGCAATTCATCTGCTGTCTTCAGCAGTACTCCCCCCCCCTAATCCTCTCTACCTTCCCTGAAAATACTAAACCCTTCACATTCTATCCCTGCAACTACATCATATGCTGTTAGCCAAGTCTCACTAATGCCTATAACTTTTGGCGAGGCTGCACCAACCAATGCCAAAAACTCCTCCCTCTTTTTCCTAATACTTCTGGCATTAGTATAGAGAAACGGCAACATCCCTATATTCTCCCACCAACTTTTACTTTCTGAATTGACTACCCTATTCAATACTTTTTGCTTGAGAGACTAGATTCCACACTTGATCATTCTCACACTCACTCCTTCATGGGTGCCTTCACATAAAATCACTTGCTTCCACCCTAATTGTTTAAGTTTCCCTGAATTTGCATGCTCGGTGAACAAAGCTCTCTCCAGACACCAAAACCATTCAGATGCAGTCCATCCGCATTGTACAAATCCTTCTTTCCGTCAAACAGAGACCACAGATCCACAAATTCTATATCTACATTTAATAATGAAAGTTATCCAATTAAAACTGTTCAACTATTAATGATATTTCAAATACCAAATGTCACTAAAATCCGTTATCCAGAATGTTAGTTCATCTAATATACGAAAGGTGGTGACACTCTCTGCAAAAAGTGTGGAGAATTCTGGTATAGCAGACTGCACGGTTTTGTCCAACGGCGAAGGTTATTTTCAATTTATATCATTGGAGGTTAAATATTCCAAGACGGCTTTATTTTGAGTTTGGTTCCGACTATTAGTAGAGAGAGAGATTTCTTTTTGGCATTATCTCCTAAAAATGCCTTCAGAAACAAACTATTACATTTCTATTTGAACAGAATTACACAATGAAGGTGGGTTAGGCTTACTTACAAGTATTCTTACGTTTCCATTCCTTGCACTTACGCTGGATACGGTCTTGATGTCAACTGTGTAATAATACTGCAGTGTCCGCAATAAACGAAGTTAACTGCTAATAAATGACAACTTGTGAGTGAGATAAAACAGCTGAAACTTGTTAATGAAAAAAAAAGAAAAAGTATTTTTAACTGAAATTTCTGGACTTTCTTCACCGAAAACTTCAGTTTTACACATCGCATGACAGACGAAACAATTTATTTACTAAATTAAAAAATAACATGTGACGTCTGGGAACATTTTAAGCTGCAGTTGGAAAAACAACATGCGTTCCTTGGTTGGAAAGACGCCGTGAGTAAAATCCCGTAAAGGAGGCGAGGAACTTTATCTAGTAAGATTTCAAACGGTGACGTTACCCTCGTTTTCTCTCTCTTCTGTCTCTCCCAGAAACTTGAAGTTTTCCTGTTTAAAACTCAGTTGATACGGAATTTTTTTTTTTCCCCCTAATCGAGTCTGTTATTCAGTCTCAAAGATGTCAGCGATTTGTCCATCAGAATATTCCGGTTATTAATCAAGATAACAACAAACGGAAAACACACATCATTTATAAAGATAATCTACAAATTAGGATGATTTGGTTGATAACTGAAAACGTGGCAAATAGCCAAAGCAGCTTGCGTAAATTGTTTAATTTTTAAAACATTTAAATAATTATTATAAATGGAATCAAAAATAATTAACTGAATGTAGAGAAGATTTACAAGTCGATATCTCCCAAATCATTATTAAAATTTTATGGAAAATTACGACAATATACATATACGATAATATGCTGCATACTGTTATTAAATTCGTATTAAAACTTGAAAAATTCCCTATGTTGTTCGAAAGCAGTATTTTCCGTTTCTTCTACTTATTTTATTTCTTTCCTTTTTTCTTTTTTTTTTTCTTTTTTTTTTTTTTTTTGCTCCAAGGTGAATTGACGCACAGTCACACCTTCCCTGTTCCTGGTATCAGCAGGTACGTCGTGGGGAAAGCATCGCTATGAACAATCCATCAAGTGATGTTAAAGTATGGTGAACCTGGTATTGTGTAACCAGCATAAGAACCCTGCAAGGGCTGATAGCTGATTTTGATATGAGATAGCCCACAGTCCCGGTCACTGTGCTAATGAACATTTTAAGATATTCCGTGATATGAAATCCAGCCTCGGCAAAGGGGGGAGGAGGGGAACTACGAACGCAGAGAGTTGATTGCCATATAATAATAATAAAACATATTTATGCAAGACACCAAAATGGTGAATTTATAACAACAACAATCAACTCTCAATGCGAAACAAAGCAACACATTTATAGAGCAGACGACTTCCTTTTCATTGTTAAAAATTTCATGTTTATGAACTAAATATTAATTTCTTCATTTATTTGGACGATACAATTTTATTCCAACTTTACGTTTCATCACACAAGTAAGTGTCTTACGGATACATAACTTCCTTCGACTGTTCTCAGGTGGTTTCTGTTTTTCTGCTGTCAGCTGCGTTGAACTGCACCACTGCACAAATGAATGAAATAGTTTTCTCCAGGGTTTCAGAGAAACAAACTGTTACTTTTCCACCGCTGCTTACTCGCCTTCTCGCTTCACCGAACGTTCCGCAATCCAAACCGGTATCTGAGAATATCCGCTCAATTCTTGATAGCCCGCTGCGCATGCAAACAGTCCTCCCCTGTCGCCCTTGACGATTATTTTTCTTCCCCCAACTCCCCCCCCCTTTTTTTCCCTTTTTTTTTTCTTCTTTACTTTCGACATTCCCGGTATACTAATCTAGCCTCATGCAATGCAGTACACCTGTGAGCCACGGGCAAAAATGTTTGCCCCTACCTGTCCAGCTTTCTCCAGTGACTCATGCGTGTATAGCACAAATCGTCCTTGGCCTAAAGAAACTCCAGCTGCTGCGTTTCCCTTTCGGTATGTGTGCGCATGTGTGTGTGTGTACGCACAACGTTGAAAGCAACTTTATGTGATTTACAATAGAAATCCTTGAGCGTCAAGACAACAAACACACGCTGCTATGTAAGAAAGGTCACGAAATATGTATGCTATTTTTAGAAGCGTTGTTGTCTATCTTAAAAAGGTCATTACAAGACGTTTTCTTATGTGAACAGGTTTTATTTTCTTTGCTAAATCTTAAAATGTCTTATACAGATGCAACGAGGTCTTTCCAGTGTACATACACTGCCTTTCGTGTATGATTCTTTACGCTTGACTCCTCTCCTGTTTTATTTTTATTTTTTTTTTTACTTACTTTTCTTTTACTTCTTTTTCACATCCAATTTATTTCTATGCTAAACGCTTACCCGTTCATTTACCTTTTTGCACTCGGATAATTATGCTAATCTCTCATATGTATTCTTGCCTTAGGATTAAATTATGCAATTCCAATCCTAATTAATTGATATCATTCACTAAAAGAGAGATGACTTCTTTTTTATCAGTAGAACTATTACAGCTTTAGCGGCATCTTACGATCAGAGAAAAGAATAACAGTAATAAATTAAGGGATACTAATTTGCATGCATCGTTATGTCCGAAAAAGTTACGCAAACAACAAGTGAAAGTACAACACGTAAATTCCGGTTATTTAGTTGACACATTTTGCTTCAGGCAATGTCGTTTTTAAAAGTTTCTTTTTCAGCTTTATGTAATAAGGTTAAACCTTGAATAATAAAGTACTTGGCCTGTCGAGTGTATACTTCTGAATGGGGGGAGAAAATGAACATAATTTGCGAATATATATTGAAAATCAAAAGCTTACCTCTGCTTGGAATTAAATGTAATAAAGAATTACTGAAGCAAAACATTTTAGCAAACAGTTCTGAAATTTTTAACGATACAAAAAGAAACTAACAAAAGGCAAACGATAAAGAGCGCGAGATCAAACTGGGTAGTTGGACATGTAGGATTTTGCAGAAGTTCCTATCGTCTGCCTGCTTTTTTTTTCAGCATACGAAGCGAAAGTAATTACTAATAAAATATACTGTTAAGCTGTATATGTGCTAACAAAGAAAGGTAATTACATTAAACACCAGCAGCCATTTAAATTAAATCAAAAGTAATAAATAAAAGCATTGACAGAAATATTCATTTGATGTTAATCGGTCAGCAAATGGCCTATTGTATATTAAAATAAAACTGTAATTAAATATTTCTGTTACTAAAGCATAAATGAAAAAGTTCGTAAATTGTGAACTTCGTAAGCCTGTAATAATAGAGACACATTCTGCTTGCTTATTTGTTTGTAATAAAATAAAATATCATTATATGTAAAAGTCTCTCCTAAGGGCCCGATTACCGAATAGACCGAATGCAACGCTATCCAAACTTCTTACAATCAAACCTCACTTGAAAATTACAACCAAATCACTCAGGTTTGCCATTGTTGCTGTAAAGAATATCTCTTACTGTCAATCTGTAACTTTGTAAGTGTACCTCGGAGATCACACCCTACTAAATTTTATCTGTGGAATATAAAAAGAGAAAGAATACAGTTTCGGTAAATTTTAAATGATTTCTGGAATTCTTAAATCCTATTTTACTTAAAAAAAAGATTGAAAAAAAATATTAAACGACCTGATTCATAAAGCGAGGATTATTTTTTTACAATAAAATGATTCCACTATAAGGTAAATTGTAATAATTAAAAAAAAAAGTAAGATTTTTTGCTGTTCCGTCACTCACCTTAACATAAAATGGAAATAAAAAACGTTACATAAAAAAGTAAGATTAAACATAAATTCATAACAATATTTGATTTGACTGGAATTATGTTTTCGTATAAAAAATCCTAAATTCAGTACACTTGTAATTAGATGAAAATTTACATCCACAGATATTGTTGGTGTAGTGTGTGTCAGTATTTCTCATTTTGCACAATAACAGTCGCATAACAATGCCATAATGGCAGTTTTATTTTAGATAAATCTAATGTTTTATATAATGAATATCTAAATATAATGGTAGATAAAATTACTAAATCGGAACGAAATATGAATTCAGGACTATATTTCCGTATGCCAAATTATCAAAATCTAGGGGGGGGGCAGAGGGGATGAAGAAGAAACTGTTTTCAGAGATCGGAAACTTCAGAGAACTCTTAGATACGAAATGGTTCATTTTACTGAATACCAAAAATTTTATTCGCGACAGGCCATTGAGCTTAACAGGAAAATGGGATGGGGTGGAAATTTTGGATCAATTCACCACTACTTTGGGGGCCTGAAATGAGTTGAAAAACTCTCAAATGGACTAGAGAGACTAAACAGCCTTTTGTAGGTAGAATTCATATAAAAATTAATTACATCTTTGTATTAATCAGAAAACTGATCAGTGATTAAAGTATCTTTTATCAATAAATCCCAAAATAAAAATTAAAAAAAAAAAAAATGTTGTACCAGCTTCATCAAAAGACACTGGCTAATAATCTAAAAAAATCGCAGAATTCACTTTTAATTACAAATAGCAAATATCTGCTGTCATAAATAGTATATTGGTAAATTTCAAGCAATACCTAATGTTCATTGAAAACACTAAAATCATGGCTCATAATTTGTATCCCCATTTTTTTTTATCAGCCTCATTAACACGTCTGTCGTAAGATGGTGCCACAATCGATTTTGAAAATTTCCTACAAAAATGTTTAATAATATTTATATTTCAAGCATGATAATTAGTCATATAGAAAATAAATAAAATTATACATTGAATGTTTTTTATTCAAAATAATTTATTTACTAATCATATATTGATATAACAAGTTTTAAACGTTTTTTCTAACATAACTTTAGTAATACAAATTCTATAGTAAGGCAACGCCATCTTGGATAAGACTGAGTGTAGTATCTGTTTTTAGCAACCTAATATGGGGATGGGAATCATCAAGTAATTATTCCGGTCATCAGTTGAAGACACCTGTATTATTCTTTAGGTGCATGTGACAATGAGACAGTTTATAGAATCGGTACTGTGCCCCAAAACTCTCATTATCTTAGCAACATAAAATTCTGCTAAAGTAAAAATGTTCAATTTGAACGAAATGAGAAATTTCATTGATGGGAAGGATTATTAGGATATCTCAAGCGAAAGCAGAATGGCAAATTCCCACGCCACTCTGTCGTAAAAGTTTGTTTCCCCCCTTTTGTTCTCCTCCCTTCAGAGGTCGTTATGGTGCAGAAACTTCTAATGAATGGGGCTGATTCATCTCAAGACGAATTTAATGGATAGCGTAAGTATGACCTTGGCATTCTGACCTGCAAATAGTGATGGATTATTGTCAAAAATGTCCTCGGGGGTCATAAGGTGCACCCGCTTGTTCTGCAGCGGGAGAAAGAGCTGCTTTTTTCACACTTCTGAATGGCGAGCTCGTGCACGCACACATGGAGAACTTTACCAAGTTTCTCCAGCCAGGTCACAGAATTTGTGTCAGTTAGAATATGACATTTAGATTTTATTATTATTATTATTATTATTATTATTATTATTATTATTGTATTTAGGCTTCGTCATTATCCAAAGACAGTAAGTTAACCTTTAAATGTGTAAATAAAAGAAAAATAAATAAATAAGAACTATTCTTAGCAGCGAGTTTAAAACATTTCTTAAGATAAAGAAAATATATAACTTGCTATTCTTTTTCGTTCTAAACAATACTTCTCTCCAAATACTTTATAAATCTAAACTCCCCCCTCCCCAGTTAGAATACCGTTTTTACGGTGCAGAAATTTCTGCATATAATTTGCATTCCAATTTGGAGTTGTGTACCAAAGACCTCAAATTGCTTGATTGTATTCCTAAGAGATATTAAGCTATACGCTTAATACGCTTAACATATTAAACTATACGTTTAATATGTTCCCTCTCACACAAACTCCCTCCAGTCCTTGCCATAGACCAGGGTTTCTCAAACTTTTCCTACGACGGAACACTTCACAAATCCTGAAATTTTAATGGAACACCTTGGTTAGAGTCGAGTATCATCGGTGTCGTTTCAACGTAAAGCTAAGCGCACGCTATCGCCGCAGCAGGCTGTATCGCATCGCAAAAAATGCGACAGCGCACAATACAGGCGTGCCGGGCCGCATCGCATTGACCTTGCATGTGATCACACGTTTCCTAGAATAGATACCTCCGTACTTCACTCGCTCTCGGAGGTGTCGACAGCCGCCGGAGTCAAGGCCAGCGCGCGGTGGTTTTAATAGCACAATCGCAAAGTGAGGAGCGCCTGATTGTCAAACATGTTTGAACGCGTCGCAGGCATTTAAAACCATTCCAGGCTCATATTAATTTTGATAATTTTTCACGGAACACTTATTTGCTTTCCGCGGAACACTGGTGTTCGCCATAGTTTGGGAAAAGCTACCATAGACGATCTGTTACTGTATTATCTTTTCTATGAATATTTTCATGGAGTTGAAGTAGCTTCTACCAAGCAACTGCTAATCAACACCCCTATATAAGTTAGCTCCAAACTTATTAACTTACCACAAGAAGGAAAAGTTAAAATAATCGATCTGTGATTATAGGGAAAGAGGTAGTTGGTCTGGCACTATCAGATATACAGTATGTCTTTGCTGCCTAGGTATATCACGATGGTGTATTGTCATGGTATGGCAAAGGAAGACAGGAGTTGATCGAGACCAAAAAAAAAAAAAAAAAAGTCTAGACAAATGCTCAGTCCTGTCCACCATTCGGCCGTCATTATCACTGTCTCTCCATCTACCCAGGCAGCAGCAGCAGCAGCAGCAAAAAACGAGACATTGTTTTGCAGCTCGAAAGAGTTGCAAAACAATGCTATTTAAAAATAAAAAAATAAAATAAAAATCTACAGCGACGCCTTTTGAGAAAGTGAAAGAAAAACAGGGAAAAGTTGGTAGTGTTAATAATTTATTTTAACCAACATAAAAAACATAAAAGCTAAATGAGTCTGAATCCATCCAAGCTATTGTTCGTTGTGAAATTCTACTAATAAAAGTATGATAATAATTAGGTGAGCCACATGTCAAAAGATTCGATTAAGTAAAATCACACTCCGAATTCAACAACACAGACTCAATAAAACTGAATTGAGTACTTCAGGACGAGTATTCTATCATTACTCTAAGTGGAGTTTCATTAAATTTTGCTTAAGATGGTCTCAGATTACCCAGGTTATCGACAGTAATGGGAATTCCCCTTGGCTGATATTTAACGAATAGCATTTTTTTCTCTTCCCACTAATTGTTTCTGTATAATTATCAATCACTTACAAGTATGGATAAAATATAAAAATGTTTAGATCAATAAATGTAAGGTAATACTCTCTAACAGACTTTTTTTTCCCCCATTCTCTATTAAATGACACGCTCTCTTCACCAGTCTTAAATAAGGAAATTTATTACGAACAGGAAACTTTCGTGGTTGCCGAAAGCCATTGTTATGGTACCTTGATGGACAAAGGGTGTAATTTACTTAATGTCACGTCGTAAATAAAATAGCTGAGTGAATGAAAACCTCACAGGAAATGAATTTCTCAAGATGTTGTCAGTTCTTTATGACTCCGGAGTCAAGTGAGCCTAATCGAGGTAAAGACACAGTTTTTTTTTTTTTTTTTTTTTTTTTGTCAATGTGAATGTCATTAATGCTAATAGGTATGCTTTAAGCGTAGTCATTCACCGACCCTGTTCATGGTTTTTTTCTTGGTTCATGATTACTAAATAGATAAAAGTGATAAAACAATAAAATCTTTGATTACTGATAAGCATTAAAACTAACTTAATTGGTAATTAAAAAAAGTAAACAAAAATAACAAACCTCCTCTTTTATTTTTCCATATTGCATTTAGGAAAATCACTCTGCACTAAATTCAGTTGTCCATGCTTTCAAACCAGTGAATGACGTTTTAAGAATCAAGTGGGTAAAGTTAGTTTGAAAGAATCAGACCTCGAGAAATTTCATTTTTACAAGTTATTCAAAACTAATTAGAAAAACGCAATAACTTCGTGATGAATTTATAATGTATTATAGATTCAAATCCCGTAGATCATGAGATTCATTTTAATCTTTCTCAAGTTAGGTTGAATTAGCTTGTCTGCAAATAGTGCTGAATATAGTGAACTGTGTTCATATGTTAATTCATGACTATCGAAAATGCCAACTAGAGCGATAATAGGATTTTGTCATTCAGACTGCATTTTTTTCTTTGACAAAACCTAAAATCGATTCCTAAAAGTTACAGAAGTTGAGAAGTTATTAATTGACTTCTAAGGGTTACAGAAATTGAGAATGCATAAGCTGGTTCCTAAGGGTGAAAGAGACATATAAGTTACTTAGGTGAGTTTATAGGATTCATACCGAGGAAATTTTTGAGTACATGACTAGTGTGGGGAGAACTAAAGGTCACCACTGGAAATTAAGTAAGCAAGGGCACTCGTACAAGAATTTTTGCTCGGAGGGTGATGAATGAGTCGAATGGGTTGCCAGAGTCTGTTTTGAGTGCTTTGTCGGTGAATGAGTTCAAAGAAAGATATGACAGGTATTGTGCAAATGACGGCTAGTGTTGATGTTAGTGAACATCCCGTGATGAGTCTACTGACTCCATGGAGGGGCCCTTGTATAATAATAATAATAACGTTCTGGTTCCGCAATCAAAATCCTGAAACAAGAGTCCCTATGCACAAAATTTAAAAAAAAAAAAAAAAAAAAAAAAAAAAAAAAATCCCAGTCAAATAGAAAACAAATATTCAGAAACCTCTAATAATTTGACAGGCCTATATAATACAATAAAGAGCCAAGAGGCTATTTTTTTTTCGGCGACGTAAATTAAGTTAATGGGATAATGAGGGATTATCCCATTAACATTAAAATAATGAGGGATTTATTATCCCATTAACTTAGGCCTATATAATGTATAAAAAGTGAAACGACTTAGCTGTCATTTAATTATTTAAAATACAATGAGCACAAAAATGACCAAAACCGTATTGTTCGATATTACATATATACCCTTCACAAAAAATCGTAGATTCATTTGCATATTCGAATAAAATCATTGAAAATGTTTAATGTTTTTATTTTATTTATTTATGGAAACAGCAAAGTTGAGAAACTTTGCTGCTTCCATTGAAATTCGTCATCAAAAGACGAAGCAAATAATCCACACACACATTTTTTGCACTATGGAAGTTGTCCCAGTGAAAAAGGATCGGCAAAACATTTCATAATTTTTTTTCCAGTGTATATATATTTTTCTAGTTTGCGAAAAATGCTTGTTTTTTTTTTTTTTTTTTTTTTTCCACAAAACTGGGAAAATACATATTATCAAATTCCCATTTTCCTTTTGCACGATAGCTCAATGGCCTGTCGAGCCAAGTAACTTAGCTGCCTGAAAGTCTTGTGAGATGGGAACTCTGATGGGATGGTTAATTCTATTCGCATAGTGTATTATGGATGTCAAATGGATGCCATTTTACAGGACGAAAAACCCGAGTTTCCGGGAGGAAAAACCTTCTCATCCTCGTATGAGACCGGTTAACTCACCTTGGTATAGGTTCTTCACGTCCTAGATGTGATTCGAACCCACGTCTTTCGAACCGAAGGGAATCGTCGATACCGACTGAGCTACGGAGACTTCAATACATTTTTATAATAAATCATAATTATCTAAATCAGGGTTGTCCAAAGCACTGCCCGCGGCCGCTTGTGGGTTTCGATTTTCACGATCGAAAAAATAAAATAACAATTTGAATCGAATGCGTATTAGATATTTTAATTCTATCACTAACTGGGTAAATTACCAACATCGTCTCGATGCTGGTAATTTTATTTGGTGTTTTTACATCATTATATACCCACGTGTTTTTCCAATATTAGATGCGTCCAAGAAGCGTTCTTACACTGTTTTGTTCCAACGCGCATGCGCGGTGAGCTCACGATTAGTGGTGTTCGTTTGTTCAGCTATCGAGGTTGTGTCGCTGCTACTCACCAAATTACTAGAACTCATTGTGAAGCGGCCCTCGGATAATTTTTTTAATGCGGCCCGCGGAATACCTAAGGTTGGACAGCCCTGATCTAAATAATCAAACTTATAATATAAAGCATGATTATCACATTAATCAAAATGTATATAAATTATAACGCGCACTGAATTGTAACTTCTTAAACACTTTTAAAACAATTGTTTTGTTTCATTATTAAATAATTAAAAAAAAAAGGAGGTTCCTTTAACCAAGGCAAAGGTCATTCCACCATGTGGGATCTAGGTAAAGCGTTGTAGTTAATTTGTTGTTTTGCTCTTGACCTACTGTGAATTATTTCACGAGCACGTCGTAAGACATATTTCTTTGTATAGTCATACAGGAAGTGAGCCATCACATAATATCTACTTTGGTAGTTCAAAGTTATGCGTTGACTACGCATCAATTCTTCTTGATGATATGCTACATACGTGCAAGACTTCCGGCAAATCACAACCACATATGGTAGCCACTACTTCTAAATGAGTGGGATTCGCCCACGGTTGAACATCACCCGTATACTAAAGGTAAATTTCTTCCCGTCAATGAACAACTGGGTGGAAGAAGTAGGAGTGGTCTGCTAATCTCCTGCTTAGAATAACGTAGATGGTGGCAAATTTGTGAATGTCACAAATCAGAAATAGGGGGAGGGGAAGAAAATTTAAATGATAATTTATTTTACCTTTTGAAAGTTTCAGATATTCGTTATTAAAATTACTTGATGAATGATCGCAGTTAATTAATTATTATTATTTACTGGATGCATTTCCTTGGGATTACGATTTTCCATCCAAACCGTAATGTTACTATAAAAATATTTTTGCCAAAAAAAAGAGAAAAAAAAAGGTTAATTATTTATATTTTATACCTAGTTTTACACATTATGTTTAGCAACCAATTTTACTGCGCCTGCCATACCAAATTTTATTAAAATTCGAAAAATTGATTTGGTCCTAATCACGTCAACGAAACAGATAGGCATGCATACAAAAAGCTAAGGACTTTCAACCTTATGTTATCTTAAAGGATTTTAAGTTATCTTAAAGGATTTTTATTTATGTTGTGTCTTCTATTTCTATACTACTTATAAATTAGCGGTCACATAAGGTGGGAATACTCTATAGCTCTCGGGAATCACGGCCGCTGTGAATGCAAGACGAACGAAGTACTGCTCGGGCTGACCGAGCGCTACTTCGTTTGCCCGAACCGGGCCAGAGGAGATCACGAGTATCATGAATTGGCAATCACTGCAGATGCTCAGTCATAGGTCGTATGCAGTGCGTATTCTCAAATCGTCTACTCAACTAGCCCCCCACCCCTCAAGATTAAATCCTGAGTGCTTCACTGCTTCAGATTATATCATAATAAAACTTGATCCAAATTTCAAATATTATCATCAAGTAACTGACATAAACAGGACTCGCGTATCGAAAACCTTTGTTGTTTTAAACGAATTTGAATGTTTCACATACCGAATTTAATCAAAATCCAACAATGACATAGAATGAGTGAAATCCCTGCTATCACCGAAATCAGAGAAGGATGAATTATTTTGTATTGCGACTTTAAAAGAAATTAAATAAATTTCAATAAGAAAGAGAGAACCTGAAATCATCTGACACTGCCAATGAAATTTCTAAGTTAGATTGGATAATCATGTCAAATCCAGCTTATAATCCGAATTTAGCGCTAAGTGACTTATTTATTTTGTCCACTATACGCTTCTTTAGAGAGCGAAGTATAAAAATTAAATACTAATATTGACTGGTTTTTCTGCAATAAATAAGCTACATATACCAGACATAAAACTTCCAAGTTTTACATTCACAAAAACCCCAAAGAAAGTGTGTATATTCCTCGTGCTCAACACATAATTCAGTTATAATAAAGATGAGATATATCTTGGGAAAATAAAATAATAGCAAAAAAACCTGAAACGTCATGGCAGGCCGCACACTGTGTATGTGATAACGGGCTGCATATTTAACAGGCCCGGTTTAAACTGTGCAGTCACGTAGGATTTTCCAGAGGACCGTAACCAGTTATGAAAATATTCTTTTAAATTCTAAAGTAAACAAAATTTGGCTTGTTGCCCTCTGTATAAAATTATAATTGTTTCAAGGTTACTGTTGACAATAGCCCTTTTCCTATCTAATATTACTTATCTTAAACAGTCGGCATTGAAGACTATTTGAGTATCTCATTTGTCACGCAGTTAATTATAAAAAAAATGGAACTTTTTTTTTTGCAAGAAAATTTTATTTAGCACTGACCCTTATATTCTTCTAAACGCTACTGATAATTTTAATTTGAGAGTCCTACCTTATCGCAAAGCAGTCAAGGAAATCAGTATCTTGCTGTGGGTGTAATATCAGCCATTGCTTATGCAAGCTTGGACCGGAAGAATGATTTGCTTTCAAAGTACGTAATTAAAATAATTGCATCTGCTTTCAAAAGTTGTCAACGTATTTTTTATTATTTTAATATTAATGAATGAATTTCGACTTCCTGCTTTCTTTTGCACTGTTTTTCCTTTGATTGATGTTAAATAAGGGGGGGGGAAAGCGATATTAATTTCTGTTTGTTGAAACGATGTTTCTTCGGAAACCCGCTAGGTAGCGCACCATTCCATTAAATGTTTAGTAATTAGTGTCCATAAACTTAAAATTCCCTTAAATTACGAATGTAAACGTATTCGAATAAATGAAAACCATAAAAAAGAAATACAAATTTGTTGAGCTTAAATATTTTGGATTTTTATTTTGGCGAAGTTCCAAACCAGTTTTTGATTATACAAGAAATAATTTATTATCAAAACTTAATTTTTATAGAAATATTTATAATTATAAAATAGTAATTTATTTTTAAACAGATTAATAACCTTATTGCTGTACAACATCGGGTCATAAGTATAGAAATATATAGAGACTTTTCTGAACATTTATTCATGATCAGCAGTCTTGCATTACATCAATGCCAAAGAATATAGTTTCCCCAAAAAATAGATTCTAAAACACAGAAATAAAAATCCTGTTCGGGAGATAGCTGTTTCCAAAAGAAAATGCTATTTGTTGAAAATGCTTTGCTGTATCGAAAATAGATTATATTCATAATCGACGGCATTTTTGATCAGTGCTTCACAATAGCATTTGTAAGCATCTGCAAACTTGGGTGTAATTCTCCACGAGAATCACTTAATAAAAAAAAATGATCACTTAATAAATTTTTTTATTAAGCCGTTAAAACTCAAAGAAAAAGAAATGGTTTACTTGCTGAGCATACAAAAACAATCTCATAACCTTCCAAATCTGCTTTTGTAACTGTGAGTGGCTCGGATCCATTTTCAGTGGAACCGAGATCACGTTAATTTGCCATCTTCAGTCTTAAAAATGTACACCTACTTTTATAATTTTTTTTAATAAAATAGATGTAAATTTGCAAATTGAAAATCAAGTGTCCTCTCACCTAAGCATATTCCATGATAGACTGTTTACCTTAGAATCTCCTCTTTATGATCGATTTCCTTTTGAACGAAAGTCTTTTTTTTTTTTTAATCAGATTTGTTTCTTGTCTCTATTGCTCCCCTGATGCCAGTCATTTTGCATTCTTTGAACTTTTCTTTCTTTTTTTTTTTAATTCTGATTTTCTCCAGTTAGAGCTCACCTTAGTTGATCTTTTTAATGTTCGCAACTCCAAATGACATTCTTTCTTTCTCAATCATCTGGTAGTTAGAGATGCTAAAGGATCTATATATGCTAAATCTATAGATGCTAAAGTATAACCAACGATTTCACATAAACTATTAGCATGCGTATCCATCTTGGAAACATACTCACACTGATCTTCTGTTTTCTGGAATGAAGAAAATGCCAAGTAGGATATTTTTGTTATTTTTATTCGTCATTTCTTTGGTTGGATTGTCTTCTGATGCAAACATTTACACTCAGATCACTGGCGAAGCGGTTCTTCCTGGGAGTGTGGAAAGTTTATTCCTTTGTTACTTTAAATTTTCATTCCTTACTGAGGCCTTTATTCTCCAAGATGTATCGACCGTATCTCAGATAAGATGAATCAGGCATAGCGACTAGCCATAATCGGAATGTTCTGCTATTTTTCTTTTTAAACCGTAAACTCGGGAATGGCATTTTTGCCAGCCTGGTTGGCCGAGCGGTTAGCGTACCCACTCTCCAACCAACAGGCTGTAGGTTCGAGTCCCATTGTTGGGCATGGATGTCTATGACCGTTTTTAGGTATCAGACTATCTCCCCGCTTATTGAAATCCTGAAGTGTCTTGAAAAAGTTTCGTCTCTAGAGCAAGGTTTGTTTCTGAACCATGTAAAAATAAATTTTAAAAAAATAGAAAAAAATCCTCAGCCTACCCAAGGTACCAAATGTACTATAGGTTTGAAAATAACCTATCGTTGGAACAATATAAAAAAAAAAGCAAGTGTTTACGAACCAATTATCCACATATTAAAAAATGATTTTGAAAAGTCAAACGCAGGTCCAGGTGACATGTCTTGTTTTTCTTTTCCCTTTTCTGAACTATCAATCATGGTTTTTGTCCAATCGTGCTTTCACTTCTGCATCCAAAGAGTTTTGTTACAATTACATGTACAAAGTGTCCCAAAATTCACGCAAGAAGTAATTTTGATAGAAAACACAGGTTTTTAATTAAAAATTGTAATTTCTTATTGATTCATAAAGTATACAGTATAGGGTTATGCATAGAATAGCATATCGGGTAAATGGCCTCCACGGCTTTGCTGGCACATACGCACTCTTTTGTCGAAATTTTCCATGACCGTTTTGCATAAATGTGGCTGAATTTCGTTGATACAGCGCTCAATTTCCTCCTTCAAGGCGTGGGTGGTCGTGGGCTTGTTGGCATAAACCATAGACTTCAAAAAACCCCAAAGAAAAAAGTCCAACGGCGTTAAGTCACATGATCTGGGCGGCCAATTCTGATCACCAAAACGGGAAATTACACGACCAGGAAATGACTCATGCAGTAATTGAATTGTTTCTCGGGCTGTATGGCATGTGGCACCGTCTTGTTGAAACCACATGTCGTCCACATCCATATCTTGCAATTTAGGTACAAAAAACTGGATTATCATGTCGCGATAGCGAGCACCATTAACTGTTATTGCCTTACCAGCCGCATTTTCGAAGAAGAATGGACCGATGATGCCTCCAGTCCAAAATCCGCACCAAACAGTGACACGTTGTGGATGCATTTTTTTCTCAACAATCACTCGTGGATTTTCTGAACCCCAAATGCGACAATTTTGTCGATTAACGAAGCCATCAAGATGAAAATGAGCCTCATCGCTGAAGATGATTTTGTTCGAAAAATAAGCATCCACTTGTTGTTGTTCCATAATCCATTCAACGAACTCTCTTCGCTGTGTGTGGTCATTTTTAATAACTCTGAACTGTCATGCTGTCTTTTTTTCCTCGTTGGCAACACTTTACCGCACAAATGGCGCTAAATTTAAATCTTGCGTGAATTTTGGGACACCCTGTATTTAGTTGAACTTTCCCTCTTGTCGCCCACTACACGTGGTAACGAATGGATCACCGTGAAACTTTCCTATCAATACCGGGGTGCAACAGAGCTCCTTTTAGCTTATACTTATTATACTTTGTAAAATAATATACAAAGTATATTATTTTACAAATAACTACAAAGCCATTTAACAATTTTCGCCATGATAGTATCATGCACTCTTCTTTTTTATTCAACAAATATTTCATTTCACAAATTAACACAGCTTCTCAAAAATTTATTTATTGTAATTCTTAGAAATCAATTTTAAAATCTTTTATTATTAACAGAGATCTGAAGGGAGTCAAGGACTCAACGAAGAAGGCCACATGTCACCCACATCGGCTGTCACACCTTTTCTTGAATTAATTTACACTACTTTCACTCACCATTCCAATCCCGCACTGCGCGATTGGAATGGAAGAAAAAGTTCTCATCCCTGTAGGACTTATGAAAGAAAAACTTCTCGCCCCTTTCTTAACTGCATTCATTCTTAACTTCCATGGATGTCCTCACGTCCTCTTTCCCATCCTCCATAAAATTAAAAATTCCATGATTTGAGGAGTCATTATGAGTCGGATCACTACGAATAAATAACATATATTGAAATTGAACCGAGTTGTATGAAATCTCAAATACTGCGAAATGTTTTGCAAGCGGATATGATATTTGGGGAAATTCACACATTAATATACGCTATGTTGTAAAAATTATGCGGACACTTCTATTTTTCTTGCAAGTTGCATATCATTCTCCAAATCAAGTGGTATGACAAGATGTAAAGGTAAGTGATGCATGTTAAATAACTGGTTGTGCGCAATACTAGAAATAGGATGTGGTTTAGAATAAATATACTTCCAGCAAGGAGTTATTATGAGCTGCCATATTAGTCATCGACCATAACAGCACAGTTAGGAACATCCGGGATCAATTGTGTCGCATTGTGACATGTCATTAAAAGACGGAAAGGTGACAAGAAATTCGTGAAACAGTCAGACAGAAACAAAGTGAAGTAAAGGCAGAGAAGGAGTGATAAAAAAAAGAATTGTAGGGAGAAAGATGATAAAAATTGCATTTTTTTTTCCAATGTTCTTTCAACCAGGAGTTCAGGTTGTCCATAGCT
This sequence comes from Typopeltis vanoorti, assembly GCF_054136105.1. NCBI lineage: Eukaryota > Metazoa > Arthropoda > Arachnida > Uropygi > Thelyphonidae > Typopeltis > Typopeltis vanoorti. Next base: position 129,222,099 of record NC_143552.1, read on the forward strand.
GTAGAGATAGATTTGTGTCAGAATAGTGTGGATACTGAATCCTATAGGCGTAGTTTTTCATGAAAACGCTACTGCTCAGAATCCAAGTAACGTTTTGGATTTGGCTTTCATGGTGCAGAATTCGTGAATGGGTTATTATTGCCAATTGGTTGGAAATTATAGCAAAAGCATCTAAGCCTATGAGATCAGTGGATAACCGCTATTAGTTTCGCGTGTTCTTCAGCGGGCTGTACGGTATTGGGCAGAAGGCCATTGAATGCAGTAGACGTGAATACAAAGTGAAAAATCGTGATACCCAAAGTTTAGCATGCGATCTAAATGTGGTGGCAATACAGTTATGTGTCAGAGCCCTCTTTATTATATTACTAAAGAAAAAAATGAACAGCAAACGTTTCATTGACATCCTTGACAATACAAATCACTTGCTGTGACAGTTTTATGAAAATTTATGGTCAGCATTTATTGAGGTTTGTGAAATAATGGATTTGAGAAACATACAAGTGTCCATCTATTTTTAAGTGTCCATATATTTTTATAGTGTAGTATATATATGCCATTCGTGATAATAATAATTCCCGATGCAAAAAATAAACGAATGAAGTATGCAAAATAATAATAATCCATGCAATCAGTACCATCGACAGGGTGAAGAAGAGGCAGCCTACCTCACGGAGCGGCTTAATAAGGGCGCTCATTCTGTCATATTGTGATAGGCGCCGTCACTAACAATTCCTGTTAGCGTAGCAAGTGCAGAAAGAAGTTTTTCTAGCTTAAACTAATTAAAAATTATTTGCGAACAGCAATGACCCAAGAAAGATTGGTTGGTCTAGCAACTATATCGATAGAGGCGGACATAGCTTATAATTTAAATTTAGAACAGCTTATAAAGAGTTTTATTGTGCGATATCCTCTTCGTGGAGCGAACATTTAATTAATATTATGATGTAATCGTTTCTCAGGGGCTCACTTCAGTGAGTACGGGCGTGGCAAACCCGAGGTACCTGATGCTGGACCATGCCTTACTTCATGTAATATACATCTGTTATATTATCTGTAGATAGACTGGTCCTTCCTCTTCCTCCCTTGCTTCTTTCTTTCTTCTCGCTCCTTCCCCCGAATGCAATTAGAGTATTCGAGGGGAATCTTTCCTATTTTGCTGTGTCATTTCGTCTTGTGCTAACAGGACATTATCAAACACTGTAATATGATCAGGCCATCAAAAAATGTTCATACCGCATCGTCCATCGCGCGGGTTACCGAGGGACGCATTCGGGTTTTAGGCAGAGGGACCTGTTCGAAAAATATGTTACTTAAACATCACTCCTCAGCACTCTGCTAGAGGAAACTCCATCATTGGGCCCGCTACCCGTTTGGGGAGGTATTTAGGGGGAAGCGCAAAGAAATGGTTCTGCAAAAGGACGGAAATGGCAACGACAACGACACCAGACTATGGCTTTAGGCAACTGGAACATCTCCTCTCTGACAGGGAAGGAGTTGGAACTGGTCGAGGAAGCCAAGCGCTACCGGCTAGACTTAGTCGGACTTTCTTCGACCAAAAGGAGAGGTTCTGGAACTGTCGACCTGGATAAGGGGTGGAAGCTCTACTACTCTGGTGTGAGCCCGACAATGTGTGCTCAGGCGGGTGTGGGGATACTCACAAGCACCCAGCTGTCAGACTGTGTTGCTGAGTGGATCCCATTGGGTGAGTATGTGTGTTAAGGCTTCAGATGAAAAACAATGATTTGGCTGTGATGCAAGCCTATGAACATAATCTGGAGTCAGAATACTCTGCCTTCCTAGAGGAAGTGGATGCTGCTTTTGACAGGGTGGCAGACATGGAATCGGTCTTGCTAATGGGTGACTTCAATGCACATGCTGGAACAGATGACCAGACATGGAGGGGTGTGGTTGGGAGGAACGGCGCCCCTGACCTTAACGCGAATGGGTTGAAATTATTGGACTTCTGCTGTACTAACATCTTGTTCATAATGAATACCTTCTTCCAGCACCGAGAAGTCCATAAGTATACCTGGTACAGGGATACACTAGAACAAAGGTCTCTGACTTCTTTATAGTCTCAGCAGACCTATTTTCCTCAGTGTTGGACGTTCGTGTGAGAAGAGGGGCAGAACTGTCAATTGACCACCACCTTGTTGTGTGCACTCTACGGCTTCAGAAACCAGATGTTACCATCAACGCTGATAAGCCTAAGCAGCTATACCACGAGAAATGGGAGGCATTGGAAAATGATGCTGTGAGGAAGAATTTTGCAATGACATTTCCTCCAGGTTCAAAGAGATTCCCAAGCATACTGCAGATGTTGAGGAGGAGCGGAAGCTGTTCAGAACAGCTGTCACTGCCTCTGCACTCTCATGCTGTGGCAGAAAGCTGCTCGGCGTGGCAACGGGCAGTGAGAAAAGGACACCTTGGTGGAACCAAGAAGTCCAAAAAAACTGTCCGGGCAAAAAAGGAGTCCTACCTAACATGGCTTAGGGTCAGGTCACCTGAGATGTGTTTGTGGTATGCTGAGGCACGAAAAGCTGCTGCTGAGGCAGTAAAGACAGCAAAGCAGAAGGCTTGGGAATCCTTTGGAGAAAGATTAAACTCATCCTATGCAAATGCAAACGAAGTATTCTGGCTATCCGTCGCCTTCGAGGGAGGAAATCGTGCACAGCAAGGATAATTAAGGCCTCTGATGTGCACTTTTAACAACTGAGAAGGATATCCTCCACAGATGGAGGGAATACTTTGAGAGCCTTCTTAATCTGGGTGGCCCAGTAGTTGAGGTCATCCAAGAGGTGTAGATCGGGGCAATGACTAATCTTACAGCAGAAGAGGTCCATTTAGCAATAAAATCGCTAAAATCGGAGAGCTGCTGGCGATGATGAAATTCGGCCCGAAATGCTAAAAGCCTTAAATCGAGACGGTGTTCTCTGGCTGACTCGAGTGTATGAGGCTGCTTGAATATCTGGGCGAGCACCAAAGCAATGGCAGACAGGCATAATAATATCAGTCTTCAAGAAGGGAGACCAGAAGGATTGCAGTAACTATCGTGGCATCTCTCTGCTCAGCCAGCCTGGGAAAGGTGCTTGGAAAGACGCTAGGTGCTTGGAGAGATGGTGCAGGGGCATAGTTGAGTCAAAATTCCAGGAAGAACAATGTGGCTTTCGTCCTGGTAGAAGCACAACTGACAAAATCTTCACTTTAAGGCAAGTGTTTGAGAAATATTGGGAATATGCCAAGAATGTCTACACGTTTTGTAAACTTGGAGAAGGCATATGACTGGGTTCCTCGGGATAAGCTTTGGCAAGTAGTACAGGAGTATGGAGTGGATGGCCAACCATTAGCTGCAATCAAATCCCTGTATGAATGCACAGAGTTTTGTGTCAGGGTAAACAGCACAAAGTCTGAACCTTTCACAGTCTCTATTGGCCTCTGCCAAGGGTGTGTTCTGTCACCCCTCCTTTTCATAATATTTATGGACTGAACTGATAGGCACAGCTGAGGCAGTGAGTGTGTCAGAATTGGAAGATGTAGCATTGGACGTCTGCTTTTTGCAGATGACTTAGTTCTGCTTAGCTCTTCCACAGATGACCTCCAGCAGACCCTGGATAAGTTTGTAGCTGTTTGTGCAGATGCGGGAATGAAGATCAGTGTGGCCAAAACCGAAATATTTGTGGTCTCAAGACAACCATCCCAGTACACTCTACATGTAAGTGGAGTCCCAATGAGGCAGATTTAAATACCTTGGGTCCATATTCACGAATGGTGGAAAATGGGACATAGAGCTAGATACTCGAATTGGCTTAGCAAGCTCAATATTGCGGGAGCTGGACCGTTCGGTAGTATTGAAGCGGGAGTTAAGCCAGAAGGCAAAGCTGGCTGTCTTCAATACAGTCTATGTCCCCATCCTCACCTATGGTTATGAGAGTTGGGTAATGACCGAAAGAATGCGGACACAAATCCAAGCGGCTGAAATGAGGTTCCTTTGAGGGATTGTGGGGCTGACAAGACTCGACAGAGTCAGAAGCTCTGCAATTCGGGAAACGCTCAATACTCAACCACTGCTTCTCCCTGTTGAGAGATCACAGTTACGTTGGTACGAGCACCTGGTTAGAATGCCACAAGAGAGGCTCCCTCAGCAGGCCCTCTTTGCCAAGCCAGAGGGTGGGAGGCCAAGGACTCGCTGGATAGATTATATCCAAAACCTTGGGTGGACACGTTTGGGAATCCCACCAGAACACCTGAGCTTGGTGTCAGAGGATCGTGACCATTGGAAGTTCCTCTTGCAGCTTCCGCCCCCCCCCCAATCCAATTAGGAAAGGTTGGCCTTGAAGATGTATGTATGTAATCGTTTTGCATTAATGTTTCTCTTGTAATAAAAACAAAATAGCAATTTGAGATTTTTTTATATTTTTGTCTTATAATCCATCAGGGGCGATATTTAATTGTTTGCTTCAGGGCGTGATCTAATCTGGCGACAGCCCTGCATGCAATAAATATCAAAAATCCGTATGATACAAAAAGAGAGAAAAAATTAAATAGTTAGAGGAAAGTCAAGCTGACAGCACTTAAAAAAAACTCAATTCTTTAAATTGTCTTCTCTTAGACATTGGGATAATATAATTAGAAAAAAAGACACGAAAAATAATTCTAATGTTTCACTAATATAATATTCGACATATTCAATCGACAGAAACATAACGCTTTATAAGCAGTTGAAATTAAGATTTAAAAAAAAAAAGTACGTACTCCTGTGGAAATGACGTTTGCATCGATAGCGCTAGACCACCTGAAAAAAAAGCGTCTTTTAAGTTTGATTCTAATCGCTGGTTAGAAAAATTTTCCAAGTCTTTTTTTTCGACTAGTTTTCGGATTTGCAGATCTCTGGCATGAGCAAGATACTTTTCTTAAACTAAATGCGAGAAAATCGACCGTCGAACAGACACCCACACTGTTTCAGGCAATAATATATTGCGTTAGATTTACAGACCACGAGGTGAACTTTCAATGATGTTAAACAGCAGATGCAGTTTAACATAATTGAAAGTTCAGGCCAGCTATCTCAAATTGGCTTAGGGTAGAGACTGACTACCTCTCGGTCTCCGAAAAGTTTGATACAGCTAAAACAGCCTTGCCTACTTTCTTTTGGAAATAAAAAGGAGTTAGTGAATTTATTAATTTATATAAAAAAGTACGTATTGTACAAAACACATCGTAATGTCTAGTACATATATTATATTGCATTATGATGTAATGTATTGTACATATAAAAAATAAAGCTTTTTTTAAAGAGTATTCTTATGCATCCAATGATAAGTTACGTGTAAATTATTTGATACTAAATATAAAATATAATTTTATATTTAGTATCAAATATAAAATTATATATATTTAAATAAATATAAATTTATTTATATTTATTAAATATAAATATGATTTATATTTATATGACGGAGAAGATAGTATTAGATGGAAATAATGTGAAGATAAATAAATAAACCAATAAATTAGCAAGATTAAAACATAAGTGAAAAGAATAAAACAGAATAAATAAATAAATAAATAAAATATATATATATAAGTTAAAAATATATGAATCGCTGCGTCGTAATATATATTAATATAAATATTAATATATATTAAATTAATAATTTAATTAAAAATAAAGTTTTCAGATTTTTCTTTCAGCGCGAAAGATTTGTAATAACTTCCTACGTCATCTGGCGTTGCCTGTCATATAAGGGGAAAAATAAGTTTCATGAAATAGTAAAAAAAAATTAAATACATAAATACACACACACACACTGAAAATTTTGTTTCATATGTCAAAATTTCGTTTCCTTTTACTCCGTCATGCCCAAACATAAAAATTATTGCTTGAAATCAACTATATTATATATAAATTAATACATAAAGCGTAATGAACTTTAATTAATGTTTTTATTAACCTTCCTCATACGTTGTATTGCATCAATCATGCTTTGGGATGACTCTGATGACGTAACAATTGCAAGCAGCTCAATTCCTAGAAGTGCAATGTGGCTGACACGTATTTTGACATCTGACAAATGCGGCGGCCAACGCTAACCGCATACCAATGCATGATCGGGATGAGGTGAATGAATGGAAAAGGATAAAGAAAGAACGGGATATTGGAGTCGGAAAGAGGAAAAAAATGTGAATAATATCACATTATACCTAAACAGAATACGATACAATTATGTAGAATAATAAATTACTTAATTTACAGGAATATATTAATTCACGATCGATACAATGTTTCATATAACCCACTCTTTCATGCTTTTAGTGAAGCCCACTTCTTTGACATCCGGTTGGAAGTATGACGTCACGTCTCGAATAAAAATACAAAAAATTATCCGGAACTTTTCATATATGGAAGAAGATCTTTTATTCTTTCATAGCCAAATATTTTTAAACTTAAAAGTTTAAATTCATCGGAGAGTTTATGAGAATGCAACCTTTGATATCAGAGTAGGTTGACTTGGTATTGCACGAATTAAAAGATACGAATTTCTAGGATTCTTTCTTCGACAACAACAATAACACAATTTTGCTATCTACATATTAAAAGCATTTCGAACAGTTCTTAACTCAATATCACTAAAACTTGTATCGAAATTCTCTCTCTCACACACACACGCTGAAGTTCTGTATAACTAAATCTTTTTGTCAGAAGTTGACAATTGTGTGCTTGTGTCATATTGTCAAGCTTTTCTACCTAAATCGAGAAATCGGTACTAACCAAAACTTAAGTAAACATATTAAGCATCTTCAGTATAAACGCATCGGAATACAAATGCAAGCAAACATAAAAATTCAAGAAAGTTATATGAACTTATGGGAGTTAATAAGGCATCAATAGTCAGATAATACCAATATCTTGCCGATGGGATATTAAATAAGGCGAGCAGAGTCAAGCGTTCTCTTTCTTACAAATGGGATAAATGTAATCCACCAAAACTATTAAGATTGAAATAATGTAAAAATGTTTCGTCACTCTCTTTGTACATTAATTCCATAACGAATCTATTATCGTGCGAAAGCTTGGTCTTTTTCAAAAGAGATCTGTACTCAGAATAGACAGCATGTTCTGAGTACAGACTATTTCGGTTTAAGGTATTTGGTGTAATATTTGTGTTCCTCGTCACTGGCAACAAAGGATCTTCCTGGTTGGCCAAAGTAGGATAAATCACAAAGTAAGATCTAATAGACAAACTGATAAAAGAAGACTAACGCTGAAGTTACTGATACTGTTTCAAATGACATCTTGGATCATGCACACGTTCCATGCTTCTAATTTAGCAGGTCGCCACTTTCATAGAATTTGGAAGATAATAAAAACATGTTTTTTTAAAAAAATAAAAAATTATGCTCTCAATGATAGTAGCGTAATTTGACCATTTTGATCTACTGAATCTCATGATTTCCTTGTTGAATTTCCTATTGTATTCAAATGAACTTTACAAATCACTTAAAAATTGACTTGTGCGACATGCGCATGTATTTAGCAAAAGCATAATAATAAAACATAACGAATATCAAATTATCTGAAAATAACCGAATTACGAGTATCACGCTTTCAACAATTTAGGACATTCTCAGAATGTAAATTCTCATTTGTCAATAAAAATATTTATGTCTCAGCATGATATATCATGTATAGAATGTTAAATTGGGTCATAAACGTAATTTCTTGAAACTTTTCTGTGAATAACCAACATCTGCTTACATTATATTATTTTGTGGCTGTAGAATTTCCTAGTGACGAAATTTGTTATCCTTTCTGCTTAACTAGAAAAAGTATTAAAAAACTTTGTTGCGCCGTTGGTTTGAGAATAAACGATCAGTTGTTCAGATAGCTAGCAAATGCAAGTTGAAAACTATCGCATAAAAATTTTGTACCCAGCCTGAGTTGATTTCTAGCACACCTGTCAAAGCTGTGAAAAATCAGCATGAAAATCAATTATTTCGAAGTCGCATAGTAAACGTCGTCTGAATAATATTATGCTGGCTGTATATCTATTGGGCCTTCTATTGTTGCTAAGATGCATTTCTGTGACTCACAAATTAATTTACATAAGATAAAAATCTGCATCAGGTTTATAATGTATACTGTGCTTTTTATCTCGAACAGCCCCCACCTCTCCACATATAGTTAAAACTTTAAACGTTAATTAGAACATTCTTTAACGCCCTATTTAATTACGACTTTCGTTAAAAAAAGGGCACTTCAAAAAATGACAACCATAGAACTGACAGTATTTCACATAACTACATCGCTTAGGATTACAAACACGAAATGACGACTATTAGAGACTACAGAGGATACTTTTTATTTTTCAAGCCACTTCAGACCTCCAGTACGCAAAGTATTATTCTTATATTAGGCAATGGAAGACATATAAACTAAAAACTTTCTCCTCCTGGAAACTGAGGTTTTTCATCCAGCAAAATAGACCAACTGAACAACACACAATAAATGACATAATATACGTGCCTCGTAGCCTTCCACTATAATTCTAAAAAACAACATTATTATACTTGAAAATATATATTTTTTTAATTCTTTACTCAAGTATCGACAAAGTTTACTAGAAGTAATAACAGTGACTAGCCTACTACATCATGACTAGTTAATTGTATATAGAAGCTTGACTTCATATCAACTGCCACTACCCAGACGGGTTTCAATTTTTAATTGAGGTCTAATCAGTGAAAACGTCATATTTTCTATACATAGATATAGAAAAGATATGTATATTTTCATATATGTATATATACATGTATATATACATATACACACACAAATAGTATATCACCAGATTATTAAATATTCCGGTCACTGATGTGAAGTCATCAGCCTCTAATAGCCCAGAATACTCGTGAAGATACTTCACATGCAAACTGGCCTGTAACCCACTAACTCAGTGCTGGAAATTTCAAAAACTATTATTACAGGTGAGCAATATATTGGCTGTGACCACTGTGGTCAGTGAAAACCGATAGACTGAACTATTATGCTCTGTGAAAAAAATGTTGTTGGAAGAGGCGAGAGTGAAGAGTTGAGAAAGTGAAAATCGTCAGTATTTACCTCGATATGATAAAAATGAATTAAGAAGAAGGGCTATGATGGCAAATGATTCGATGCGTAAGCTGCGTAGAAGGAATGGTTGCAAGTTTTTGGATGTGTTGAGTAAGTTTAAGGGAAGATTAGATTTGTATAAGAGGGACGGGCCTACACCTGAATGCCATTGGTATCAGGAGTCTAGAAAAACTAATAACTGGTATGAGACCTAACACAGAAAGTAGGGGAAACTAAATTATAAAAGAAGGAATGGTGAGAATGTGAGTGCCAATGTTATATAACTGTGTTAATGACGGCAATGGGCTTTGTCACGGAAATGTTGTTGAGGAGAGAACGATTTCGGGTTTGTGTTCGTCCGGTTTGGATTCATCAAAAGTGTGCAAAGATGTCTACATGTGTAAGGCATTAGAGAATAGAGATCTGCAAGTTGTCTAACTGTGTCAGACAGACTGCAGACAAGACAATACAAAAGAACAAACAGGTAGATTATTATGTCTATACACGAATGCGTGGAGTATCAGAAACAAAGGGGTAGAGTTTGTTGCCTTGGTCAATATATTGGGACCTCAGATTGTAGACATTAGTAAGACCTGGCTATCAGAATCAGACATACTAACTGATATCGAGTGTAAAGGGTACAGTATTTTTAGAAAGGATAGAGAGGATAGGAGAGGAGGGAGCGTGCTGCTAATGATATCGGATGACTAGAATCCAGTTAGAGTGGAGACCTATGATTGTAATACTACTGATAACAGTATTTCTTGTATCAGTGAGTTTGAAGCCATCTGGTGTGAGGTGGAATCTAAGATCAATTATATAGTGGGGTGTTGTTACAGACCTGGTGGATTGGCTGCTAGCGATGAAGAAATGCATCACCAAATAGAAAAGAGGGGCGTGAAAAGAGTAATCATAATGGGAGACTTTAATTATCCAAATATTGATTGGGTAGCAGCAGAATCTCATGAAAATATATTTATTGAGCTGTTGCGGGACAACTTCCTCAAGCAGCATGTGACAGAATTAACTCGACGTCAAAGAGTATTAGATCTGATTATAGTATTCCAGGGCATTTCAGTTAAAGACGTAACTATTCTGCCTCCAGTTGATGACAGTGATCATGAGGTACTCACTTGGGAATGTTCCATTCAGAAAAGGGCTACATGCTGAACTACAAAGCAGGAAATTATGACCAACTGAGGAGTATACTTAGTTCAGTGGAATGGGATCGGTTACTGGATGGGAAGAATATCGACAATGCATGGGACGCATTAAAACAATACTTAAATGATGCGATATCAGAATGTGTCCTGAGAGTTCGAAGACTAAATAAGGTAAGAGTCAAATGGATGTGTAATCTTATTAAGCAAGAGATTCGTAAGAAAAGGATGATGTCCGTTACGAAAATTAAAAGCAGCAGGCTAGAATAGTCACAACTCTTGTACAGAAAGCAAAGTCTGCGTATGAAAAGAAATTGGCTTTGCGTGCTAAAAATCCACAAGAATTCTGTCCATATGCTGCAAGTAAACGAAAGAATGAATAACTCTTCTAAATACAGATGGTGTGAGGGTAACAGATACAGAAGAGGTTGTTCAACTGAGTGCTCATTTTGTTAAAAACTATCAATCTGGTGTACATTGAGCTCACTGCTACCTCTTCACTGGATGAAGGAACTCAGGTGTATAAGGACGAGGTATTAGAGGTTTTGCACAAACTGAATAAGAATTCAGAAATAGGTACTGATGGGATATCAGCACGCATGCTAAAAGATCATTCAGCTGAACTGGCTATTCCTTTGACGAGGCTGTTTAATATGAGTCTCAGAACAGGAAAGATTCCGCAAGAATGGAAAGAATGTATGGTAATTTCATTAAACAAGGGTGGTGCAAAGACCGATGTATCCAGTAGCGTACTCAAGACAGGATTAATGAGCATCTGCAATGATGGGTGGGGAAAAGACAAAAGGGGATCCTTGGAAGTTGGGTGAGGGCTAGATTTTTCTCTCATAGGGTGGTGCGTGATTGGAATGGATTTCCATTGGATGTTGTGAGTGCAAACAGTATGAATGAATTCAAGAATAAGTATGATAACTGGTGCGTGTAGTATGTGGACTCCATCGATGAGTCTCTGACTTCCTGGAGGTCTCTCTTAATAATAATAAATACCCAGTATGTGTATCTTGTTACGTTGTTGTATTTCAACATAATCGGCTGTTATGTTAAAAGTCTTTAATTGATATAATAATTAGATTCTTCCTCTCGTCTATGGTCCCATAGCAGAGAGATGTTATCGTGTCTTCCTGAGATTAGTATTCCTACAGAGCTATTCCATTATCGTGTGGAATTAATGTCAAGGTGAATCAAGGCGGTTTTGAAAGTACATGAAGATGCTACAGGGTATTACGCGGATGTTCTTAATTTTCCTCCTCCTCCTTTTCCTTTAACAACAGCTGGCATCCCTGGGGATATTTAATTTCTAAAACCAATTTCCATCACTGGATATTACGTAAAGCAGTTCAGCTAACTACATCGCACAATCATCGTCTAAACTCTTGAAAAACTAGGCTATTTGCTCACACTGAGCCATTTATATTCCACTTAATGAATCAGCACTATTATTATATTTGACCTCCATAGAATTACAAAACTCATTACGGGGGGGGGGGGGTACTCTGTCTATCACAATACCTTTCACACCGCACCTGAAAGTAATTTAATGTCGGGGGTACTCAACGCACACTTACGAAATGCATTCCATTCTTCCCTCACAACTTTCCATGTAAAAAATCCTCAGTGCCGCTTTACTCACAAATATCAACATATAACAAATATTCTCGCTGCCCATGTGCACAAGTCTCAGATTCAATGCGTGCGGTAGTCCGTACATGTCGTTGTTTGACGTTGCAGTTTTAAACACATTTGTCCAGCCATTCATATTTAAAAGAATTTTCAGTTTTATTTCTTTTGTTTTAATTTCAAAAGGTGACGTTTTGAGAGTTTAACGCAGTGAAACCATTACTGTCATATTTCTCATATTAATGGTGCCCTTTTTTCGTCTGGCTATAATCAGTAAAATCGCAAGTATTAAATTAATTCTGTTAAATCCGCGTAGATAAAATTACATCACCATTTGCACGAGTACAAGTGACTGTATTGTCTAGATCAGTGGTTCTCAATCTTTTATGCTTCACGTATCTCCCCCTGAAAATGTGTATGTAACTGGCGTAACCCTTGTATGGATAGATAAAACTATAGTTATAGTATAACAATGGGAATAAAATAATATATACATATATATATATACACACACACACACACACACACACACACACACACACACACACACACACACACACACACACATTAAATTTTGTATTCATAAATTACATATATCGATAAACATAACACAAATGCTTGCAGTTCATCAATGGTTGGGGTTATCTTACTAAAGTAAAGTCGCAAGTCATCTTCAACATCCAGCCTGTTCCTATATTTATTTTTAAAAACAGTTAAAGATGAAAGACCAGTTTCACATAAACAAGTTGTTGTGAGAGGCAACAAATATTTGACTGCAATTGCTAACAAAGTGGATATTCCTTCTCCATTCCAATCCCCCAAAAAACTAATCAATGGCTGTTTGGAATGAATACTTTTAAACCATTGTCACAAGATGTCTCAATCAACTCTTCTTTATTGGAGTGAAAGCTTACATTTTCCAAATCAAATGTGAAGAAGTCTCGAATCCATTCTTGCGTTTCATCAGGTAGCGGAAAATATTGCCTTATAAAGTTTTATTTTTTAAATGCTCATGTTTTGTTTCAAAGTGTCGCCGTAAAAGAGACTGTTTCATAGAATTTTATGACAGGACTTCAGTGCAAACAACGCACACTGTGGATTTGGTTCTACTAAATTTCCTCTCCATGTAAAGCCAAATTGTAAATATGATTCATGATATTTACGTTTTTTAATTTTTTTATCACTTAATTAACATTTAATGTTCTTTTAGTTACTGCTGAATCCACCTCTTTACTCACATGGGATGATGATGTAATTGTAGAAGCAATCGGCTCCACGTTACTTTTCTTCTTAATTATCCATCTCTCAAGGCACTTTAGAAGCACGTTCATTTAACTTCACAGTAAACTGAAAATTAAAAGTAACTTTAAGCATAGCAAGTGAAATAAATCACAACAAATACATAGAGCAGTAATAAGGCACATTCACTCACTTAGGATGGATGTTTTGACTGGCCGATCAACTGTTCGGGTAGGTTCAGCTCTCAGGTAGGGGACAAACGTGTATAAGACATGAACTACAGCGCCTCACTTCGTCACTCAGTTCTCAGAAATGAATCAGCATCAGTGTTGCCAGCTTAGCGACTTTGTTACTAGATCTAGCTATTTTAGAGCTCTCATGGCATACCCCCAAGGGGTACGCGTACCACAGGTTGAAAACCCTTGGTTTAGATAGTAGACACTCAACAAAAAGGTTGAGAACAAAAAGGTTCTCAACCTTTTCCAGTGGCGTACCACTATATTTAATTCAATACATTAGATGTACCAGTAAGGCAGTGGCTCACTTACCACCGATGGTACACGTACCATAGGTTGAGAATCCCTGGGTTAGAGTAATATTGGAGTGGAGACATTGGAGAAATTCCTAAATAAATATAAGTGACAAGTATGATTTATCATAATTCATTTTTATAGTGCATTCAAAAAATTATTCTTATTCGTTTTTCTGTTTATTTGCTGAACTCCAGTTCTACTTTCGCACTCCCACTAGCATCAAATACGCTAACAAAGTATTTAAGAATAATATCTTGAGCAAAATTTTGCACATCAAGGTGCTTGGGACTTTTGCATTTGAGAAAAATGAGTGTAGTATGTAATTAAAATGTGTATTTGCTTATTTATTTTTCCTGATTTCAGAGCATCGTTTCGGCACAAATCTGTAGAATTTCAGGATTCTACACACCATTGCGTTGAATATTGTTCCTACGCTTTCTGTCGCTATCACCTTTCTACCATTTCCAGCAACTAATATCATTTTGTACTATTCATCTTTTCTTCTAACGATTGCGTAACTAAAAAGTTCACTAGCATTATGAACAGTTTAATTTTCGCATTATTACTTTAAAAAAATCGTTTTGTTTGCTGTAGCTAAGACGATTAGGTTCCGACCATGTCTTCAAAAACGAAATAGAAGCTAAAATGGTTCTGCCACTCGCGTTGGAGTCCAGCTTACGGCACAAATATCCCTTTGATTTTTTTAAACGCTATTTTAGCTCGTTCAAATTTTAGTTAAACAACAAAATTAAAATTATTTTTTAATAAATCGCTGCTTTCATTCATCTCACAATCTTACCGCCATCTACTGGAATATAATGAAACAACAATAATTTAACCTTTAAAAAAAAGTACATTTGAAACTTATAAAACAACAGCTAGTAAAAAGTTAAACTCATTAACTTTTATACTGAATGGTTGAATAAGGGTCAAAGACATGGGAACACGTGTTTCAAGGGCTGGAGAAATTATTTCAGATGACCTTGAGCTGAAATGGTTGTATTTTTAACTACTAAAACTTCGCTTTCACCAATCCTCTTTACATAGTTTAAAGTATTTAATTTGTAATTAAAATTCTTTTAAAGGAAATGTCTCGTATTCTTCAGCTACCGGATATCTCTCTCTCGTAAAAATGACGTTACAAACTGGATTGCATAGCTCATAGTCTAGTGCTCCACGTTTCAGATTGTGAAATTACCCATAAAATCGTGGGCGTCTTCTGAGAAAAGAGCCAAACTGGATTTCTTAGATACACATCTTTATATTAAAAAGACAGTAGGTGCCCATGAGTAACAACTTAGTCTGGACACATGAGTCAGTGGCATGCTATCTTGTTTTACGAAATGGTGTGTAAGACATAACTTGTTGCTCATTTTCATCTATTACTTAATTCACATGTAACATTTCCTTCTTGCATGGTCTTCGTCTGCACCTAGATGATTGATGTCTTTCTGTTTAAAGTGTAATAGTGGTTTAGCCATTTATTACTAGCAAAGGAACTTTAATTATTTTGGTCTGAATTTCTTTTAAAATGCATATTAATATACACATAAATTGTTGGCTAAAATATGCTTTATAATTCTTAAAAATTTGTATTGGATTCGAAGATATGCTGCCGCTATCATATGAATACAAATTTTGGTCGATTAAGCGTAACAGTATTTTAACCAACGATATTTATGTTATCAATATTTAAAATAATTGTAATGGAATAAAATGTTTTTAAATATTATGTATCTGAAAACATTTTATCGTTTTAAAATTATTGCTATTTCTTAAAAGAACTTTATTGCAATATGACTAAAAATATAAACAAAAACACCTGTGAGCGTATAATGTGCCTGATAAATATTTTGTTATTATTCTACGTAGAGAAATTCAACCAAACGACAAATTCCTGTTTCACTTCTGCGCAGTAGCACGTATAGTTGTCTAACTGATCTTTTATATTTTTTAACGACTTCTTTAAATCATTATTTTCGTAATTAATATGAGCTTTATCGAGTTAAAATCTAATACAAAAATATCATGTTTCATGTAAAAACGAAATGGTATTGTGAAACAACGCACGTTTAAGATAAACAGTAGCAGTGAGACGAGAAAAAAAAATACCTTACTCATCCTCGGGGAATGTAGAAAAAAATTTCTTGTCACAGTCGTGGGGTAACAGGATTATAAAAAGGTGGTGTGCGTCATGCTGGAGGAAGGAGAACATTTCATCAAGATTGACGACATAAATGGAAAACAATTCTGATACTAATATAGCCAACTGGCAGAGATTTTGAAGCAAGTAATAAAAAAAAAAAAAAGATATTTGTCGGAAAATTTGTATGTCGATTTATAAGTGGCGTTTTCTGATATTTATGATAAATTCTGTATGCAGTTTTACAGAGAAAGATTTCTATAGTAATTCAAACATGTACATAATTGAACTATATTATGGCGTGGATGGCTTTGAACTGGAGGAAACTTAACATGCGATTTGAATATGTGCATTTTGAGAAGCTACTTTCGTGAGTACTTTTCCAGAAAAGTATCGATAAAAAAAGTTTGTTTCAAATATTGAATTTGTTGCTATTCTGCACAGTTAAAGGTTCGTCAGTTAACTGTGTAATTCTCTAACTTGTTTGCCCGTTTTGAGAGAGGTCGAGGGGGTTGGACTCGAATTTCTGGGAGGGAAAAATATCTTCCACCTTGTATATAACCGGTTAACTCTTCTTCAGTTGGTGGGAGATTCTTGCAAGATGACCTTGAACAGATTAAGACAGTCAAAAATAATCGACATAGGACACATCGGGAGGTATAGGGCTAGTCACCTTATCCTCGGAACGGGTACGGTTTAGGGCTAAGGATAGCCCCCTAACAGGCCGCTAGGCCTAAAACGTGAAGGGAAGAAGAAGAAAAAAAAATCAAACTAAATATTTTCGTATTATTTCCAGTCCGAAATAATACTTTCGAACTTAATAATATCGAAACTAAATATTTGACTAGAAATAAAAGTCAGAGCAATCACCTGCATTATTGTTTTTATGAACTTCATATGTTGACATTACTTTTTTTTTTACTACTACGATCGATGGAAGACGGATTTTATTTTCTTGCCCTCTAGGTAACAAAAATGTAATAAATCCTGATATTTTATATTTTCCTGTGATAATAAAAAATGTAATAAATTCTTCTCGGTCTAGGATTCATCTCCAGTATAGTTCATGTGGATGCTGGGCAATGTCAACCATACCAACAAAAAATGCATTGTTGGTAATTCTAAGCTTGATGCTATCAATGGGCTCCTATTGTGACATGATTTGTTTACCAATTAATTACAAAATTACCAATTACAAAAGAGTACGGAATTATTGATTCCTTCTGTGGTTTACTCAGCAGTAGAAGTCTGTATGGCAGTGATTCATCAATGCATTATAACACAGTATTGGAAGGTATATCAAATTGAAGTTCGATTGCATATTGGTAGATAACAGTAGAAAGAAGTTAATTTTCGGAGATTGAAAAAGTGCATTTTTTCCTTGGGGAAAAATGCCACAATCTCCATGAATCTACGATATATGGCTCCGAATGGTCTTAAACGGTTAGAATTTGTAATACTGTAACTTTTTTTTAACGTTTAATCATCTCGATATTCTATTATTCATTAAAAAGTGAAATTATTATTATTTTTAATCTCTACTAAACGAAGTTCTCATGAATAGGAGGGGAAGTAACGAACTATAACTTCAAAATGAGCAAAAACACGTCCCAAGCTGCTTAATATTATCATGTTGTACGGGCTTATCTAGGTAACAGAATTAAAGAGAGATGTGGGTTCTTATCTCAAACACCTGCTTTCTGAAAAGCAAAATCAACAATACTGTATGCACTTTTTTGAAAATTGCCACACAATAAGTTGGGCCATCGCTCAACTTTATCGCAGCTGTGAATGAATGCAAGCATAACAAAAACTGCTGTTTATACTCTTACAGTCAGAGAAAGTAGGTCAGTAATATACAGCAGAGCATAATGTGGAAAACTTGACAAAATAGATATTACTCAGTATACTACTACCACCATCACCAAAGACGACCAAGGACGAATACACTGTGAGAAAAACAAGGCAGTGTGATAATCAACTGACTAGAAAAATAAAATAAAATAAAAAAAAGATTCAAGTCAGTCAAACTGGGATATCTTCAAAATGAACTATCCTAGTATAACTAAGCACGTCTAGAATATAACTTACTGATTGGTTGCATCGTACTTAACCAAAATTTTGCATGCAATAGAAAATTTTTTTTTGATGCAATTACACATTTCAATAAGATAAATCCGAAATCTTTCCACATAATGACTCTATGAAATATTTATTTATTTGTTTATTATCCGACCACTGACCTGTAAATTGTGCACTTCTGTGGGTATTTCAGTCCGTAATGATTGCCAGACATTTCTACTTAGGTAACCACATGAGTGATTGGATTAATTTGCCTAACAGGAATTCCGAGTGGCAGAAATACGAGCCAATGATGGGAGAATTATCCTTCATGCACGACCATACTCGGAGAATTGCACACTACGTCCTTACAGACATTGCCACAAGCTACACATGAAGTGTTTGAGAACATCCCACACATTTATCCAACAAACCGTTCTAATAGTATTTTCACTTTTTTTTTTTTTTGAAAAAAAAAAAAAAAAAGAGTTTATTTTGCAAACATGGTCCATTTCGTTGAGTTGTCGTTGCATTAAACGATAGGTATTCTAGATAGTTAAACAGAGGATTGCTCAGGGAGAGGAATTTATTTTATTTTGTTGTTGTTTGTTGCGTATTCTATATTCTCACGTTTCCAAAATCTTTTCGGAGAAATAGAACACATTAGAGGGCGCTGTTCCGCGAAAGTCACTGACACCATTTGTTCCCAAGGAGGGACTGGCGGGGAAATGTCACGAAAATGAAGGTAGGGGGACTGTAGAAAGTAGCGAAGGTGATTACAACCTTAGAAAGGGGTGGTGAGAAAGTAAGGTCAATGACTCAAACGCACTAGAGGAAAAAATTTATTAAGTAATTTACTGGGTTATTTGGATGGGAAGATGGACGTAATAAGTATTTCAAACACTTCAATATTCTTTCCACTATCATAAGTCCCAATTACAATTAAAGTAGTGGACAAACCGCAAATACGCAGTATTCATGAAAAGTATACAAAGTTATCGATGTAGTATATACTTCTCAGCACTGCGCTGCCAATAATGCGAATTAAACGACTGGTAGATTAACTATAAATGTCTTGAAAGATGATATGCTTATCAGTTTAAACTCTTTTGTCTTTATATAGTATAGCATATCATAAATAGCACGAGACAAGTATTACACTTAATAACGGTCCAGAGCAATACTCATTTTGAAAAGCCTCTCAGAGGGGGAGGGGAACTTGCCTGATGTTCTCAGTTTGGTCGCAACTTCTTTCTGGCCGTTCTTCCCTTTACATGCAAATGAGTCCGCGGCATTTGTGAAGAGAAAATTGATCATTTATTATCTTACTGAACACTTTTGATTCTTAGTTCCTTCTTCCTGTTTTACGCTCACATGCAGGGCCGGTGCGAGAGTATCTGGGCGCCTATACATTGTCTCTATGCAGTAATTAGTGCGTCATTTTTTCGATACCCAAATTCGATTAGTGCGCCTATATACATCTTAAAAATAAATGTTACAGATTTTAAAAATTTGCTATCTATACATTTTTATGGCTAGCTATTTAAAAAATTCACTTGCCAGAATAAAATAATTTAGTTACCGATTTAAAACATTTTACGAAGTTATTTTTAATGGCATACTACACTATTTCCCATGTACACTATGCATACCAGGATTTCCCAAACTGTGTTCCGCGAGAAGTTCCTGGAATTTGTCATTTTAGTTTTCTAAGCATTTTTATGAATAAATATTTTATAGTGGAAATATTCGGAGGAGAATAATATTCGAGAATATGTCGACAAGCTCAGACCCAGAATGCCTAATATTTGTGTATCGTTAATTTTCACACATCGAAATCTTTCAGCAATCGGGAAAGAGAATACCGCTGTTTATGGCCGATCATAAAAATTGCCTGCAAGACGATTACAACAAATGGTGGCGTATAATATTTTTCGTACAAAATTTAGCTCAATTCTTTGTTAAGAAGTAGAACAATAAAATTTATATTATGAATATGTTTTATTGTCTTCCAGCTTCATGGTTTTCCTTTAACTAGGCCCTGAGACATACCTTCACTCTTTTATAAAAAACTGAAGGTTCAAAAAAGAAATTTGAGAAACGAATTATACTTTTTCCCATAAGTTATTATATTCGATTAGTGCGTTTTCGATTAATGCGCCTGTTTTAAAGAACGCATTAGGCGCACTAATCGAAGGATTGCTGTATATATATATATATATATATATATATATATATATATATATATATATTGTCATACTCACACAAGCACACGTACTCCTACACATGTGGATATTTATAAAAATAATATCATTAAGAACATTTATATATAAAATTTATTAATCAAAACCAATACATTTGTATACATATATTATTACTTCTAATATCTGTATAGCAAGAAAATTAATCTTGAATTGCAAAAATTATGAAAAATTAATCTTTCGGGCTTTTGCTTTGGCAAAGTTTTGAATTAATTCATCTACATTGATTGTAGATGCAATTTCATGCTCTGTAGATATTATTGCTAGACTAGTCAGTCGTTCCTGAGCCATCGTAGAGCGAGTGTAAGTTTTAATTTCGAGAAACTCCTTTCTGAACTTGCTACCGATACTGGCAATGTTGAAAATATTCTCAGAGCAATAAACACATTTGGAACACTATTTTCTAAATTATTTTTGCATATGTATGACGGGACATCTAATGAGGAAGTATTTTCTGGAATTCGCCTTGCTATTATTTGTAATTCACTACATAGATCTGTTCCGTCAATATCTTTAGAATTATCATGTGTTAAATAATTTTCCAATATTAAACATTTTTTAAGCAGTTCTGCTGAAGTAATTTTTTGAAATTCATATATATTTAAAAGAAAACCAAACTTTTCGTTAATTGTAGACATGTGCTTGAATTTTTCATCAACAGATGCAATTGCGGTATCAATAATTGAAAAATAAAAATCTGCCTTAAATTTTTGTTTAAAATCTGTTATGAATTCATCCTCTGCTTCATACACAAATTGTTTCTTTCTTTTTTTTTTCTTTTTTTTTCTAAGTCTAACTCTTTCTTTTTCAAAATTAGGCGTTACACCTAAGACCTCAGCGATTTTTTCCGAATGTGGTAACATCTTTTCAAATTCATTCTCATTTCGGATTTTCATTAAGAAATTCTTTGTATCATTAATACAATTTATGGCACCATTTATATCAAGGCTTGCATTCTGAAGTTGTTTACTTGTAAAGTTTATTTCAAAAAGTATATTATACCACATTACTAAGGATGTGATAAATTTGAACTTCCTTAAAGTTTTAAGAAGACTACTTGCATCTAATTTCATGGTATTTCAGACTGGTTTGAGTGTAAAATTACTTATGTGTCTTTTGAGGTATTCCCATCGACGAGTCGAACCGGAAAAAAATACATATAGACGATGTACCGCGTCAAAAAATGCTGTGTCATCTAAAGTATTAGCAGTGCAATTCACTACTAAATTTAATGAATGTGAACTACAGGGTACATACATTGCTCTCGGGTTAATATTTGAAATTCGTCGCTCCACACATTTTACATCACCTTTCATATTACTGGCGTTATCGTATCCTTGACCTCGTAAATCTTGTATTGGTAATGAAAATTTGTCTAGAGTTCCTAGTATTTCATTTGATAAAAATTCTCCAGTGGTATTTTTTATTTCTATAAATCCCAAAAAGTGTACTTTTATAGAAACCGTGCTATTACCAGTGTCTACGAATCGAAGTACTATGCTCATTTGGTCCGTGTGACCAATGTCGGACGTACAGTCAATAATTATGGAATAATATTTTGCGGCAACAACAGATTCTAAATTTTTTTTTTATCGCATTGGCGAAGATGTTTATTATTTCATTTTGAATATCTTTTCCAAGATAATGCACATATGTATCTTTATCTTTTATTCTTCGAAGATGTTCATTCATTATTGGATCAAACTTGGCTAGAAATTCGACAAATTTCAAACAATTTCCGTTTCCGTGCGAAAACAATGTCTCATTGGTTCCTCGAAATGATAAATTTTGAATAGCCAACGTCTGAACTAAAGCAAAGAGTCGTTCTAATACTTGCACCCAATGTTTCTCCTCATTTCTAATAACTAGCAAGTTCTCTTCATCAATGGTTTTCTTTTATTTTATTCGAATTTCTAATTCTTTCCACTTATGGTAATTTTCAACGTGTCTTGGACTTTTTTCATGCGCAGCTAAAATAGAAGGAGCATTTTTCCAGTCCCTCAATCCAGAATCAGCAAAGTTAATCCGCCATTGATCAAATAATAAACAGCAGAAGCAAAATGCAGAATCCGTAGATTTTGAGTACAATAACCACAGACGCTGCATTGTCTCGCCGTTAAATAGTCTTCGAGTATAATGAGTCGTTGAAAACCTTCTATTATTGTTATCTTTCGGAAAATCAAAATGAATCTGTTCTGGTCCATGTTCAACTAATAGTTGACGTAATTGATTGATATTGCTAAATTTTACAGGACACCAAGTTGCTGGATCATTATAATTTAAATTTGTAAAATCAAATCCTTTTATGATTGGATCTGTAGAACAACCAGCTTCAGAACCAACAATACTCATATGATCTGTAGATTTCTCCTTCGATGTTTTAATCCAATTTTCGGTATCTGTAGAATTCTCCAATTCATTAATCGAAACTATAGACGAATTATCCGACGAATAATCTTGAAGATTTTCTTCTTGTATGCGATTACGATCTTCTCGGCAAAGATATTTTAAAAATGCACCTTCTTGTTTTTTCAAACTTTCTTCCTTTTCCGCTTTACGTTTGCGATATTGAAAACCCGATTTCTTTTTATCCATTTTCAAAATCCAGTAACTGAAATATTTATAAATAAAAATAAACTTAATTATAAAAAAACATGGACTTTAAACTATTCAGTAATTCACAAATAAATTTTTATACATTTACTTAATGAAGTATTTATCAATTATATATACCTTATAACTCATAACTATATAACTTATCTATCATACATTTATAATCTAATAATTCAACAATATCGTTTTCTGTAACATAACTGACAAATTTCTCAAATGCATCTGACTTAAAGAATTGTGTAAATATTTTTAACGCGTTTAAGTACAGAAAATGAGCGTTCACCGCTAGCATTACAAACAGGCAGCGTCTAGGGCCGCATTTATACTTTTGGAGGCCTGAGGCTCAACATCATTATGAGGCTCAAAAATAAGCCTTTTTTTTTTTTTTTTAGTTTATTGAAAATAAAAGTCAACATTTCCATAATAACTAATTTTAATAACACAATACAACATTGGTATACATATATTTGCATTTTAAAAAACGTATAAAAATAAATCAGTTCAAATTTAAATTAAAAATCAATAACTAAAAGTTTTTTTTTCTGGCTTTGGTTTTAGCAAATATATCTAAAATGATATCATAATTAATCGAGTTTATTACATCTGAATCAATGCATAATAACGACGGGTCACTTGTTTTATTTTGGTGCAAGTTGCTTCTTAAATGATTTTTTATTCGTTTTCAACGCTGAAAATGAGCGTTCAGCACTTGCATTTGAAATAGGCATCGTCAAAAATATTTTTAAAATTGTTTCTACGTTCGGAAAAGTAGACCTTAACCCATCGTTTATAAATTTGTAGATATTTTTAATTGAAGAATTTTCTTCCTTCATCATTATTAAAAATTGCTTAACTTCATCAGTAAATTTTTCTGGATGAACATCAGTCCCATAAGTTTGTAAAATTTTATTAATAGTAGTCTTGTACTTGTCTTGATCTATATCTTTCTTTAAAAAAAAAAAAAGCCAAACATAACTAATCTGTTGAAATAGCTTTTAGTTCTTTCATTAATTCCCAAAATTAGGCTTATCGCAAATGACATTAAAAGTATTCACAGCGAAATTTTCTTTCCCATGTAACATAATCTCATTGTTAGATTGTGAAACTTCGTCACTCATTTTTTTTTCTTCGTTTTCTAACTCTTTCCTTTTCATCTTTAAATTTTGTCTCATCTGATAATAAATTCTCTTTTTCATTTACAACAGCAAAACTATTTCTTATATCTAAACTAAAACCATCTAAAGACTGTAACAAATTATTAGCTAAAAACAAATCCATATCGGGATCTTGTAGAGATTTACTAGTAGCATCTATTTGTTGTAAACTTTTATCCCACACAACTGTTAAAATTGCTGTTTCTGGTTTCTCAAAATGTTCAGCCAATGATGAGCTCTCTAATTTAGAAATAGGTTTTTCATGAGGAGAAATGGATAGTACAAGTAATGCGTCTTTAATTTCTTTATATCTACGTTTATATCCAAATATATCTAAAATCTTTCTGCGAAAGATTTCAATTGCAGTGTTGATTTTGATTTTGAGAACGTTGATTTTATTTGACAAGCTTCGTTGACAAGCATCATAGTTGCTACAAAAATTCTGAATACCGAAAAAATATTAAAAGGTATAGTAATAATTTAGTATAAGGATAAAAGTTTTTTTTAAAAAAAAGAAAAGAAAAGAATTTAAATGCAATCCAATTAAGTTTGCTAATCAAGGTAAAAATAGGAACTTCATCAACTCTAAAATTCAGATATTCTCACTAAAAATAAAAATTTTGAATTTGCGGTAATAAAAATTGTAGCAAAAATCATTATATTTATGGAATTACAACATAGATCTAAATATAAATATAAAACATTTCAGTTGCAGTAACATGCATAATATGCCTCTCTGGTTGACAGAATGGTTAATGTATCTGCTTTCCAACCACACAACTTTAGGTGAAATAAATTCTCGCCTAATGCGAGACCACCTTACTTACTGGAAGCATGGGATTCACATAAAAAGCATATAATATATATCTATATATAACTTGTATAATTATATTTTTGTCATATATTTTATTTTATTTTATTTATACATTATATATATATATATATATAACTCCAGATTTTATTCTTTTAAGTTGCAGTAATAAGCATAATAATTCCAGCTTTAGTTAAAACGTAGAAACAATGAATAGTAACGATAACTTGCTATGCTCGCTGACATCCACTTTTTACTCGACATTTTATCCTAAAATAAGTAGAATCTTGATGCACAAAATAATGAACTGAAAAATCATTTAATTTATAAATAATAATAAACTTGAAAATCAAATGCTCTGTTTATGTGATATAGAAACTGCTCTTACCCAACTAATTAATACAAATAGCAGCAGCAGCACAGACAAAAAAACTCTGTTGTCTCAGGAACATGTTTCAAAATGATCGCAAGTTCAATACTCAGCTATCTCTGTTCTTTCTTAACAGGATTCTGTGAAATCACAGGGCGAAATATTCTTAAGAATGTTATGGATTAAACTGACCATATATTTAATTTCTGGATTAAACTGCTGAGTCACTCAATGGTCAGTCAACAGAAGTCAAACATTTAGTAAGAGAAAATTTCCAGCGAAGGAGATTGGAATTTAGTAATATTGATAAGAACAATAGACCAGGTAGTTCAGAAGCGAAAACCATCTGTGACAAAATGATACTAGTTTATTTAATTAAAAACACAAAAATACAACCAATTTATTAAATATATATTTATAGATTTCATAATTAAAAGGACTCTAATAATAATAATAATAATAATAATAATAATAATAATAATAATAATAATAATAATAGATTTCTACAGATGTGTCTCATCTTGTTTTAGTATTATCAAAATTATCAAATTATTCTGAAGCATTATGAATTTTGCTATTTTATTATTATGCCGCTAATATTTCTGCAAATGCGACACTTTTTACAACAAAATTGGCTAAGTTATGTTGAATATATCTGTTCGCAAATATGGATATTATTTCTGGGAAAACTCCCATGTTCGCAAATATACTCAAAATCCCTTTGACCTAATAAAAATGTAGAATGCTGATAAAACTTCATCAGCATTCTATCTGTTAAAATGCAATTACCCCCCCCTCCGTTAACGGATTATTGTCTTTATGTGCACTGTATTACTTCGAATTTCTTTACTGTCTTACGATATTCATATTTGACCCTTTTTGCTGCACAATTTATTTATTGTGTCTCTTCCCAAATAAAAACGAATTTCACATGTGCGAAAATAAATAATCAAAACGTTTGTTTGCATTGGAAATATTATGTCAAATATTTATATATTTTTAAATAACATTTATTGAAATAAATGTGCCATTTTGCTTTCTTTCCTTGAAAATAAAATTATATGGGTCGCACATTTCAATTTTAGGAACTTTTTTTAATGAACAACAAACGATGTTAAACATTACTCGAGGTTTCCGATTGTGAGTCTTTTTAATATCAAAAATGTATATCCAATGGTATTTTATCAGAGATTCTTCACCTTTGTCTTTTGCTTAAAACTGCAACAGTACAATTACTTTGGAAAAATAACGAATTCAAACAAAAAGAAAGTGCGCATATGTTATCTAGAAGTATTCTTTTCTTGTGTGTGTGGGGGGGGGGTGATAATTTGGGGACGGGGTTAGCCATTAAAGGCGAATTAATTCTGTTATGAAAATTTTGGATATAAAATTTCATTTTGACGTATGCACCTACACATGTTTCGAAGGATAAAGGGTAAGGAAAATATCGCTACTTCAAAACTGCCACATAATACCGAAAATATGTACATAACAGTTGACTTCATAACTGCCGTTTATTTCGATTTGTAGGGAGTGATTGGGGAAACCAAGAAAGTTGAAATGCAAAAATCTACAGATTACGTTTATAAAAATTATGCGTTACATGATATGATTAGATTTACATATGATTCTCTATAAAGCAAAATTTAAAGGTGCGAATCTTCGCGCAATCTGTGAACTAAGATTATGAATAAAAAAGAAAACTTAATTAGGAACAGACGGAGGCTGTATTCATTTTTAGATTCGGATTTTCATGAATTTATAAAATAATTGTTTGACAAAAATAATTATCTCCAATCAAGTTCTGGGCGAATTTTAAAATGTATTGGTGATTAAAATAATTAGCCAAAAAATTGATAGCGACATTGATCGTCCAAAGTGATACAATATGAAGTGAAGAAAGTATGAAAGGATTTCTTATTTTGCGCTGGTATTAAAAACTATAATTATACGATAAAAACAAACAGAAAAATGAATATAACTTATAGGTATTTAGTCTGATAGATTCCAGTTACCGAGCGAACGGCAAGCAACTGCGTTTCTTGCTGTAGACAACTAAACATAGCTACTACATACGCCAAGTAATCTAGTTAAGTATTCTTTTCAGCGTGAAGGATTATTGCCCCTTCTAACGGACATGACTGTCAAACTACACTTCTTATCCATGTTCTTTCAGCAGGTGGACAGAATATTATCCAGGTTTGCTGGACGTGTATATAAGTCCAATAAAGAAATCGTACGCTTACATACTGTATATGAATTTTATGGAATACAGGAGTTCCTGTTAGTTTTATATAGTTTTATATGTAGCAAAATCTGGCGCCCCAAAGTCTTGGCGCACATAGGCGATTGCCTAGGTTCGCCTAATGATAAAACTGGCCCTGCTCACGTGTAGACCTAAACTATACCATGCAGCTCTCGAAACCATATACGACAGCATAGGGTGGTTAATCCTTATTCCTGTAGTTTCCTATGTCTGTATATTGCTTTTCTTTTCTTTTCTTTTTTTTTTTTTTTTTTTGTTGTTGTTGGTTTGTTTGTTTTGCGGGATACAAAAACCCGAGTTTTCGAAGGGGAGAATCCTCTTCCACCTCTGTATAAGATCGGCTAACTCACCTTCAGATGAAAAGACTAGGAAAAGGTTCTTCGCATCCTAGACACGAACTAGGTCTTTCTAACCAAAGGACATCTTGAAATCGACTGAGCTACGGAGGCTCCAACTTCTGATAAATCATAAAAGCATTCAGAAGTCTTTACTAAGAATAGCTAAAAGTCTATTCACAAATTTAACTTTTGTGATGTGTCACTTTTTAACACTCTCGTGTTCTAGTGACATTTCTTCATGTCTCTCCTCTGCCGTTGACACTCCAGGTAGCAAAAGCCCGTGTAAAGGCCCTCACATCAGATGCAATTTGAGCCTACGTCTTTCCAAGTTCTAAGTTCAGTATTATTGATCTGCCATTTTTATCAGTCAGAGATAGATCCTCCGTAGCTTAATCAGTATAGACGAATAGACGAAGCTCTTTGGTCGGAGAGACCTGGGTTCGATTTCCGTCAGTGACGTGAGGAACCTTTATTTGGTCTCTTTCGACTAAAGGTGAGTTAGCAGGTCTCATACGGAGGTGGAGGGTTTAAACCCCAGAAACTCGGGTTTTTCGTCCCTCAGAACAGGCAAACCGGCCCCGTGCACGCACGCACGCACACGCACACGCACACACACATACACACGTGCGCGCTGCTGCAGTTCAAAATACATACTTAATCCCTCATTAGGAGGGCTCAATCAGTCCTAAAGGGCGGTCGAAGATCGGTGGGAATACCACACGAATAAAATAAAAAAGTCAGTCAGAGGTATTTAACGTTATACAACCTGACAAAATGGAAGCTAAATGAAAATAATAACAAATTAGAGCACTTCGAAAATACTCGTATTGTTCAGCAATGATGTTTACCAAATTTGGAATCCAGAATCATGAAGTGACGTTTAAGACAAATACTGTAACGCATCATTGATTACTCCTGTTACAAGCATCATTAGCACGAAATTCTGAAGCATTAATTCATTTGATGATGAAAGGACTATAATATTTTGAAAATAGTGACCCCCCCCAAATAAGCGTTGGATTTCTTCTCCCCCTCCTCATCTGTCGTTAACACTTCAGGTAGCATCGGTAAACCAATTTTGATCAAATTTAGAATAGCGTTTTTTTATCTTACGTTAATGAAGATCCTTTAGGAATTTTATAGCAATTGGACAGATATGCAAATAGTTATAAGGGGGGGGGGTAACGTCGTACACAGGCTTCTCTACAGGCCGCGCACATTCAATCAATTTCGACCAAGCATTCGTTTACTGTTTTACCCATTTCACCAAAAAATCTCATGATAACATCTCACATGTAAAAAAATAAGCCAAACACTGAGAAAGTCAGAAGCCGTTTGCTACAGTTTTGAATCGGCTAGATGATGACATGAAACAATTTATTATTATTATTAAAAAAAAAAAAGATAGGAATATAAACTCAAGGAGCAATAAAAGCTCATCCTGAAGAGGCTTTTGAGGACCCCTATTCCTTGCAGCGGGATTCAAACCAGTCTCTGCCATCTCGTTACTTGGCTCACTTTTTTTTCAGATGGTTTTTTATAACATTGGTAATATCACTAGTTACTGATATGGCAGTAAAATAGCAAATAAGCTGATTCTTATTTAGCACAATACAACAACTAACCAACGTAGTGAAGTAAGAGTTAACATACGTCGAACAAAAATGAACCAAAAAATCAACCGACCAGAGTTTCACAAGTAAGATTATAATATTAAACAGGCATGTATCTTGGATTCGTTACGCTAAAGTCTGTAAGATTAGAAGTCGTATTTTTGTTTGTACCAGATTCAGACAAAAGAAGAAACATCTCAGATTCATTAGCGTGGACAACACCAATACTTCTGGGCAATCTCACATTCAAGATGATACGTACCGTGGTAATGAATAGTGTCGTATTAGCATGTCAAGAATGATAAATGACCTTCTGTTGAGAAAACTACAATTCGCTTGTTGTCCAAGATCACTTGATCATCAGTGGGTTGACATATTTAGCAGACGTTTCGTATAACTCCGTGAATTAGCGAGTGTCTGTCTGTGTCACACTGAAATTTCAAGGTTCCCTACCGAGGTTACTTAGCAATTTCAGTGCTTTGGAAGGCTGCTTTAAGATCAAAGGCCACGAAGTCATGCTTAGAATAACTCCTCTTTCGCTTCAGATTTAAAAGAAGAAATTTTTTTACTTTTGTTTTCCTTGCTTTTTTTTTTTTTTTTTTTTTGGCATTAGTTCTGTCAGCGTTGTGTAGTCCACCGAATTGGATTACGTGAAGTAAATAAGGTTGTGCTAACACGTAGATGATGTCATCATTGGTTTCGTAATAGGGATACTTATTTATTTTTTTAATATAGCGGACAGTTACTTATTATTGGTGGCATTGGGAGATCGTGACTTACAGACAAGCTTTCCAAGGTTATTGAAGCTATCTGACACTGTAAACACATTATTAGCACAAAACCTCATTGTGCTAATAATGTGCCTTATGATTATTTTGTTTTGTTGTTGTTGTTTGGGTGTAACGATGCTCCTGAAAAGACGTATTTAAATCAGATGGCCTTAAAGAGGCGAAACAATAATTTATTTTCTCTTAACTTTTTCCCTGTTGATTAAAAAACTGCTGATATCTATATATATTTCTCTATTCATATACGAATAAATGATGATGATGATATATATATAAAAGTGTTATTTCACGCAGGTTTTCCTGTGAGTCATTTCCTCTTTCATGTATATAGATATTTTGTTAATGTAATATTCTGTTGGCATGATATGAAAGAAACATAAATCAATTTCAGAATTGACGTGCTTCATTGTATTTCATGAGTAATGATCCTCTTAGACGTATATTGGAATCAGTAGCTGGCTCAAGATTTAATCTTGGAGGGAGGGGGGGCGAGTTGAGTAGACGATTTGAGAATACCCACTACGCATCGTATACGATCTATGACTGAGCATCGGCAATGATCGCTAATTCATAAGTAGTATAGAAATAGAAGACACGACACAACAGAAATAAAAAAAAAAGAATTAATTTTATTTTATTTTAACCCAGAGCCTTTGGTTTCCCCTTCTGGGTGTGCCACTGATTGGCATGCATATAACTGGAGTTTAATTGGATAATTTGTGGCTGGGGGGGGGGGATAAGGATATCTGTTTCTCACATAAAGGAAATATAAGAAATGGCTTGCTGCGACCAACATTCTTTTCTTGACATATTATTCAATTATGCGCAATGGTATTTATCTTTTTTTTTGACTGCTAAATTGTGAGCCGTCGTAGCGTTCCCCTAACACACACACAGTATACGGTATCTTACTGTCAACTATCCCAGTGAATCGTCAGGATTAACATGAGTAATAATAATGATAATAATAATAATCCAAGGTACTTCAGTTCCTTTAAGTCCAAACCGGCTAAGTACTTTGGCTTTCATAACCAAAAGTTGTGTTTTCCTGGCTGGTTTTGATTGCGGATGAATAATCAGAGTTTCCGGAGGGGAGGGGGGGGGAATCCTTTCGTCCTCCATATGAAACCGACTAAGTCACCTTCAGTTGAAAAGCCGTGATAATGATTCTTGGCTTCCTAGACTGGTTTCGAACCCAGGTCTTTCTGACCATTGGCCTTCGTGAAACCGACCAAGCTACGAAGACTAACCAGTCAATCTCTACAAGAACAAAAAACACCCGAGAGAAGAATTAGCTAAGTTAATAAATATGTGCCTATTCAAGATCTGATCAAGTATATATCGAAAATGACTGTTTGGTGTAATTTCATGCTGTATTTGATTGAATCACGATGAACCATCCCTTCTCTTTTTAGGTGGAATTTGTACGATGCATAATAACACCTATAAGATTCTGTTTTTTTTTTTTTTTTTTTCTGTCCATACTAAAGTTATTCTTGAACTATGAGTGGACGAAGTTAGTTTATATTTGATATTCAGAATTCTACAAAAACGTTTAGACACCTTTTAATATTTGGTTTCAGTCGAATTATTTGCAGGGGCACAAAAGGAAAAAAACGTATTCAAATTAAATATTGCAATTGCTCTGTTTGAATGCAGTTTAATAAATTCGGTATTTAGGATCATACACAAAACGACAAGATTGTCCTTATTTCAATTTGGTTTCAATTGACACATTTATCTGTCAATTGAGTTCAATTTAATTCGAACAGATATTAATATTTTTGTGCTGTTGTTCTCACGCTAGCTGTTAGAGTGGTTTAGCGTTTGTGCTGTCCTTCCGGTTCGAATCTGCTGTGGGAATCGATGATTGTCTTTAGGTAGAAGATAAATTTCATCGCGTGTTTCCTCCTCGCTTATGGAAAGCCTGAAATCGAGGGAAAGAGTTCCATGTTTGGTCTCTAGAAAAGGGTTTCCCTAAGTGGATTATGTAAAAAATAATAAATTTAAAAAATATATCAAATATATAAATAAATTATGAATGAATAAATTCAAACCTGATATCAAAATTGTGGATGTTAATGTGGATGAAAAAACAACGGAAATATCAAACAACTCTGAGCAGTTTCAACTTATATTTTATGTAAATAAAAAACAGTATATAAATCTTGCTTGTTTAACGTAGCATGAAAGAGGATCATTTGTTGTTCTAGTAATGCTAGATTTGGACTGGCTGATAACAGATTTTATTTATTTATTTATTTATTATTATTTTTTTTTTTACCTTAAAATTCGTTTTCATTGCCAGAAACAATTTGAAATAATATTTCCTTCCCCTTTTTTCCCCTTATAACTGGCCCGTTTTTCTAGGCAAACCGATCGAAAATTATGATAGTAATCACCCTCTTTATGATCACTACTAAAAATGTTGGGTTGTTTCAAGAGAACTATTTTTAATTCCAAAATTAATTAAAAATGGAATTATTCCAATAGTACTTACGCTATCAAAAACGGTTCGAGGTTCAGTTGATTGATAACTTAATTGATAACTGCGCACAAATGTGCGCAGTTATCAATTAAGAAATACAGTTAGTATTTTGTGTCATTTAGGAGCAGTTACGATGGAAAGTTCTGATATTCCGATGGAGTTTGGAAAGTTCTGATAAACACCTAGAACAAAAATTAATTAATTTTATGTCTTCTTATATATCCAAAAAAAAAATAATAATAATAATAAAAATAATAATAAATAATAATAATAAATAATAAAAAATAAAAAATAAAAAATCATGAAAAATTGTTCTACGTGTTTATCAGACGTTTCCAGACACCCCGCCTCTCCCCTCGTATATAAATATAAATTACTTATCAGTAATTGATTATCAGTGCGGAGGTAATTCCTTACAGAAAAAAAAAAAAAAAATCACGAAGCCATTCAGTTTCATCATTTTGCATATATTTTAGTATTCATAATAGTTGCACATTGCTGCTTTTAATTCTAACGAAATTATCTTGCTTAGGGATTTTAAAGTTTTTCAGACTAAAACGTGTTTAAATAATGAGTTAAGAGCTCACTCAATTCGATAAATAAATGAAATTTTGATCTTGTTTATAGATATACAGTGCAATGGGTTGGTGTGGGTAAGCAGAAAAGTTACCCGAAACGGGTGATTAAAATGCGTCTAATTTTGAAAAAAAAAAAAATAATAATAATTGTAGAATGAATTAATTTAAGAAAATTTAATTAAAAATGTATAGATTTGCAAATGACGAGGCTAGGAACTTGGGGATGATTGTGGACAGGGAATCGAAATTTAGAGGGCACATTGTAAAGGTTGGCGAAACAGCACATCAAATTACGTGGTTGTTGAAGAACACACTGACAAGCAGGGATACGGAAGTCATTGTTCCACTTTATAAGGAATTCCCTCCTCCTCCTCCTCCTCCTTTGACGAATATTATGCCTCGTGACCTGTTACGTTCTGAGGGACGAAAAACCCGAGTTTCCGGGTGAAAAAAAAAAAAAAACTACCTCTATGAGACCGGCTAACTCACCTTTAGTCGAAAGACACCGGATAAAGGTTCCTCACGTCTTGGACGGAAATCGAATCCAGGTCTTTCCGACCAAAGGGCTTCGTCTACACCGACTGAGCTACGGAGGCTCGTTTATGAGGCATTAATAAGGCCATATTTGGACTACTGAGCACAGATCTGGTCACCTGGATTCCTTAGTGGTGGAGAAGATCCACCATTTCTTCATCACGAATGACAAAGACTGTGGCAGGTCTGTGGAATGCTTCCTATGAGAATCCACAAATTTTCGATCTGTGGACTCCAAAAACTAGCTGAGAGGCTTAAGAGAGGAGATAGGATTTACAATGCTGACTTTTTTCTGTAACCATTGGTGGGTCACTCGTGGAAATTGCGTGAGAGTGTTCTTAACAAGGATGTTAGGACTAGATTTTTTGCTTGGAGGATGATTAAAATGGGTGGAATGCGTTGTCGCTGTCAGAGGTCGCTGTGAGTGCTTTGTCTGTGATTGAGTTTAAGAAGAGGTATGTGGGATATTGTGTGAATAATAGCTAGTGTCAATATAAGGTCTCCTGCAATGAGTCTCCTAACTCTATGAAAACACCCGTATATGATGATGATAATAATAAAAAAAGCTCTGATTTGAAGAAAAAATACATAAAACAGATTGCGTTTTAAATTTTAATTTTTAAAAACTTTGCGTCAGCTCTTGCATACTATGTTTCTTCAGAGTAATCGGGTGTGTTTCAGTTGTCATGGCTGATTTGTTCAATGTCTCTGCAGCATCACTAACTGAAATATATATATTTTTTTTTTATCTGGCGTGTTCATTCTATTGAGTTAGTCATTCTTCCACAAAGAGAATAGACCTCTCTCTTTTCCATCAAAGGAAAACTAACTTTGAACAGTCCGCTTCTGAAGTGGAGAAGTGGCTAGACAGCTACAGCTACGCCATTAGCCTGTATACATTTCTAACCAAAAGGTATCCAACTCGCTATGAGGACCTTTCTCAATTCCGATGGTCACTCTCTCATGTTATCATTTGATTTCAACTTTTTTTTTTCTTTTTAATCCCATGGTATTATTACACCAGATCAGAGAGGTCAAGTTCATGTATTTTATACAGCACCTTTTCTGGGTTGTTATAGAGTTCACACTTGGAAATATTCATACAGTTTAGCAAATGCATTGGTGATGCTTCCTCGATGTTACAGATTTTGCAGGTGGGGAAGACTTTTTATGCCATTGCTAAACTTGATTGGTCTTGTGTGGCCGGTCTTGAGGCGAGAGATCATGGTAGTGGCACTGCGATTAAACTTGGAGTTGATGGTAGCTACTGGATTTTATGCCGAGTACCAGTGGTCAGTCATGTCATGAAGAATTGTTCTTTTTATATTTTCTTTTTGGGTGGTTTTAAAAAGATCGAAATCTGTGGTATCACTTGATGTTGCGGCCATTTTTGCTACTTCATCTGCAGTTTCGTTTCCCTTTAATCCCACATGGATGGGATCCATTGGAAGATTATTTTAGAATCGACGGATAATAAAGGTATATGTCACTTTCAAGGTTTTAGCATCGGCTCCACATTCTTTACCTGAGATACTTTTCATAATAATTAGTCTTCGTTTTGCTCTGACTGCAATATTGTTGATATGTTTATTGAAGCTTAGCGATGGATCCAGAGTAACTCCAAGGTATTTGGGGTTTTCATTAAATGTAATTAGTTGACTGTGTAGCTTAATCTTTGATCTCCATTTTCTGAGGTGGTTATTAATAGTAAAAACACAGATTTCTGATTTTGTAGGGTTAATTTTGATTTTTTGGTTTTCACAGTATGTAGTTAAACTTTCAATGGCTTTGTTTAAGTGACCTTCTGCTGTTTGTAGGTTGTTGTGAGCTGAGAATAGGACCAAATCATCAGCAAACATAGATATCTTTGTTTCTTTATTTATATTTTTTTATCTAAGTCATTTAAGTAGATGGAAAAAAGGAGTGGACTCAAAATGCTACCTTGAGGGAGTAAGTCCCTGTCTTATTTTCACTTGGAATGGTAGATTTGGTAGGTTTGGTCTGGAAGTTATCTTGAATTGTCTGGGTTAAGTAGAAAAGTTGATCAGTTGTTGAGTGATTTCTTCTAAAGGCTGCCTGAAAATGTGGTAATATACTATTTTTGTTTAGATAGTAATTCAAACGTTGGAGCATCATTTTTTCCATTAATTTTCCTAGAATTGAAGTCAGTGAAATTGGTCTATAACTTCCTGGTTGGTTTTGCGGTTTGTTAGGCTTTAAGATTGGTATGATTGTGGCTGTCTTCCAGTCTTTCGGAACTTTTCCTTGTTTTAGGTTATTGTTGTATAGGCGAAGTAGCCAATCTAGGGCTAGTGAAGGAAGATGTTTGATCATAATTCCTTGTATGTTATGTGGTCCACATGATTTATTTATATCTAGTCTCTCCAGGGCATCTCCCAATTCAGAGATTGTAAATGGATCCCAGAATAGTTTGTTTTGATATTTTGGGGAGTTTGCAGCATTTTTCTGCCATCGAGCCTGTTTTGATATTTGATGGTCTTTCCTAGTATTCATCTCTAGTTTGCTTATATTTAGAAAATGAAAGGCCAAGGTATTTGAGATCTTCCTATCTCCAATTTTGATATTTCCATCTGGATCTTTTAGCGACTATAAAACTTCGACTATAAGATTTCGACTATAAAACTGTCTTATGATATTTTTGTGCAAGCAACAAATCATCGAAACCAGTATCAGAGCGAAAGAACTCTCAAACCAAAGTAAAAAGTCCAATACAATATTAAGGTAACTCGCTTTCAAGGTAAGTAGTAGAAACAATAATGTAAGCTATTGAAAAAGTCAAAACGTCTCTCTGCCTTTCGCAATTGCTCGAATCTTTCAGGACCCTATCTCTTCAGAGTAAAAAAAAAAGAAAAAAAAAGGTGAAATTGAAACGAAGCAGTCCATAAAAAATCCTTATGATGGCCCTGTGGTTCGATCAAGTTTAATTCTTTCATGAAATAAATACAGTTCTTCCTCAGAAATTTCCATGTTCATTTGTTCAGAATAAAATACACACATAGTCCCCCCTTACCACTACAAGAAACAAGAAAGTGATAGTAGGCCATTTTTTTCTTCCAATTTAAACGAACCATAACAACATTCTCCTAATATAACTGCTCAGATAAAGTTGCCATACAAACATTCCTACAAGTGCTTTCACTAATCACCATAGCAACGCTTTCTCTGCTTGCCATTTCACGCGCATTAGCACATAGCAGTAAACCTTGACACATGGTTCTCTGTTAAACAATAACTCCCCACTCGGCCTGCGAACAAGAACGTTTACGGTCACCAAGGACTTCGCAGAACGAGTGGGTGTCAAGCGGCATGTGGCCAGAGGAGAAGTTATGGATGGATAACCGATGCCCACAGCTAAGCGAGGGAAAGTGGGGGAGAAAGGATTGCTGTAGGCGTGGTCCTAGTTGCCAGGAAACCTAGATCCTGACTGACAACGCCCAGCACAATGACCTACAGTTTTTCAGCGTTCCTCCTTCCTTTCACCCACTTCCCTACTAGTCACTCTTCAAGATCTGCTCTTACCTGTACCAGGTTGCTGACCTTTAAGCATTCCAGCCAATATGTAAAGTGAGAAAAAAAAAAAATAATAGTAAAAGAAACTCCTAACGAAAAACAGTAACCAGTTTCCTAAAGTGTAAATCTTTCACAGTTTAAATCCATTATTTAATTTATTGAAGTACTTCGCTTTATTTTTCATAATTAATTATTTTAGATCAACTGAATTTAATTTTTATCCATGACTTAAACTGGATTCAAGAACTTGTTACCTAAGAGTGTATACAAATCTCAACACATCTGTTGGACGACACCTGAGTTAGTACTCTTTAGTGTGAGAAATATTTCTTCCAAAATTTTCTCAACACAACTTATTTGTTCTAAGGACGACCCAAAGCAAATGACGAAACAAAATAACTAAATCAACAAATTTGATTAATAAGAGTCGAAGTTTGACTCTTCGATTGATTCTGCAACTTACTCTAATGTGAGTAAGTTACTTTCCTTAATTGTTGATTATAGAGCATTATTCTTAGTATTACGTGACACCTCCAAGGAATCCAAGGATTCATCAAGGAAGGCTACTCTACTCTACAGCTCTCTGTCTCTACCACTTAATCCACCAACTACCATCACCATCATCATCAACACAAAGCGCCATCTACCGCCCACCACCACTAGTATATTTTTGTTTGTAAACTGCGTGTGTTCTCAAGGCTGATTTGTCTGTATGCGGGATGAAATCCTAGTTTCCAGGAATTATGAGATTGGCTAACTCACAGTTGAAAAAAAAAAAAAAAAACATATTCTTCTCGTCACGGCAAGAATCTAACTTACACCTTTTTCAAGCGAAGGAAGTACTATATTATCATTCTTCCAATTGCGCTATGGAGGTGATTACCAGGACAACTCGTGGTTGGTTTGAAAATGGGATTTTAATTTTGTGTTACTGATAAACAAATAAATAATAACAAAGAGAATAATTATAAACAGCAACATCCTATCCAATCTTCTTCCAACTTAGTTAAAACGAAGAAACTGTTCAATAACCGAACTTGAAGTTTGTTGATTACTTTTACAAAGACTACTCGAAGATTTTCAATCGCTAAAAAAGCGAAAAAGGTCAGTAGTAGTTTTAACTGAAACAAGAATGGAAGTGATCTGAGACAATGACAAAAAAACTGCATTTCGGAGTGGGAACTTAATTCATTAACAGCCTAGAAACGATTTTGACCATTGTTTGGAGACGTTTATTTTATGCCAATCGCAGCATATACCTTTGTTTCTATCCTTTTCTCATCTTATCACGAGGTGGCTCGAATTTCAATGCATTAGGACAATGAGGAATAAAATTAAGACGAATTGACGAATGTAGAAATCTCAAATACCACGTTTCGTTAAATTTATCTAAATAAGTTAATACTTTCTTTCATTTATTATTATTATTATTATTATTATTATTATTATTATAAACTGTCTTCCTGAAACTGCACCTACAGAAAACCTCAGAAACGTAGCTATAAAATTAGGCCATACAATTGACATCCACCTACAGCTTAACGACATTTCGACCGTAAATCGGATTCCTAGGAAGAGCAAAAAACAAGGCTTGCCACGACCTGCACCAGTCATAGTTCGTCTTACAAGCAAGTTCACAAGAGACAATCTCATAAAAGCCAGCAGACAGAAAAAAACCAGTTGCCAAGGACTTGAAAGCATTGCAAGACAACACGCCAATCTTCCTATCCGAATATTTAACACCATTCAACCAGAATCTGTTGTACCAAGCAAAAAAAGCAAAAACAGGAAAAAATTACCAATTTTTGTGGATCAGA
Organism: Typopeltis vanoorti; assembly: GCF_054136105.1. Lineage (NCBI taxonomy): Eukaryota > Metazoa > Arthropoda > Arachnida > Uropygi > Thelyphonidae > Typopeltis > Typopeltis vanoorti. The sequence goes on from NC_143552.1 coordinate 129,261,141, forward strand.
GATGCCAAGATATTCTTGAGGAAATCACAAACTTCAAAGCCGATACAAATTAAAAGAAGACATAGAAAGGCTGCCACAGTGAAAAAAAAAAGTTCCTAATTAGTTCAAAAAGAAGACCACAATAAAAATGAATGTGAACCACCAAGACAGATGCAATAACACCAGAACATACCGGCAATTTCACTTTGATCAGACCTTTCAGATCATTCATTTGACCTCCCAAACATCAGCCTACTTCCAACATAGCAATCAAATCAATAAAAAAAAAAAAAAAAACATATATCTAACCGGTGTCATCCTCAGATAAGTTTATTAAAAAGCTTCGAGGATGCAAGCTGAGACATTACATTTCAACTGAGATCAACAGAAAAAAAAAATTTGTTACATTGAAGTGCTGTAGTTACAGCAGTTAAAAACATTAAAAAGCAAAAATTGTAAAATATACATAACTTACTGTTATACTATAAATACTGTTAAAAAATGTAACCTTATCTCCAATTGCAAACTATAAATTATCATCCATAGTAACTACAGTCATCCCTCGACTACGTCCGGGTTCCGTTCCATCCGGCAGGACGTAAGTCGATACATTAAATCAACAGAGTTATAGGGGCTAGGAAACTTAACCGTAATAAGTATACTGTCATTTTAATTTTTAAACCGTATTATAAAACTGTACTGTGTGTAACTGCCGTTTCTGCTAATAAGTAGCATTCAACATGGCGTCCATGTCTTCAGCAATTTTGAGAACATCGCTAACTGCAAAGAACATTTCTGCAAGACCCTTCACTGTAAATCGTTTAACTACCTCCTCCTGTTTCTCTTTTCCCTCTTCGTTTACTCGTTTTTCCTCCTGCTACAGTTGTTCCTCCAGTTCGACCAATTCTTCGTTGGTGAGCTCTTCAGGGGAATTTTCTATGAGTTCAATTATGTCGTCATCATCACTCACTTCGAGATTCAAATTGTTTGCTAGGCCCACTATTACAAACTTCCAAAATCATGCACAAACCTTTTTAATGCCTTTTTCTATATGCCACTCATATATTGAGAGGTCACTTCGTCCCAAGCCACAGCAATTTTTTTTAATAGCATGATAAATTGTGAATGTTTTCCAGAATTGCATGAGAGTCTGGTCATTTCGTTCAGTGGTAGAAATCGCTTGTGAAAAAGTTGTCCCTAGATAATAAGCCTTAAACACTGCAAGAACTCCCTGATCCATCGGTTGGATCAATGAAGTAGTGTTTGCAGTAAGAAATATGACCTTGAACTTGGTGAAGATCCGTACAAGACGGATGACCTGGAGCATTATCTAGAATTAATAAAATTTTAAATTCTACATTTTATTTCACACAATAGCTTTTTTATTTCACTCGCACAACAATTGATTAGCAGCGTTTCTCAACCTTTCTAAGCCCAAGGACCAGTAAAATGCCTAAAAAACAACAATATAGATTTATTGCTTCCGCCTTTGAACATTCTGACGCTATTTGTTGGTTTTTTTTAAGTCTCCATTTGATTTTAATAATTTTTACTTATTCAACTTTAATTTGTTTTGTTTGGATAATTAAAAAATATATATTTATTCAATTAATTTAAGTCTGCCTGCGGACCACCTGTCCCATCGTCGCGGATCACCTGTGGTCCGCGGACCACAGGTTGAGAAAACACTGGATTAAGGCATCCTCAAACAATTTTTGAGTCACGACTTCTTATTGCTCCGATAATGAACTCGGAGTATGCTTCCTAATGTTTTTGAAGATTCGTGGATTCTCACTGTGCCATATCACAAATGGTTTCAGTTTATATCCAGCCACATTATCCGTAACAGAATCGTAATACGGACATTAAAGCTTTGAAAGTAGATATAGATTTTAGCTTTTTGTGGATGACTGTCCGCTCGGCAGTCATCCTCCGTATTTTCCTCCGTAATAATTTTATCCAATTTTTCCACAAGCTCCTTGGCAGCCTTCTTAGCACTAGATTCCCATACATTTTCACATTATGCAGCGCAAAACGCTGCTTGAATCTTGTGAACCAACTGGAAAAAGCGTTGAATTCGTAGTCATAATCAGGCTCTGCTTTCTCCTTCAATATGCTGAAGAGACTTAGTGCCTTAGTGATTATAGTCACAGTGCTAAGGGATATGCACTTTTGGTTCAGGTCCTCTATATATAGCCGAAAATGTTATTTATTCTCTTATGGGATCAGACGTATCTTCGAAAGGACGTAACTCGAACGGACGTAAGTCTAGGGATGACTGTATTATTAATGCATTTTAGAATACAAAAAACGGAAAAATTTGTATGAAATTCACTGTAAAAAATATGTATGCAATATGTGTAAATATGAGTATATATATATAAATACTCTGTAAGATGATAAATAAAATGTTATCATTACAAAAATTATTATTATTATTATTATTATTATTATTATTATTATTATTATTATTATTAACATATACACACACGACATAAGCCAACTCCCCCTAAAAAGTAAAATCTTCCAGTGTGCAGATGACACGGCCATAGTATCCATTCACAACAATGCAAATATCGCTTACAAAAATATGCAACACGACATCAATCAAATCACTAACTGGTTAACCGAAAACGGCATATATATAAACCCTGGAAAAACAAAGCTAATGATATTCAAAAACCCCCAAACCCTGCCCATAGAAACTAAATATCTCACTATCAAACATTCATCCTCCTATACACAAAGTGCAGAACCTAAAATCACGACCATCACACAGGTGAAAACAACACGCTATCTTGGACTTCACTTCGATGCTGATCAAAGTTGGAATAATCATACAAACTACCTACATACCAAGCTTAGGATAATAGCAAGCAAACTATACAGATTAAAAGACATTGCCCCAACCCACATAAAAATACTAATCTATAAAGCATTATGTGAAAACATTTTAAGATATGCAATCACATCATACGCATTCTGCGCAGACTACAGACTTAACAGGCTACAATGGTTGCAAGATAAAATGACAAAACTGATATTCTGGGTACAACCCACTCTTATGCAGGAAGCACTGACAAAACACAAAATATTTAAGGTGAAACACTTACGCCACTACACAATCATGTTAAAACACTACTACAGCCAACATATAGAGTAACCAGAACAACATATCAAATAACAAGACCACAGTCAACAAACTACATAACATATAAGTACAACAATCACGACGACAAAGCCACCCGAAACTTCTACGTACCTGACATGATAAACAAACTGCCGTTCGACAACAGAAACCTAGGAACATACAGAGAGCTGAAACAGGCACTATATAAATATTATAGCGAGAATGAAAATTAGAGCAATTCCTGTCTCTCTCTCCTCCACCACACATGCACACACACACACAAACCTATGACAACCCCCCCCTCTCAAAAACTATCACTACAAGAACACAAAGAAACAAACACACCACGTCTAAATCCAACCCTATTTGCACAAAAATAAAAATAAAATAAAATAAAATAAAAAAGTTAAACTGTAATAGCAGTCGAAGTCTTTCAAGCACATACCAACAAACAGTAAAATCAACACCTGGCTTGTGACCAGTATAGGAACACAACCATGAAACCACCACCCTCTGTCATCTATTATCTTCCTCAGATAAGCTCTGCTAAGCTTCGAGGAAGAAAATTACTAACTTGCAAGAATCTGTTATACACACTTGTAATGCGTTATAAATATTATATATATATAATTACTACAGCAACTATGTATGCAATTCATCTGAGACACAAAAAAATAAATAAATAAAAAAAATGATAATAATAAATAAATGAATAAAATAAATAAATTATTATTATTATTATTATTATTATGTATATTCTAAAATCACAAATTCTGTATAATCCTTACAGTAATTACTGTAAATATTATTATTGTATGTAATTTATACTGAGACATAATATTTTTTTTTTTTAATAAAAAAAAAAAAATTATTACTATTATACTCAAGATAACTATTGTATATATGTATGTGTAAATATTTTAGCAGTGAACAAAAATATTATTTATTTAGAAAAAAATTATTATAATTTAAAAATATTAATAACTCGCCAGTATTTGTTATTCACAATTGTAATGTATTATAAATATTATGCATATATATATATATATATATACGTGTATATAAAACTATTGTTGTATCTATGTATGTAATTTATCTGAGACAATAAAATGTTTAATAAAAAAAAAATTATTATTATTATTATTATTATTATTATTATTATTATTATTATTATTATTATTATTATATTGTTGTAATAATAATAATAATAATAATATCAGAGATTATCCATAGATGACGATATTGTATTAAATCTGTGAACGGTACTATATGAAACAAAATGAAAATCATGCGAGACGTTTTAGAATTCCTAAATAAACTTTAAAAATTATAAACAAAAAATAATAAATCCTCTAACGCTTTTGATTTCTCAGAGTAAATAGGTCGAGCTCTTTTAGCCTAATAACTTTTGGAAATAGAAGGTAGGATGGTCTCCACTCTTACCGTCACCGAAAGCTGAATACACGGCTGTCGATGATTTTAAATTCATTGGGTCGAGTGTACAGTAGACAACTGCTGCCATCTACTGATCCTAAACACTAACACTCGTATTGTTGCATGTAACAATAAATATCATAAACCTAAATCTGTTTCTGGGAGAATAAATCCTACTTACCTGTTCCAAAGATCGACTAATTCAGGAACCGTCTTAAAAAAAAAAAAAAAAAATCTCTATACATGGTTCTAAATACTAAATTTTATTTTGGGTCTGATTTTATTATTTGGTATTTACGTTCTCCTTTACTTATTACGCTCTTCATCTTCATTTTTACTCATCTTTTCGCAAAGTTCTTCCAATTTTTGCGCTTATAAATAATCCGATTTATATCAAAACTGACGACTTTTTTTGCAAGAAGCCTAAATACCAATTTTTATTAAAATCACTCCAGCCATAGTTATTATATACAGATAAAAAAATGTAACAGGTGATGAAGCATTTCGTAAAACACCTAAAAGTAACCGGCAGGAATATCAATATTATCATATTATATTTCAGTTATTTCTGAATGAAAAAAAAAATACCGGCAGGGAACTTGATCCTGTCAGACATTTTGGGCAACCAAAGTTAGCCCGTGAGCCATCAGTCTCGGCCAATTTAGCTATTATTGGATCCTTATCCTATTTTTTCTTCTTCTTTTTTTCTTTTTCTGTTCTGTAGGGACATGGGTCACCCACTCATGGTTAGGTCACAACAAAGGTCTATACATTAAGACGACAGCGATTATAAATGTGTTCTGAAATATGTCAAGGAAAAAGAAATAAAATAATGCAACTAAAAGCCTTGAGGTGTAGAATATCCGAGAACAAAAAAAGTATATATAGATATCTCTAGGAAGATGGGTGGGTGGGAGTTTGTTGATGAAATTATTTTCGGTTATGAGGTTGGTATAAAAAATGAGGGCAAATGCTATATGACGCCTAGATGGGATGGTCATACATAAATCTGAAATGCTATTGTAGTTTTATAGCTTGCTGGAGGGGAAGCTATAAAGATGATCCACAACAGTATGCATCGTGGGAATCAAATGATATACAAAGCAAGAAGGAATATTAAAGAATTATACTTTATAAGGAACATGCTTCACGAAGTATCAAATTATACTAAACACTCTAAATTTGTCTTTCATGCATTCCGAGAAGAATGAATAAGTAGCTTTCTTATTGGTAAGTTTCATTCATAAATTTGGGTGCCATCTCCATTCCGTAGGTTAGTGGCCCAGGTTGTTCTTCCTATCTTGTACATCTCCTGTCCAGTGCTCTGTTTCCTTCATACAGTGATGTCTAATTCTACTTCATTCTCTTTTTCTTCAGTGTAATTTTCCCTTGATGATCACATTGGTAAATTCTTCTTCTTAGCACTTCTACTAGCGTATGTCTAAAAATTTCATTTTGTATGATTCTGTTAGCCGGTTATATAGTGCCTCTTTCTTTATACCTGTTTCCATTCAACAAATCCGAATGATTCCTCTTAGTAACCTCATCTCCAGAATTACCACTGTTTTTCCCAACATTCCAAATTTTTGCGTACTTTAATGCAGAATAGATGCAGCAAGTTCTCAGTCCCATAATTGTAGATTGACTTTTATTATTATTATTTTTTTTTTTGTTGTTTCATAGTAAGGACTATTTGGGCAATTTGTATTCTTTTTTTATTTCTTGTTCACGTTTTCCATCGCAATATTAGACTTTGTAGATATATAAACCAATGTCTTTGTTCTATGGGGCCTTGAGAAGATATGTTTAGGTTTTATCTAGTCCTTTATCGGTGATTACCATTGTTTTTCTTTTCTGTGTATTTATTTTTAGACCGAATTCATCACAGCTCTGTCAGTTTATTAACCACATCTTGCAATTCTCTCCATTCTTAGCGATTAGTGCAGAGTCGTCTCCATATCGTAGTTTATTTCTGTTTCTTCCGCACATTGAGATGCCTCTTTGTGTTTCTATTTCTTGCACGACCTTTTCTCAGAAAATCCCAATGATAAGAATGCATTTCCTTGTCAGACTCCTCTTTTTATATTTAACCTCTGTGAAAGCTTGTTGCTTATTTTTATCGAGGATTATTAATTCCAGTATACATTATTATCTTTAAATCTGAATTAATTCATTATTTCTAATTATCTTTAAATATTTTGAGTTCATCTAGACATTTTGAATCCATTCATTAGACTATGGGCTAATAATGTGTCTGATTATCTGCAGCCAAAAAAGATGTAACATAATAATATTTCTAATATATATATATATATATATTAGAAACATAATTATATGGGGCATTCCTGGCATTAAGATGCGAATGAATTTGACGTTTCCGAGAAAATATACCGAAGCAAGTTTATGGACTCTGCTAACCGCATGCCATTCAAATGATGTATATTCGCACAGGCTGATAGTGATATTAATATGTACGTTTGTTGTATTTTGAGCCAGCATAATGCCCTAAATATGTAAACTGCATTTTGTGAGTGCTAGGAAACTCTGATCATTCCCTCTATTCGGTTTGCAATTACCTTTCTCAACCTTCTCTTTTTAAATATCTCTTATGCTGCAAGACTTACGAGATAACTGAAAGAGAAGTGTGGATGCTTTATGATAATTGTGCCGATCCTTGATTATTTTACAATTTTCCGTTCTTTATTATTATTAGAGGCTTCCAGCAGGTGACATAAGCTAATTTAGGGAGCTGCACGAATTGCCAAACTTCCTTATATGAAGCTACTATTAAAATGTCTGAAAGGTCATGTTATGGCTATTAAGAGGAAAAGATTCCCTCTCGGAAATTCATTTCTATTTTTTAAGATCCCTTATTGATACTAAAAATCATTAAAATTTGAAATCATGTTGAAAACAAAATAAATCATCAAAAATAATTTTAACGCTTTTAATTTATAAATAAACATTCTTTCATTTTTTCTGTGTGAATGTGTATTAATTATGAAAATATTTTTTCACTAGGTAAACAAAATAAAATAGTATGATTATGCTGTTTGAATTGAATTGGTTGTATTCTCTACGTTAGAGAAACAACATTACTCATCTTCGAAAAACTGGAAACAGGATCCAATTGATCTTTTATTCAATTGGTCAGCCTATTTGGCCTAGTTGATAACCTATCCCACTTCGATCAACAGGCAACGAGTTCGAATAATGCCGTGGGTACTGACGTTTGTAATGTCTTGAGGTATGAGATTATTACCTTGCTAATAAGCGAGGCAATAATAATCTCAGAGGCTGTAGTTATTATTATGTGACCCACCTAGGAGTCCAAGGACTCATCGCGAGAGGGCACTCCATTCTACGTAACCCACCATCTACATTACATAAACTGCCATCTACACACAACGTCGCTATTTATACACTATGCACTAACCCATCAATTACACACAACGCCATCTACCGCCGTTATTAGTATTTTTGTATGTATATTGCGTGCCTACCAGGGCCGGTTTGTCTATATATACTGTATATGATTAATGTAAAACCTGAATTTCCGATAGAAAAAACCTGCTACCTTGGTATGAGATCGACTAACTCACCTTTAGTTGAAAAAGACCATATATAGATTCTTCTCGTCACTACAAGAATCAAACTCAAGTCTTTTACAACTGAAGGGCTCAATGTCCCGTCATTCTTCCAACTGCACCAAGGAGACATTTATACAGGTTGCCTGATAAAAGTGTCGTCTTTGCTGTCTAGAGCATAGTTTCCCGATCATTTAATCCTTATCCACCCGCGACATCCTAAAGTTTAAAACAGTGAATGTTACTTCTGAAACACACACACACACACACACACACACACACACACACACACACACACACACACACACACACACACACACACACACACACACACACACACAGTGGTGTAAACAAACAAACAACCAAAACCCATACAACTCACAGTTTTTCAGACAATATATACCTGTCAGAGTTCATGACTACGAGATGGCATTACTTGTCTTTTCATAATCGTTCCCTTGAAAATCTTTGATAGTTGATAGTTGAACTCACTAGGAATGATCGCTGAAGGGTGTAGCCTGGCTGCCAACGATCTTCAAAAGGAACTCCACCGAATTAATTTAATTTCCAAAATTATCTAACGCCTTTGGAAATAAGTCGTTAGAGAATTTTTGAAATAAAATATCTCCGTATGATACAGTACTCTGTGATTTTCCTTAAAGACTGTTTTATAAATATAAATTCACTTTCTCAGAATAGTTTCAATTCCAACGAAATTTCTGAAAGTAAATTTTATGCATAAAATTTAAATTACTGATAATATTGCTTTTCAAAAGTCTTTGAATACCAAAGACATTTGAAAAGCAAATGTCTTTGGTATTTCAGTTCATTCACTTGTTATTATTCCCAATCCTTTGCATCTATATTTCGGCAATAAATAAATAAATAATAATGGGAGAGAGAATGAAAAAACACACACATTAAGCCTTGTCAAAGATGACTATTAAAAGACACCCTGAACTTGCTCAGAGGCAATTAAATTATTTTTCGAAACGTCCTTTTACAGACTGGAATGAGCTGCGAAAATGTTCCTCGCATCCGTCACATGATTCAAACCAAGGTCTTACCCACTAAACAGCACGTGTCGTTCTTACGGGTATACCGTGGAGGCAAAGACCTAGGCGTTTCAAACGGATTATCTTAAAAAAAAAAAAAAAAAAAAACTTTAACCACAATCCGACAGATGCACACTCGTTATGTATTACACGGAATTCGCTTTTATGATGAAAATTATCAAAATGTCTTAATCAATTCATATCCACTGTTCCGTTGATGGATAGTTTATCTATACGAAGAAAGAAGTCTTTCATTGGATTTTTTTTTTTTTTTTTTTTTTTTTTTTTTTTTTTTTTTTATAAACGCAGACACAAAGCACTCGACGAACATTTATAGCTAAATATACAAGTTTACAAAGCATACAAACAAACCCAGCTGTTCTTTCAGTCACTAGATATAAATATGTAAAATATGTTGTGGATTTAACCCATCAACATGCAAAGAACACCGAGGAATGTTAATAGTCACCGCGCCTGCAACTGTTTTCCCCCTGGCAATGAATCAACGAACTATTTTGCCAAAAGATGAAATTTACATACACCTATTTCTCTAACTACATAAAAATTTACTGCGTTATGAATTTCTGTGTCAAAAGCATTTTATGTACGTGTTTGTTTACTTAATTCTAAATACCACCATTCCCCCCCCCCCCGAACTACAAACGTACTTTGACCCTATTTTATCTTATTTTTTAATTTCTTTCTTTGTGCGCTGTCTATTGCATTTCTGTAGAGTTTATTTTATGCATTGAAAAGATTTTTAGATTTTGAAATTCGTTAACCAGGTGTTATAGCATGTTTTCTCAATAAAAATATAAAAAAATTGTTCCGAGGATAAAAGGAAGTATTTTTTAAATCCATTTGCAAATAAATTTACACTCACGGCTTTTTACTGTGGTACTCAACTCCAAAATTTCAAAGAACTCCCCCTCTTTAAATAATAAGAATGGACTGGCTTTACTATGTAAAATTTGCATGCAAGAATATTCTTCCTTGATTTTTCTCTTTACATTCCAGAGCAAGTTCACTGTTCGATTGCAATGAGTACATAATTTACGTTAATGGGTGAAACACGGATATGGCCTTTACTGCTGAAAGAGATAAACGCACTAGTCATACTTCCTTCTTCTCAAGGTTCAGTTTTGCTGTGTTTAACTTATTCTTTGTAGACCAAACAATGAGTTAGCTGAAAGCAAAAACTATTTGTGGCATATTGCCAACTCGAACTTACCATGAATAGAACTGATACCTTCATGGACATCATTCTATACCACGTATAGCTAAAAGATAGTCGGCTACTTTTACAACACCTATATATTATTACATTACAACTATGAATGTTGCATTAATTATGGAAAAAAATTCAATGAAATAAAAACAATCAGTAGATCGCAGAAGAATTACTCTACCATATTTCAATAATAACAAAAATCAGAGAAAAACAGTTACAGTGCGTACAGAATGCCTACCAAAACGAAGAATTTGAGGGAAATAAATAAATAAAAAACGATGACATAGCTAAAATGTTTAATGTACCGAATAATTTAATCTAAAATTAAAAATTAATTCCACATTTAATATAACATACTGAAATTCCAAATTCCTTCTGTCCATGATTCATAAACTCATGGATGATAAGGATTGTTCAATGTTCATTTGAACCTTGAAATGAAAACTGTCTTTGATAACAAGAATCTACGATAAATATGAATCACATGAATCCTTTAGCAGTCTCATACACTAGGCCTAGTTAATATGGAACAATCGTTCTGAATCTAAGCATTAATGTGACAATATGTATGATATTTTCTCATACTTTTCTGATATTTTCTCATTTTATCTATTTTAAAATCTTTTTATAAAGCGATGAATTTCTCTTCCCACATACCGATTCTGATATATTTTCAGAATCAAAAGTCAAACTGGAAAACAAAATTAATCTTCCTTGTAAACTTTGAATAAAATTGATATTGTCAGAAATGTTAGGAAGTGTTGGCTTAGAATAAATTTGAAAACTGTCATACTTTTTTAAAAATAAATATATTTTAAAAAATTTTTCGCTATCTGCATCGAATCCAAGAAAACAGAATTGTTATGCATAAAGTAACTACAGTACTACGTTGATATAAGTTCCTATCATTCTCCGTTCAACCACGCCCATGATATTGCAACTATCACCGCAAAGTCACTTGAGAATCAGCCATTCTACTGAATAGAAGTCTCTTGTGGAGAGACTGATAATTATTGTGATTACGATTCATGTTTGGCCTCATCCTTTTGGGACTCTAGCGCCATGTTATCCATCTCTAGCCAGGAGGCCGTTCACCGGATTGCTTCCAGGAACTACAAATCTTTAGCGAACTTTGCTCTCCCCCCCCTTCTTCTTTGTACAAATCCCCTGTTCCCTTCTCAGCACGCTATCACAGATTCTTACATAATATATTACAGAGTTCAAGAGGTCAATAAGACGGGCACCAATAACAGTTCTCGGTTTTGTACGTCTTCAACTAAGATAATGTGTAAGAAAATGGGCTGAGAAAACAAGCTGGTCTAAAACCTTAGATTTCCCCATCTGTTTGAAAGGTGGATATGTTTAAAGTTATTAATAGGTTCTATCACACATATCACAAACTAATGAAAAGCAATGCCCGTATTTTCGATTATTATTATTATTTTTTATTATTAAAAAATATTCGAACCACTTGGCCCTGTAATAAATAATAAGAATATTAAATTATATGCTTATAATTACAGTATATGGAATAAAAGTTGTTGAATTATTAGTCCACTTCCAATTATGATGACAATCTACATTTAATTATTGGCAAATGACATATGATGATAATCGGATTATTATTCCTTTCTGCTTTCTCAACTCTCAATAAACATAATTATTTCTCTCTCTCTCTCTCTCCGTATTATAAATAGTTCTCTGTGTAATCATTCAGTATCACTAGACTAATTCTATGTAGAAAGATGTATATCTTTCTGGATAAAATTATTCTGGAACTAAATAGTGCAACTTGGGTATATTTACAGAATATCTATCCAAGCTGCACTTCTTTTCCAAAATTGAACACTCTCCCCGTCGAATTAGCATTTGAAGTACTTTATAGCAGCATGACACAGAATAATCAAATTTTCTTTTAGCTGTATGAAAGCAAATAATCGCCCATACTTATTCGTTTAGATAATATGGTTAGTAAATTAACAATTATAAGTGTTGCTGTTATTAAAACAAAATTAAGGAAATGAATCACAATTTCTTATATATTTTTAAATAATTTTCTTTGCCAAACGAATAAAGTATTCAATGCGATGAGAAATATTACAGTAGTGAAGACATAACTACTGTAATTTCCCTCCCCCCCCCTTTTAAAAATGGTACCAAAACATCATTACGGAAATGACGTTTGCCTCCATGAAACGCTAGACCTCCAGAAGAAAGACGTATAGATTGAATTGTAGTCCCCAACAAGAGGAACTTGTATATTATGGTTTTGGACCATACAATGACGGCACTTGTATGCCGTAATCTTCTCTCTCTCTCTCTCTCTCTCTCTCTCTCTCTCTCTCTCTCTCTTTCTCTTTTTTAAAAGAGAGATTAGGGCATACAAGTGCCTTCATTAATAAGCTTGAGCTCATCCAGCAGAGGCTGAAGGGTGGAATCTAGCTGCACATTGATCTTTAAAACGTCGATGTCTAAAAGGAACGTCATTTACTCGCTACGGGAGATAAAAGGGGTAAGATTTTTTTTTTTTTTCATTTTCCATGAAATTCGATGATGTAAATGACAGAGACCGAGCTTCGGAGGTGAAAATGAAAACTTCGCCTAGGGATTTAATTTCGGGTATGCTGTACTGTATGATCCTACATTCGTCTATTTGCCACCATTCGATGCACATATTAATTCACTGCAGTGAGCCGTGAGAAACCAATATGGCGTGTCTTATCCGAGAATGGAGGTAGGCGAGGATCATGGCCTTTCCAAATTCTGTAATATATTTATTTTTTACCCATGACTGTAACTTAACGCTGCATTTGACACATATATACCCAACTGCTCTGTGATAGCATACTATACTACTTGTATTTTTATTCTGCAGTAGAATGAGCGTATTCCACTTGGGATAAGAATGACCACAATTCAGTTTATATCGATGTGAATGCCGGTGTAGATGGATTTTTGGATGCTCTAAGCTTACGATGATTAAAATATTAATGAATGAAAGATATTGTTTTCTTTTTCCCGTAATGAATTTGTTACGAGAACGTTGCAGGTTTATATGGGTAAGAAGATAATTAAGCCTCTTATTGCAGTGCAGCTAGTGGAAAATACCTCGACATTAAAGTCAAAATCGCAACATCAAAATAAATATTTGGATTCTGGGAGTTAGATTTAAAAAAATAAATAAATAAATCGGCTGCCTTCCATTGGTTACAAAATTTTATTACAAGTATCCATTTTGAAAGACAAAACAAAATTTCATTATTTTGATTATATCAGTATGAAATTAGTGTAGACGTGTGTGTGTGTGTGTGTGTGTGTGTGTGTGTGTGTGTGTGTGTGTGTGTGTGTGTGTGTGTGTGTGTGTGTGAAGAGAGAGAGAGAGAGAGAGAGAGATGACATCAAATTACGGATCTTATTCTTCTTGAAATCAGTAGGGTTCTTGATCAAGAACCATAAATTTTCAAAGTTGGAGGAGTTCGAGTCTGTTTAGAAAATACAAGTCTTCAAATCATTTGATATTTTTCTGCTTTATCAGCCTTTGGAATCGTCATTGACAAGACGGTAAGTGGAGGCCCTGAACAGGAGGCTCATGTTATTTTTATAAGCAGTTGTTGTGTTCATAACAACAGTAACACTTCATTGGTAAGCTTTAGTAATGACTAGGAGTGTAAATTGTCAGAATCTTAGTTTGTATTTTTTTATATGGGATATTCAAATGACATAGCTGAACATTTTTTAAAACACCACAAACACCAAATCTTAAGTTATTCACTGCAGTCTGCGATCTTATTCTTTTTTCGAAGTTGACCTTCAATTCTTATTTAGAAGTCTCTTTACATGTGGTAGTGAAGGTTGCGTGGCCTTTGGCTGAAATATCTCACTCATCATTAGTTAAAGCCTAAGAAGGCATGCTGATGGTTAAGTTTTTCTTGTCGAAATCATTACAGTATTATTAAGAGGCCTGAAATTATTAAGTACATTCTTTAACTTTGTTAAATTATTTAATTTGATTTCTCTAATTAAATGTCTAATCTGCTGATGTGTGAGAGATACGCATTACTATTTGAAATAAATCGGGGTTTTAGATCGTCTTCTCGTTTACTGTGGAAAGAGGCAATTCATTGATTTTTAATCCAATAGCGTTCTTTGATTTATTCCGTGGCGCCGACGCCAGTTTCTTCTCTAGGGGGAGAGTTTGATACGCGATCTGCTCTGAGTTTTGATCGAACTGCGCCACTGTACTTATAACAACTGGAAATCAAATGAGGATGCCAGCAGCACTTTGAATGAGTTGTTCTTCTTAATAGTCTAACTTTTAATTCTGTAATTTTTCACTTGCAATAACTCTGACTCTCAGAGTCAATGTCTTATATAATTTTAACTGATTATTCAAATCCAAAATTGAAACGAATTTTAGACGAAATTCAAATCCAGATTTTCCTACATTAATAAAAGTCGTCGTCATCGACTGTATTATGGAGGCTCTTCTTCAAACTCTTACTGCTAGACATGCAATCCAATTTGTAATTTGATGCTCCATCTTTGGTTCTTTTTTACAATGGTACTATCTTATCTTGAAATATTCCAGATGCAAGGCCATCACAGGAGTCAACAAAGTTAAGGACATTGTGAATTCTTTAGAGAATTCACAAGACATGGTAAAATTTCATCCAGTCTAATCGAGATTTCTTAATATTCCAAATGCTTCCGGCTCCCCAAATAAAATCCATTTGATCGGCATGAAATCCTCTAACAAAATAATGAGTAAAAAATCCGCTGCGCCTTCTTCTTTAGTCACTTAAAACTTAACTTCATCGCCAATACAGTGATCTTCTAATAGAACATCCTTTCTTCTGCTTGTCACATAAGGACTGTTTCCATAAATTACACGACGCTATTTTCTGGATTTCTGGACTCCTTCATGTTAGTCACAAATTATAACCCAACCTCAAATATTACACAACAAACTGGTAATTTGTAACCACAGGCTTCACAGAAAAGCAAATAGTTAAAAGCCTCAGTTGGTGAAACTAGTTGATATAACATATTTGTTTCCAAATTATACTTCATCAATAAATCCAATAGAAGTCATTTCCAAAGCAAATAGTTATTTACTATCACCAGGACCACACTTATCCACAGGCGCGCGAGGCTCTAGCTGGGGGCTCCAAAAATTAGGGCCAATTTAAGGGCCCTAACAGAGGGGGGCCCCCCAGAGCATTCTAGCGCCTTGGGCCCCGCACGCCTCGGGGAAAAGTGTAACTATGGCCCTGACTATCACCATTCTATTATAGCATTATATTTCTTTCTGTACTTATATTGATATTAAATGAAATATATTAATAGAAATAGGACACGTTGTAAATCCATCCTTTTTTTTATAGCTGAATGTTTAGAAACTTACTAAGTTTTGAATAAGGAAACTCCGATGCAGAAGATTGTATTCTCATAAGATTTTTTTTTAGGAAAAAAAAAAAAGATGGATTTAAAATATCCCCTATTTCGATTAATTTACTTCACCGAAATGAAGCCTTTAAGACTAATTTTTCATTAATTAAAATATATTATTTTATTTAATAATATCATCAGTATTTATTATTAATATTAATAAAATGATAATATTAAATATGTAATCGTATATTGTAAATTATTTTTTGAAGAATTTAGCTTATTCACTAAAAATAAATTACTAAAATTATTTCAACAATTTAAATAAAGCTTTTATTGTCTCTTCGTTTACCTTCGTTTTGCAATCATCATCATCGCAAAGGGAGTCATCGTGAGAGACTGAATGCTTTTCTACTCCGTAGCTTAGAACTAAAAAATCTTCAATGACCAGAATCAAACCAATACGTCTTTCTTGTAATGGTCCAGAATCACGAAGTGACCACGTAGCTTAGAGCTAGTAACAAAAGGTGACACAACACTAAATTGCCATCTCCTGAACTTCGAGTACTATTACTAGTAGTATATGTTCTAATTAATGTTCTAAGATATGAGTTTAAAAATCGTAACACTCAGAAAATCTGAACTTTTCTTAGTTCCTTCTGAAAAACAAAACAAAACAAAACAAAAAAAGATCTTATGACCTGATAACTAGCTGAAAAAATCTTCAATGACCAGAATCCAACCAATAACTCTTTCTTGTAATTGTCCAGAATCACGTAGTTCTTATTTAACTTAGAGAGCTAGTAATTTATACTATGCCTTTGGCTTACAGTTTATTATAGCTTGTTGTAGTTTAATATCTATAGTTTATTACACTTTATTCAGTTTTCCATAAGTCTTTTAAATACTCATACAATATATATATAACAAATTGGATAAACAGCACACAGTTAATCACAATCACAAGATATTTTAGAGTTTATTATTGGAATTGATGTTGGGTATTTTTGAAAAATGTGTGCGACATTTAAGCAATGTAGATAAAAGCGAAATCTAACTCTAACGGAATATATTATTTCCTGAAGTAGCGTGGATTCTACGGTCGATTTTTGAAGATATAGGATTAAAAACGTGAATTTCCAGGAGAAAAACCTACTTCCGATGCCAGAGATCAACTGACTCGGGAAACAGTCAAAGAAATGTTTAGAAAAGTTACTCTAGGCAGCGACTAGAATCGAACTCATAAAGAGCTTTCTTAAGGCGGCCTAGCGCTATAAATGTAAATGACATTTTCACCGTGTTACAGAAGCATTCCCTTCATTTTAAACATTATTAACTCTAAGCAAGTACTTATTTATAAAACTAATACCCCCCCCCCCCCAATGCACTGTTTAGAATTTAACTGAGAATATCTACTTCTTAATTAATTTTGTTTAAACAGACAATCAAGTGTAAGAATCTAAAAGCACAGATTTGAAAATTCATAACAAATGAAATTTTAGTTATTTATTATTAACATTCTTATTATTTTTTTATAAAATTAAAAATCTATTTATAGACTCTACTTGTTATTACTCTCACGCAGATTGGTGTGTTAATAAATTGTATTAGAAAATCTCCTGCAAAAAATATCTTTGAATTTTGAAAATCGAAAAGTTTATGTTGCATAATATAATTCACGCTCCAGTCTTTCCCACTGTAGAACATTGTAACAAAATCATAACCCTTCCTTCCCAACAGTACTATGTAAATTATGGACAAATCCAAATGAAAAAGTGCTTTAGGATTTTACTCATTGTGTTTCTTTTGTTTCTTAATTTAATGTCACTTTCTTTATTATACTTGTCATTCTTCTATTCATTTGGCGCTATTCGTTATCTTCTTCCAATTCTCTCTCTCTCTCTCTCTCTCTCTCCGTTCGATTTCTACTTAATTTATCATTTTAGATATAAAAAAACGTTATTGGCATTTTTTATCAAATAGCTTTTAGTCTCTCAAGCTTTTACTGACCTCTTTCCCTCCAAATTCTTGAATGTTTGCTACAAATCTGTCATAATTTTCTGAGTTACAGTTCCACATGTCTTCCTAGTGCTTCCACATTCCTGCTTACTCCTATATAAGGACGTTGTCAATCTCACCGATTGAGTGCGGATGACTACGTCCTTAATATTAATATCAGATATTCTACCACTATCATTAAATCTAATATATTCTCGATTATCACATTACCTTATCACATATTATATGAGGAACGGGCAAGCATTCAATTGTCCTGTCATGTGCTTTTTTTTTTTTTTTTTCACGTGCATTTGTATAGTTGAAACCAATTATTATACTAGCTAAACTGCTGTGCGTAAGAATTTCACCACACCGCCTTCAGTATTTCCAAGTCGGTAATAACTCCTATGATATCTGTATTCATATCCTTCACATTCAAATCCATTGTCATTATACCTCCTCCCCTTTAGTAACAGTTTTTACCCCTCTCTGTTTATCTTTTCTGCCCACGCTTAGAATGGGGTATACACGTCTTCTTCTGTTGAGCTTGAACGATATTTCAGCGATGCCAATCGTTTTGAGGAATACTAGAAGAATTAATCGTGACTGTTTCATTTTTCTCAAACTTACGCCAGAATTAAAGTTGCTAGATAATTTTTATAAATATTCAAAATACAGAACATCAACAAATTCTATCCATCCAAAGAGGTGTTATTAATATTCATGCAGGCGGATATGAAACAAAACTAATTTTAATAGGTATTCTATATTGTGCGAAACATTTAAAAATGGCTTTTCGTCCAGTTGCTGTGACAATGAATGATGTCACTAAAAAAAAAAGAAACGAAAAAAACTTATACAATGCGAACCATGTTTGGACATTATATAAATGTCTCAGATCAATATCCATTATAACTTTCTTTCTTAAATTAGGCGATGGAAACTTACCTTTAATCATACCATTTATAATGGCAAAATACAAATAAAGAAATAAAATAAACGGCTCTAACTTGCTTTACAATTGCTGTGACATTGAACGACATCTTATACAAGCATACTGTTGTGAAACGTTACATCTTCTTTTTAATAAAGTTTTGGATAATTTCTGTAGTTGTTTGTAACAAGTCTGTTCACAATCTGATATTAAACATTACCATGATTAATGATTTTAACATGATTTAAAATACCATTTTAAAAATAAAATAATCGTTTGGTTTTAATAGTTTGAAATATTTCCGGTAGACGTCACTCGATTACTGTGTAATATAAATTCACTTCAAAATGTGGAATTAATTATTGGAAGAAAAGAAAATTATAGTTATTAAAAAAAAAAAATTCTGTTGCAGGGAGTATGCATTTTACCACTGTCGATTGGGTTAGTTTATTACGGAAAAAATTTAGATGGAATCGAATTATATTCGTTCGAAAACTACCAGCACGTAGCGAAATAGTAATATAGTATTATTTGTTGGAAGGGCTAAAAATTTGAACAAGAAAATCTGCATTGAGCAATGATAAAACAAACATAGCAAAACATCAATATTTATTTATTAGAATGCCTAAAAACGTGAACATGCAGTTTCTATGAATTTTTTTTGCTTACTATTCTCTTACTGTAATCCCTAAGCTGGTTTCAACATAAACCGTTACGTCGCAGTAAAGTGGTTAATAGTACCACTTTCCACCTAACGCCATATGTGAAATTTAATATTTCTGTCAGCCGTTTAAATGTTCTGTTTGTATCTCCGACTTTAAATGTCATTTTTGCCAGGTGGTGGATGGCCACCAAATTTTACTGCCTTTTCTTCGCTGACATTTGAAACGGAAGAATAAGACAGCTTCCTTGATTGAATTACGACAGACGCTTAACAAGTGCAATTATTACATCGTGCGTCATGCTTAATTTCCCGTCGGAGCGGTCATATCTCGTTGCGTACACGTGTTCGCGGAAGGTGAATGACCACAAGTAATCTGCCATCCGACTATAACAGGAGGCAGTCTGTATGAGCAGTAGGTCGCAGAATATGGGTCAAGGTCGCACCTGTACAATAGCGATTCCAACAACTCGCTTAATGTTTTATGTTTGTTTATTTTGTTCTTATTTTTTTAAAAGACTTTTGGTAATATCTTGAAGGGACCTAGTTCTTGCTTGTCGTTGTTTCCTTCCCCAACTTATTTTAAGAAATTCATGTTAATTTACAAATCATCTTCTTTTAAGGTTGGTCGATTGGTAGAGCCTCTGCTGCTAATGGCACAAGCAAAAAGTTAAGCAACTTTGAGCGCGGTTAGTAGTTGGAAGGGTCTAAATCATTTGATGCTGTCCGCACACTCTCCCTCGATGAGTCTTTGGACTCCCTGGAGGTGTCACATAATAATAATAATAATAACTTCGATTTGTTTGTTATGTAAGATACCACAATGAACTTAACGTATCCTTATATATAATTTATTTTCTAAAACCAACTCTAAAATCAAATCCATTCACCTTATGAGATCAGTTAACTCACTTTGAGTTGAAAAACCCTAACCTTTCATCCTAGACGCGATTTGTATGCGTGTGGAAAAAACAAACAAACCTATAGTTACGCTTCTTAGACAGGCAATGTGGGTTATTTTCTCACTGATTAAACACCCGGGATATCTCACTTTTTGAGAAACCAGTCGTCTCTTCTGTTTTCAAAATCGTGGCTCCAGCCAGACGGACACCCACAATAAATCTTTTATCGAACTCCGAAAGATCCCTTGTCTTCCCCATTGTGATCAACAATATTGCTGATTACTGATCAGTATCATTCTTAAATAGTTACCTAGAACATGTGGTCACGCACTTGATCAAGTATTTTTCATATACACTGCGTAAGCGACATTTACGTGCATCTGCATAAAGGTTTCCTAATTCAGTGGCCCGTATGTATAGAATTCGAAACTTGACCTATCGGTTGGAGACCGGAACGCTGTCTTCTGGGCTGATTGACAAACTGCTTTTTGAGCAGTTTGTCAATTTGCATATTTAACACATTTGCATATTTAGCTGTAATGTATCTATAATTTTTATTCTTCCTTGAATAAGTGTTGGCTAAATGAAGCCAAATTTAAAAGCGGATTTTCCATAATTAAATAATATAAACTCTTCATTCTGAGATTTTATATATACAGTGGAAAAAAAAAAAAAATATATATATATATATACAGTATATATATAAATATCATCATCATCATGCCTATCAAGGATTTAGGCCTAGAGTGGCCTGTTCCGGCCTTAGAAGTCATCGTTGAATTTCTTTAGAGGTCGTCCTGGTTTTCTTTTTCTAATGGCTTGTACTTTAAGGCTTGTTTTGGTGATCTTTCTGTTTTCATTCTTTGAACGTGTTCCATCCATTTATGTTTATATTTTTTAATTTTTTCTATTACTGATTCCTGGTTTAATTCTTTCATAATTTCTTCGCTTCTTTTGTGATCAAATAGGGTATACTTTGCAGTTTTTCTCATAAACTTCATTTCAGCTCTTATTAATCTTTGTTTGTCTTTTTGTTTTATTGTCCAGATTTCACTTCCATGCATTAGGACTGGTAGGGCTAATGTATCGTATACTTTTAGTCTGGCTTGTTTTTGAACTAGGTTTGGTTTAAATATAGAATTAATCACACCTATTATTTTTAAATATTTTGCAATTTTTGGGTTTATATCTTTTTCATTTTGATATGTAATCATGCAACCTAGGTAGTTAAATGAATTCACCTTTCTAAAATCTTGTTATCTATTACTATTTTAGTTCTTCCTGGATCTTGTCCTTTAAAGGCCATAGTTTTTTTACTTTTCTGTTGATATTATCATACCATAATCTTTGGCTATCTTATTTAGATTTAAAATAGCTTTCTGTAAGTTAACTTCAGAATTTGTAATTATTATTTCGTCATCGGCAAAAAAGGAGAGTGTTCACAGTAGGAGAAAGTTTAATACCTTGGTGGAAATTTTTATTCAGTTTTATTATTATTTCATTTAGGAAAAGAGTTGCTGAGAGGGGACATCCCTGTCGGGCTCCTTGGTTTATCTCTCTCGTATATGATAGCTCATGATTTAATCTTATTTGTATTCGATTATTTTCATGTATACTTATGATAGCTTTTAGGATATTATTTGGTAAATAATATAATATAAACTCCTACATTCTGAGATTTTATATATATATATATATATATATATATATATATATATATATATATATATATATATATATATATATATATATATATATATATATATATATATATATATATATATATATATATATATATATATATATATATATATATATATATATATATATATTATACTGACGATAAACACTATTAATGAAATTTGGGCTATATTGTGCTGTAATAAGCCATTGACGATATGTTGACAGCGCGCGAAGCGGGGAAATAGGAATGATTGATTTTACGAAGTTGCAGAAGAAACGTGTGTACAGCGAAATTATTGATATTAAAACAAGTTATAGCGGCAGGTAATTAAAATAAATAAATACTGTTTAGTTGTTTTTTTTTATCGTGCATATTAATAATGTATCATGCAACAAGAAATAGTGCTATACGTTTCGATGTAAAGTGTGTAAGGAGGGAACAAAAAACGATCATCTTAGGTAGGGCTTATTTAGAATTTTATTATTATTATTAAATGAGTATTTCCAATTAGTCGGATGACCTATCGCTTCAGACCCGTACATTGGATTCCTTATTACTTAATCGCTGTAATTATTAATGCCGTGGAGAAGCAAGCAGTTTTGCAGTTGTTTGGAAACAGAGATTACAGCTAATATTATAAGGCATTTTGAACTTGTCTGATATCGGAGAAACGAGGGGAGAATTAAGCCTATTTCCTTCTAACTGATTTTAATTCTACATATGCGATATTATGGAATAATAGTTCTATCAAATGAAGCCAGTTTTGCGTAATATACGAATACATAACTGAACTCATTACTATTCGTGTTTTAAAAGTATCCGGGTAACTTTTCTATACAAACAATGCTTTAGAAGTAAATAATCCAGATAGTGTCACTTGAGAAATGAGGGTGTGTGACACCAATTAAAGCCCTTGTTAGTGAGGTATTCTATTTTATGTGTTTAATTCTTTTAACATTTGAAGGGCTCGTTGCTGTAACAAAGTCATTCCCATTGCTATTACTTTTTTTGGAATACTAAGAAATAAATAAATAAAGTAAAATAAAAATAAAACAAAACAAAATAATATAAAATAAAACGGGAAAAGCATGATTTTCCACTTTGGGAATATCTTATTATAATACGTAATAAGACCTGTCTTCTTACATATAAAAAATTCTTCAGTTTTTTTCTGATGATAGTTAGTGTATTTTTGCATTTTGAAATCGCATAAACACTGGGGAGTTAAAGATTATAATGGCTTGTTATTTAGTTTGCTTGAAGAAGGTATATACAGTATATATGAATTTTTTTTTTTTTTCATATGAACCTTAACCCACGGAGACAGAAGGTTAAGGTATCTCTGATTTAGTAATATTTTTATATAGAATTTAGAACGCTGAACTGTTGCTGGATTTCGTAACTTTGAGTACCTAGTGGAGCCTGCCTGAATAGTGCAGTCGGTAGGACCTGTATTCTAATCTTGTCCTTTCTAGAACACGAGAGATGTTTATATCTTTTCAACTGAAGGTGAGTTAGCAGCTCTCACAAAGGTGGTAGATTGATTTCTTCTGCAAAATGGACAGTTGAGCGGAGAATAGGCGCAGTGACAGATGTAGCAGACCATAGTGAAAGAATTAACCATTGTTTCATTATCAAAATTAGACTTTAAAATAAATAGAACTAATTTTTTTATTTTTTATTTTTTTGCAGTAACAGGCAAATTAGGCCTGATATGTAAAGAAAGGAAGGATGGAATAGGACACTTGCTGCAACAACTATTTGGAATCCTAAGTAAGTGATTGGGGGATTACTATAAGGTGATGAACATGTACATGCAACCGAATTCATACTGAAAAAAGTGGAATTCACTCATTATTATAGCAAACTTTTCCTTGTGCTTTCAGGCGCGCTTCTTAAAATGTGAGGCTCCTATTTGATTGATTTTTAGTTCTGTCGTGCCTTTATTATTCCTCTTCCCTGACTGGACGAATTTATTTATTGCAATTCGATATTTGGAATCCCTACTGAAATTTATGGGGACATCTGAACTTTCGTTTCATTATGACTATTTTGCAGATGCGTGATTGGAATACTTCTGCTCTCTCTTTCTCTCTCTTTGGATGTAATTTCATGAATAAAGATATTTAAATTTTCTACAAAATGTATCTGTTCTTTTGATTTTAGTTGAACTATTTTAAGGGAGAAATTAAGCAAAACAAAATCATATGTCTACAGTACATTTAGGATGCCTACATTTTTCTTTTCAGCCAGTTCACGAGTTTGTCGATCTTTGTAATGGGTAAGGCACTAGTAGATTTATTTTTTATGTATTTATTTATTCTTTTACACGGCGTTAGCCAAAAACTGGTCTAAGTGATAATGAATGGTGAGATCACAATATAAGAATGCTATTACGAAACGCACCTTGTTATGCGTAGGTTGCGCAGTTATGTGTAGTAATCTCGTCCGCGCAGACACTTAAAGTCTTGTCTGGTGTTCACTCGCACACACAGACACACAGTTGCATACGCAACAGTTTCCTAAGGTGTGGTCAGGGATATCCGGTTTTCCTAGGACACCTTTACTTTTTTATCTTTTGTGTAACATCCACCAGTATGCAATAATTAAAAAAGCATATGCAATAATTAGAAATCGAAAATCTATTCTCGAACCCTTTAGCACTCGGTTTATGAGTTACCTTCAATTCTCGCTAATGCAAAATAGCTTTTTATTTTAATCGATTCTCTGTGGTCAATCTCAGACACTAACTGTTCCTTTATTTGTTTCATGCTTTTGTAATAAACGACAGCGATGTAGTGCTAATGTTCTCAATTTAGCATATTTCTATAGCTAATTGATCGCTTGGTTGGCAGAGTTGTTAGCGTATTGGCTCTCCGACCAGCAGGCCACGAGTTCAAACTCGTGTATAAACATCCATGCCCACAGTTCAGTTCCGTGGGCATGGATGTTTGTGATTAACTTTAGCTAGGAGATGAATTTTATCGCCCGGTGCGATACCACCTCCTGGTCTGAAATGGCTAGAAAAAGTTCCATGTTTGGTCTCTAGAGTAGAGTTTGCGGACTGTCTAAAGTATTTAAAATACAAAAAAAAAAAAAAAAAAAAAAAAAAAAAACTGATAAAATAGAAAAAAATCCTTATCACATTCACGGCAGAAATGTGCCATAGATAACTCATATGTGAATGGAGGTCTCTCTCTCTATATATACCGGGTGATTATAAAATAACGTCAAGTGTTCAGAGCCCTCTAGCGAGTAATGTATTGGACGAAACACACCAATATTCGGTAGACGTACACAGTGGAACATGGGAATTCGATTTAACGAAAAAAAAATAGTACCAAAAGTCGCCAACAGGGGAAATTTTGGCGCTGCCAAATTAATTTTAGTAGGTGTGACTAATGAATGACTAAATGGCAAATGAGAGACAGCACACATCAATTTCATGACTTTTATTGTTAATTACAAATGAGGTTCAATATGACCAGCATTCTGATGTTCCAGGAACTGCATACGGTGCGCGACATTTTCCACAGTGGCTCGCAACATATCGGAATTGATTTGTCTCACGTGTAACGTTATTCGATCTTTCAAAGTTGGAATATCGGGTACATGTCCTTGATACACAATGCTTTTAAGAAATCCCCCACAGCCAAAAGTCACAAGGATTCAGATCAGGCGATCTCGGTGGCCATGGCGTGGGAAATGCACGACTAATGATTCTTCTGTCAGAGAAATGTTGTCGCAAAACACGCTTTACCTGAAGTCCGATGTGGGGTGGTGCACCATCTTGCATGAAGATGGTCGAATCGAGACATCCTCTTTGCTGCAGTTGTGGGACCACAAAGTACTGTAGTATATTGGCATACCTGTTAGCATTGACGGAACAGGTCACTGGTCCATTTTGGCGATTTTCCTCGTAAAAGTATGGACCGATGATAAAAGATGCCGTAAATCCGCATTTGGGCGAGTGGATAGGCATCTGCAGACACACGTGCGGATTAGTTGCAGCCCAAATGCGACAGTTGCGTGTGTTAATATCGCCGTTCAAATAAAAGTGCGCTTCGTCACTCCATAAAATCTGCCACGGCCATGCATCATCCACTTCCATGCCCGCTAAGAATCTCAACGATAAGTCAATTCGTGTGGTCGTGAATGACTGATTTTAAAGGGGTAAAACTTCAACATCTGATGTAGGATTTTCCACACCGTTGTGTATGCGATATCCGTTTGCCGGGATATTGCTCGTGCACTGCTGGTACCCTGCACATTCGTCATCTCCTGTTCCACAATTGCAGTTGCAACTTGTTCAACTTCTTGGTGATTGATTGGTTTGCATCCCTTGCCTACCTGCACTGCTAGAGTTCCAGTAGTTTCAAATCGCCGAATCAGTTTTCGTAAGTTTGTTACGCTAATCGGTCCTTTTCGTCAATTTTTCATATGCCGAAAATCACGAAGACAAGCACTGGCATTATTGTTCCACTGATAATAGAGTTTGACTAACAAAGCACGCTCACGTAAGGTAAGAGGCATCGAAAAGCAGTTCGTCTACAAATGATAAGAAATCTCACAAGCTTTCCTTTTATTACATGATCGCTCACAAGAAACGCGATAATGCAAATTAATGCATTTTACTCGGTAAACAGCGCCAAAATTTCCCCTGTTGGCGACTTTTGCTACTTTTTTTTTCGTTAAATCGAATCCCCATGTTCCACTGTGTACGTGTACCGAATATTGGTGTGTTTCGTCCAGTACATTACTCGCTAGAGGGCTCTGAACACTTGACGTTATTTTATAATCGCCCGGTATATTTATATATATTCTTCTTCTCCCTTCTAAGTGTTAGGCCTACTGGCCTGTTACAGAGCTAACTTAAGCCTTTCTAAGTCGTACCCGTTCCGAGGATAAGGTGACTAGCCCTATGCTTCCCAGTATATTCTATGGCTGTGGCTGCGTGTGTTCACGGGGCCGTTTTGCCTGCTTGCGGGAGGAAAAACTCCAAATGAACTGCGGAGAAAAACCCTGTCCACGCCAAAGACCGGATAACTTGGCTATGTCTGAGAAAGACCCTTAAGCTACTCACATTGGTGACGGGAATCGAACCCAGGACACTCCTTTCTCAGGCATATGGTTGTGAAGCGCATATCTACTAGGCTAACCGCGCGGACTATATATACTGTATATTCTTGAAATATAAATATATGCCTATATGGCAAGATGCATTTTAAAGGGAGATGACTTTTGATTCCATAAAGAGTAACTAGAAAAAAAAACGTGATTTCATTATTTTAGGATATCATTATACTTTTTTTTAAATCATGATATTGTAATTACAGAACTGAAATCGATTGGTACTAATATTCTGTTCTATTCTTATGTTGATTTCCGAAAAGAAAATTAAAAAAAAAAATTGGGGGAAACATACTAAAACACCTTCTTTACCGATTCTTGGACTGCATCTAATCTTTCCATCTGCAGTAGCTAATGCTCATACTACTCAATAAAAACGAGGAAGTTATTATTCCATACTGTAAGCACTTGTCACATGCTCCCCAAGATACAAAGGTCGAATCCTTCCACCCCCTTGAATAGGGAGGGAAAAAAAGATTTATAGGCGTGCTTACAATGATGGTTGACATACAGCCGGTGGACTACAAAGACCGGTTATGACAAGCGACCTTGAACCCTCTCAAATAAGACATCGTGCAGTGAACGTGTTTGTAAAAAAAAAAAAAAAAAAAAAAAAAAAAAATCTGTCAATGCAATGATTTTTATCAGTTGCGAAATTCATACCTTACTCAGCGTTTCTTTCTATTATATTTTTTGTGTCAGCTATTTGTATTTTATTTTTTTTATAACACGAAGTTAATTCACATGCATTCGAGATGGTAATTTACAAGGTGATTTTTAAAACTGCTCTGTTATGTATTAACTGGAAACAGTGGCGAATTCTCCATGCTTGTTATGCTTGCTGCGCAAGCTCATTAATTGAGAAAGAAATAATATTTATTTGTTAATAAATGCATGCGTTTATAACATTCCATTTAGACTTTTATTTTTGTAGACAGAAGACGTTTTAAGCTTGCGCGGCAATAATTGAGCTTTGCGTTGTGTATCGAAGGCCGACGCTAGTCAAGTTACCTTGGCTTGCTCGGTTGTGGGAGCATCCAGGTCCTCGCTTCACTGTGATTTCATGTGCGCCTCCACGTCTTCTACGTCTTCTCACCCTGTTGCTTAAACACGGGCCATACGCAGTCAAAGTAGCTCTAGCCAGTGAGCTTCAGCCACCCTTTACAAGTGTGCGTGTTGCTAGGGAAAATTAAGTTACCACCAACTTTTTTATGACGATGTTGTTGACCAGTTCATGAAGAAGAACAGTAGGGTAGAATTTGTATTCAAGTAGCTAAATTGAAAAAGATAGAATATCATTTGTAAAATAAATGTTGTATTTGTATGATTAAATGAACATAAATTTCTAAATACAGGTAACCCTCGTATAACGCGGTACTTATACAACGCAGTTTCGATATAACGCGGTCTAAAATTGTAGTAACCCTTGTTGAACGCGGTACTTATACAACACGGTTCCGATAAGAACACGGTCTACAAGTTGTAGTAACCCTTTATCTTTTCATATGCTTTTCACCGCGCGACTTAAAAATCAAATTTTATCTTCGTTAAATTTGTCTCTGCCTGTATTCCGCATGTAATTATAAGTAGCGAATTTATATTAGGGGAAATACCCTTTAGCGTGCATGTACCTCAATTGTTTACCGTATAAAACTTTTATTGTTGAAAATTGTCCTCGTTTCTGGCAGGAAAGTGTATTAAAAATCATAAGGGGTCATCTCAAGCTGAGCACTTTATTTTCTGGTAAGTTACATACAATATGTAATGCTTGCTTTTTTGTGTAAAAAAATTATTTTTATAGTAATGGCCACAAACTGCAACGAAAGGGAAAACCAACATTAAAAACAAAATTAATTTCTCTCGAAGAAAAATATTCACAATCTTGGATCGGATCGGTTGAAAAATGGAGATAAACCAGGAGTTTTGCTGGGATTTTGAATTTAAATGAATCAACAATTCAAACAATCAAACAAAATGAACATAAAATCCGAGAAAGTGTTTATTGCTGGGTCAACGATAAGTGCAAAGCGCGTTGCTCGTGTACGCGATATTCTAATGGAAAAATGGAGAAATCTCTAATGATTTTGATAGAAGATTGCATCTCAAAAGAAAATTCCTATGCATGGAAATCTTATTAAACAAAAAACTCTCAAAATTTATAAATATTTATAGTGCAGACCAGGTGTTCAATGCGGATGAATCCGGGTTATATTGGAAAAAAGTGCAAAAACGCACCTATATTTCGAAAAATGAAAGATCAGCTCCTGGATTCAAAGTTTCCAAAGATAGAATTACTCTACTGTTTTGTAGTAATGCATCAGGTGATTACATAACAAAACCAGCGTTTATTAACCAATCCTCAAATCCTCGTGCTATGAAAGATTAAAATATGCACTATTTTATTTTGCCTGAAACATTTATGCATTACTTGCAATGAAGCTTAATTACAATTTGTAATTTTTATACTTTTATACTATGTATTTGTTTCATAGTTTATATGTTTTCTTAACTTACATGAATTACCTGAATTAAATAAAAATATATTTTTAATGGATATGTCATTGTTGTTTATATAATTAAAAAAAAAAACGATTTCGGAACATAACCCTACTTTTTCTATGTGATCTGAGACTCGCATAACGCGATTTATATAACGCGCCATTTCTGCGGAACCTAACATCCGCGTTATACGAGGGTTACCTGTGCATAGTTTTAAATGGTCAGTAATTCATTATATTCCGCTAATCAGACTTCAATCACACCTCTCATTCCCTGAATGATAACAAGAGCAAGCGTGAATTTCAAGACCAGCATTCGTCCCTGACTGGAAATAATCTTTAGTCGGCCTGTATTATATCCGTTGGTTGCATTATGATATACGCATGATATCATTTAAACAGCTCTTATAGTCTTATAAGAAGATATTCGCAGTTATACGACGATTCCAATACTATTGGAAATTTTCTGGGATGTATTACAGAGAAATTAGGAATTCCACTTATGTAAAGAATCGGTAACGCATTTCAAATTCTTTTTGTATCTTCACTAAAAAAAAAAAAAAACATTATTTGAACGAAATTATATTTGAGATAATCTTAAGTGAGTAAATTTGATGATGATTTCACTATTTTTATTTTTTTATTTTTTCATTAACCTGCTTAGCCGAGTGGTTAGCGTATCCGCTCTCCAGTCAAAAGGCTGTGGGTTCGAATCCCGCCGTGGGCATGGATGTTTTTGATTGTCTGTGAAAATACTAGTGGTAGTGG
This sequence comes from Typopeltis vanoorti, assembly GCF_054136105.1. Taxonomy (NCBI): domain Eukaryota; kingdom Metazoa; phylum Arthropoda; class Arachnida; order Uropygi; family Thelyphonidae; genus Typopeltis; species Typopeltis vanoorti. Next base: position 129,291,520 of record NC_143552.1, read on the forward strand.
TGGGCGGTAGATGGCGTTGGTGTAGTTGAGGTTCGTTATTGTTGGCGGATTGAGTGGCGGAGAGTTATAAAAGTAGGTGCTCTCCCTCGATGAGTCCTTGGACTTCCTGGAGATGTGATGCAATAATAATAAAAAATAATTGTTAATAACTATTAAATTGCGACAGTAGTCAAGGTTGAGCTCATACAATTAACACAGAAATATGCTTTGCATGTACAGTCACAGCTGTACAGTCCAGATTGCGTTTCTTACAGTAACCGAGCAGGATATTACAGCTGCCCTTGTATTTGCATTGGATGACGTTTAACACAGCCGTTTGGAGCCGGAGGCAACTCAGATCATTTAGAGGGATACATTTACCTGCTGTTTATTTCCGTTCCCAATCTTCGTGACGTGACGTAGGTATATTTCTATGTTTATAGCTTCCTTGCAGATGCATCCGCCAACTGTAGACTCTCTTCATTCTGCTAATGCAGAAAGTAGCTTTTCAAGCTGTACACATGAAATTGTACATTGTTAATGAAGGGAAAAATATTGCATATTGTCCATGTCTTCTTCAAGCTTTCAATTATGCATTATTAAGAGATAGGAGCTTGTCCATGTGCAATGAAGTTCGTTGAGAAAATTTTTCATCTTTCAAAAGTTTCATGCCAGTCTTCTGAATGAATAATGTCCTCCATTCTTCAACTACGCACTACAGGGTTGGTTCGAACGTAATGTGAAAATTTGTAGTAGACGATTTTGGTCATCTGCCTTACGGGAGGTCTGAAAAAAAACGAACAAAAACAACGTCCACTAGCAAAGATTCTATACGATACATGAGACACACGAGAAGATGTCAACAATCAATTTGTAAGATGTATCTATTTCATAATTGCAACCACAAAAACAGAATTTTTGGCTAAAATGTTAAATAACAACTAACAAGCTTAGTAATAATTCCAAAAACAAAAGATGGAAACTGATGGCACATGTATACATTAAGTAATGCAGGTATGGTATATCCACATTTAGAGCTTCTTCAAGCTCTAGAGCTGCGAACCTAGATTATCTAACCCTTAGCCCGCCCGTGTACTAAATATTCAATAAGTTTATAACCTTTGGCGGGTTATATTCCCTTTAAAAGAAAAAATCACGTGAGGAAAGATCTCCGTTAGTTGAAGAAAGCATCTTTCCTCAACTATAAATAGTCTCTGTTTAAATAGTTTCTTGCCGATACAGAACACTTGAGAAGTTGTGCGTGGCAATTAAGAACATCGCGTTCAGAAAGGAGCCTCCGTAGCTCAGTGAATATAGACGAAGCCCTTTGGTCGGAAAGACCTGGATTCGATTCCCGTCTGTGATGTGAGGAACATTTATCTGGTCTCTTTCGACTAAAGGTGAGTTAGCCGGTCTCATATGGAGGTAGGGGATTTTTCCACAAGGAAACTAGGACTTTTCGTTTTTTTCCCCCAGAACAGGCAAACCGTCCCCGTGAACACACATGGATTACACAGTTAGGAATACGTCCCAGCCACATGCCAGTCCCGAGCCAGGATAAAATTGGGGGGTTGGGAAAAGCTTGGTGAACTACCCTGTGAAAATCTTACCAGGAATACTTTGTGGACAATGCCTACAAAGTTACCTACGGTCGGAAACGACTGAAAGGGAAGACCACCAGTTAACCCGCTTTCAGAAATGAGATTCCTACATATCTTCTCACCAAGAGCTTTTTTTTTTTTTCGTTGCTTTGATGTTCCAGATCTTCTGATTATTTGGTGATTCTCCCTTCCCCCGTTTTTTTTTTAAGTTCTACTAAAGCAATTATTACAACAATCTGTTCCTGCATAATCACAGAGTAAAACAAAAAAAGACCTGTATTGTTACTGATGCCCACTCCATGGCCATCAGTAACAATATTTTCAATGTTCATTGAGAATTCAGCTACTGTTCTAAATGTGGATATACCTGCATTACTTTATGTATGCATGTATCATCAATTTGCATCTTTTGTTTTTGGAATTATTACTAAGCTTGTTGGTTGTTATGTATTTAACATTTCAGCCAAAAATTTAGTTTTTGTGGTTGCAATTATGAAATAGGTACATCTTACAAATTGACTGTTGACATCTCGTGTGTCTCATGTATCGTATAGAATCTTTGCTAGTGGACCATACTATCCATCAAATACTGCAATTCTATTAGCCATATTTCTGCTATATTCCTATGCTTCCACAAAACTTAAGTAGATAGGTAGTAATCAATTATGTAACACACATTGGATGTTTTGCAAGTTATACTTAAGACTCATTATCCTATAAGTACACTGGATCTTATATTAATCAAAAATTGTAGCTAATAATTAAGAATTTAAAATAAATTGCATTTATTTTAAATTTCGTTCAATTGGCACTAGCTCCTAGTGTCTCCAATTATCACAATGATACTATTTTGGGGATCCTGCAGATGATCTCGCCACTCCGCCGTTGGGAGTGGGAGAATCAGCATTTTTTTATTTTTTTATTTTTATTTTTACTTTATGTGACTCTCATCCACTTAGTATCCTGGGTAGTCTAAGGATTAGATAGTCCAAAAATCCTGATCTAGAGACCAAACATGGAACTTTTTGAAACTACTTCAAGCTAACAGTAAGCGGGATGGTAGTGATGGTTTCACACCGGGCGATGAAATTCATCTCCAACCTAAAGAAGACATTCAGAAACATACATGCCTGTAGTGCGATTTTTTTTTGAGTATCAGCTTCCATTCAAAGGATTACAGCTGTATTGGCTTTCTTGAATATATCAGCTTTCGAATCGTTCAGTCGTGTTGGTTTTAACAAGGGTAGTACCCACGATGACGGCCAGGCATCGCAATGGGCCAAGAAAAGTCAGTAATGGACCTTCGACAAATGGAAGAAGGTCGTCTGGCGCGATGAGTCCCGTTTCCTGCTTCACCATGCTGATGGCCGGGTTTGCATTTGGCGTAAATAGCATGAAGCCCTATTCCCTGGTTGCACAGCTGGGGTTTCAACAGACCGGTGGAGGTTGTGTTATGGTCTGGGGAGCTTTTCCTGACACAACCTAGGTCCGTTGGTTATCATCCCATAAACACTGAATGGTGAACGCTGCATAGACCTGTTAGTCCCCTCTCCATCCATATCTGCAGGAGGGTTTACCCCGACCACAGCGCCATCTTTCCACAGGACAACACACCTTGTCATCGGGCTCGTACCTACTGAGTGGTTGGAGGAACAAGACAACGAATTTCTCCACATTGCCTTGGTCCCTAAACTTCCCTGATGTAATCCAATTGAGTGTGGGATATGCTAGAACGTGGTGTGAGAATTGCTGATCCACCTCCACAGAATGAGCGTGAACTGACGGAGTTGTTTCAGCGGACATGGGTCGAGTTACTCATGGAGGATGTTCGGAATCTGTTCCTAGGCGTCTGTGAGTCGTGATTGCATAGAGAGATGGACCAATGAGTTATTAGGTGGGTGTTCCTAATGCAAAGATAACTCAGTGTATTTAGTACAAACTGGGCATTAAAGAAGAAAAGTTATACATTCTGTATTATTTTTGTTTCCTTTCTTTTTATAAGCTTCAATTCGAACACCGCTAATACTAAGAGATGATCATCATCATCATTTCTACTCGTCCATCCTAGGAGGGGGTTGAGTCCCCTTCCCCCACCGAGAAAGCTTACAGCTAATTAATGAAACCGGATCGCCATTCGTTGCTACATCCCCTAAGGGCAGTATTTCTGACTGTAGTCCGTGTGTCTTCACTGGGCGGTTTGCCTGTTCTGGGAGACGAAAAACCCAAGTTTCCGGGTGAAAAAAAAACATCACTACCGCTATATGAGACCGGCTAACTCATCTTTCTTCCAAAGAGACCAGATGATGGAAGACCAGAGAGACTCACTGACGGAATCGAACCCAGGTCTTTCCGACCAAAGGGCTTCGTCTATACTGACTGAGCTACGGAGGCTCTCAATTCGAACAACGTCCTAGGATCGGTGTTTGCATTACACCATCTTCCACCTACTATACAGTATTTTTGTCTGCTGAGTTTGTGTTTGCTTGTTTTTGCGGGATGAAAACCTGGATTGAAAACGCTGGTCTTTTCCAATCGAAGGAGACATATCCCATCATTCTTCCGGAGGCACTCCAAAAAGGTGTGTGTGTGTGGGGGGGGGGGATTTTTTAAATTTGATTAAAATGTATCAAATAGATAAATAACAAATTAGTTGTTATTTATCTATTTGATACATTTTAATCAGCAGATTTTGGCTCCTCTGGACGCCACAGGAAGTAGCGTCCAGAGGAGCCAAGGTAAAGAGTCAGGTTGTTTTCAGCGGGGTACCACAGGATTCCATGATAGAATCTTTGTTATTTAACCTATTCATTTTTCTTCGCTGATGATGTAAAGTTAGGCAGAGTAGTCAGTTGTTCGGATGATGATCTTAAAATATTTTAAGAGTGGGCGGGAAAGTACAGTTTACATTTATTGTGAACAAATGCATATATATCCTGTTTGGAAAGAAGATAACATTAAATTGATATAAATTGAATGGATAGGAGTTAGTGAATACAAAGATTTGGATAATTTTGTTGATAAAGAATGTAATTTTCAGGAATCATATTGGTATGATAGCTAGTAAAACTCGTCATATTGTGGTATTAATTAAGAGAGGCTTCTCCTATAGCAGAAAGAAGTAATGATACTTATATAAGGATTTACTAAGGCCACTATGGCATTGCGGCACCCAGCTTTACTTGCTAACGTTTTTAAATGGACATCAATAAAATCGAGAGTGTTGACTATTGACTAAGTGTGTACAGGGATTATGAGAATCGGTTGATTAGTTGCAATCCAATAAATTTAACAGGAGTCAGAGAGGAGATTTAATTGAATCTTTTCCCACTTGATTATACTATAAATTAAAGATACCAAGAAATTATATACTTGGTTTAATCCTTTATCCAAGTGCAAGCAAAAGTTTGCACCTGAACTATTTTCAGGACTGGGGCAACTCGTATATAGAAGTTTATGACTTCACATCACACAGAAGCGAGAGCTCTCGTTGGCAGACTGCCAAGAAGAGTCAATGCATGTTAAAGGGGAGAAAGAAATAAGGCGATGTACGAATTGGTCACCAACAACACGCGATATCAAGTGCTTTATACGTAAAATTTTCCAACTGTTATACTAGCAAAATAGTTACCACTTTAAAAACTACAATGATCATAAAACAGAAGTTAATTTTCCGACGTGTAATAATAAACACTCATCCCACAATACGGATTGAATACCCTATTATCGGAATGGATTCTCCTTCTTTTGACATGCGCAGAAGTGTCGAAGGGTCTCGTATCTGTGGGCGTACTATCCTAAGGCCAGTGATGCGAAGTCATAAGCTTCTATATACGCGTTGCCCCAGTACTGAAAATAAATCAGGTGCAAACAAGTTTGCACCTGAATTATTTCTGCTATCTTCTGAACTTCTATCTATATAATATAAATAGCAGAAGTTCGCTGCTTTTGGATGAACCATGTCTACCAGAGAACATAATAAAAAGAATCGGTGAATTTACGTATATCTCTGAATTAATGGAGGGTACGTCAAATTCATACGGTGATTATCTAAGTTTGCATCGTGAACATTTGGTAGTATCTGTGTATAGATATGTATTAAAAGTTTTTAAAATTACAATATAAATTAAAATGGTGTGTGTGTGTGTGAGAGAGAGAGAGAGAGAGAGGGAATTTGAATAACTTGCATCCTATATGCTGGTAGGGAAATTCGTGGTACGCATATCGGTTTGGCCACAGCGGTGATTAGTCAGTTATGGTTTATTATCATCAGCGGCTTTAACAGGCACTTTGCACACCCACGACCTTCCAAGTATTCTTGGATTTTGTAACCATAACTCCAGGATACTGTGGTTAGCCCTATGTCTATAAATATTATTTTGTAAATTGCTTGTGTTCTACTGGTCGGTTTTTCTGGTTGCGTGACAACAAAATTCATGTTTCTGAGAGGAACCCCCCCCCCCTCGTATGAGATTGGCTAACTCACCTCCAGTTGAAAAGCTCTGATTTTTCGTGTCCTAGACGGGATTTCGAACCCGGGTTTTTCTAACCAAAGGGCTTCTTTGCCGACTGAGCTACGGAGGGTTTGCATATGGTTCACCTATTGTTATTATTTTTTTACCCCAGTATTGTTTCAGTCGGTCTCATTCCCTCCGGGTGCTCTTTTCCCTCACAAAACGACTTTTTAACACATTTTGTTTTTACTTACGTGTACATCCTCTTATAAATATGAATTTGGATATTTCGTGGGGTTCATGCCATTGTCACCTAGATGAAAGTAAGTCTCCTGATGCAAAGACAACAACATATACTATAAAGGCCAGGGAACTCATACAAACAGATATAATACATCACTTCTTAATTGTTGCCGGGGAGTAATTTAAGCAACCAACTTAGTAAAGAAGAAACTGAGTAAAAAATATTTATTGTAAAAAAAAAAAAAAGACTACAGAAACTGCCCATATATATATATATATATAGTTGTTTTCTTGTTATGTTTGACACGTTCATGAATATTAATTCCCTCTTGAGTAATATGAGTAATGGACTTCGTATGTTAGAATAGTAAAATAAAATTCATGTTCATATGGATGAGATTGCTTAATTTGTTTCTGAAAAGAATAATATTCTCATTTATATTAACTTGAGCATTCATTTGTCACATTGCAGGTCATAGTAGTTCTAGCCATCCAAAAACAAACGATACGTCAATTATTTATTCATAAGAATAATGAATTCGGTTTAAAAGAGAATAAACAACCGAGTTTAAATAATTCCACACTCACCTAGTTCAGTTGCACTTTAGAGGAAATAAAACTGCAGAAACAGCACTAAGAAATGCCATTGATTTATTAATATTTACCGATTTGTTAATATGATTGTTTTCAGATTTTATGTTCAAAATAGCACGCAACACAAAAAAAAGTATTTAAAAAAAATAACTCTTTTCAAATGTCCGTGCGTTTAGCCGAGTGGTTACGTGCTCCGCAACCTATGCCTCGGGAAGGAGTGTCCCTGCGTTCGATTTTCGTCGCCGACGTGAGGAGGATCTTTCTCAGACAGCCAAGTTAGCCGGTCTTGGGCGTGGACTGTAGGGTTTTTCTCCCCAATTTATCTGCGGTTTTTCCTCTCACAAAGCAGGCAAACCGGTCTTAAGAACACAACGCTTCACCGACATTTACACATAGTTGAGCGTGGGGGTAACGACCCAACCTCGAACTGAGTTATGACACCCAAAAATTGGGAGTCCAAGGCCATGCATGGGGCTGTAGTGCCAAATAATAATAAGAAGAACTCTTTACAAATAGGTGCCCCTTGATGCGTTTTTTTTAAATTATTTTTTTAAATAGACATATATTTGAGTATACCAGTAAACTCAGTCTTCATTCATTTCTTGCACTGGTGCTCACAACACTTGCAAAAGAATCAATGAAAGGGCTAAAATCGAAAACTCGTCCTCCTGTGCCAGTGGCAGTCTTCTCTTTTGATCTTCTGATGCAAAAGTTATTGAGTACAGTTTTTGTCCATCTGTTATCCCACCACTCTCTCTTGTCCAGATGGTAATATTGCAACAGCACCTAAAGATAAAGTTCACCTCCTTTCATCATTCTGCTCTTCCGGGTCATATATGGATGACATCAAAGCAAATCACCCCATTTTTATCTTAAACATTACATCACATTCTGCCTATAGCCTTCTAGAAGAAAGAAGACAAAAGAATATTTATCCATTTGGATACCAAAAAAAAAAAAAAAACTTCACGTTCTGATGCTGTCCTACCAGATGTGCTCAAGAAATGTACTTTTGAACTTCACCTATTTTTTACCATCCCTACACTATATTATACTCAGCTGGCATCCACCCTACAGCATGAAAAGAAGCCCATATGCAGACTTCAGAAAAGAAGATTTTGGTTACTTGAAGTTATACCGAAATAGCTAAGGTTATGAGTGAAATAGTTTGCTTTTAGGGACAGTTAGTGCATCTAGTGTGAATGAATTTAAGGGAAGGTATGACTGGTTTGGGTGATTTATAGCCTCCCTAGATGAGTCCTTGACTCCCTGGAAGTCTAAAACTCTTATATTAACATTGGTTCCTAAAAAAAAAGTCAGTAAAACCTGATCATTTGAAAAGTTTTATGTATAGATAGAAAAAATAAATAAACAAACAAATTTAAGGATAAGGAAGAATAACAAATGAATGAAATCCACTACTATACTGTAGGTGAAAAATATCACATTCTATGTCAGCGATTTGTTTATTGTATTCAGTATTAACTGGAAGAAAAATTTCGCACACATGGAAGTAAACGGCATTGCCTAAGTGTATGCTAGGCAATAATTAAGCTGTGTTTTGTGTTCTCCTGGTTCCATCCGGTAATTTGATTATGATATTTGCCAAGATCGCGCCCTAAACCTACACAGCTAACTGTGAGTAAAACAGGTTTAGGTAAATATTTCCAACTATATCCAATGTTTGGCCTTGTGACTTGTCGACAGCGGTGGCAAATGCTACCCATACCAGAAATGTCGTTATAAATAAAAAATAGAAGAATGGTGACGGAGTTTTTTGAGTTAGATATTCGTTTGGCAGCAATACTAGCTTCCCCCACCCTCCACCATTTTTCCTATGATCATCGGAAATGCGGGGGACAGAGAGAGAAAGAGAAAGTAGGACTAATTCCATTCATGAGTCCTCTGACCACATTTAAATCCCTTGACAACATAACAGTGATATACCGACTTTAATCATGAATTCGCTTGGCTTTTCAAACTGTTTATGTAACTCCTACCCACGAAAGGCTGTAAACTTATAGCACATTAGTACCGAGAGTGGTCTAAGGATTCCTCCTCCTCAGTTTACAGTTTTATTTCTTATTTGTTTTTACGTAATCAGGAGCTCTGCTCTGACCAAACATGGATCTTTTTCAAGCCACTCTAGACCCACAATAAGCGGGACGGCGGTCTCACAACCAGTGATGAAATTCATCTTCCACCGAAGGACAATCACAAACATGCATGTCTATGGCTGGATTCGAACCTGCAACCTGTTGGTGTGGATGTGCTCCATTCAATCAACCAGGTCATCGAAAAACTCCATTCATGATTGAATGGAGTTTTTCGTTATCTTTAATGTTCGAAGTGGCAATTCCACAGTTATGTTAATTTCGTCTTGGAAGCCATTTTTCAACACAAAACACTTGTTGGATCGACGTTTTTTGGTGTTGGTTAAATACTGCTTTCTGGATATCTGTACATGGTTAACAACAGCATCTAGATTATTTAAATTATCATCTCTAATAGAAAGGCTTCATTGTTCATCAACATTCATTTCATTCGCTCTTTAGTCAGCCTACCATATTATTATTACGGGGATCTTCCGTGGAGTCCAAGGGCTCATCGTGAGAGGACCCTCTACTCCACTACGCACATACCACCATCTCCTCTACTTAATCCTCAAGCTATACACAACGGACTATAAAGTTCGCCCACCGATTAGAGGTCCCTCGACACTTCTGCGCACGTCAGAAAAAGGAGAATCCATTCCGATAGGGTAATCAATCTGTCTTCTGGGATGTGTTTGTTTATTATTACAGGTCGGAAAATTTAGCTTTTCTTTTACGAACATTGTAGTTTTTTAAAGTGTAACTATTTTGCTTGAATAACAGTTGGAAAAATGTACGTAGAGTATTAACAATATTAAAAAAGATATAGCATAAAACAAAAATTTAACTTAGTTTATTTTTAAGAAAGTTTTCTATAAAATAAAATAATTATACAGAAAAACATAATTTTTTTCAAATGAACTTAGATATTCTAAACTTACAGTTGAGAGAACTGAGACATTTTAATGTCCTAAACCGATTAATTATTTATAACTTGTTGTGACTCTTTTAACAAACCCATGCAAAAAAAGGTTGGAAAAAAATACCATTATCAAATCCTTTTAATCTTCATAGTCATCTGAATCGGTGTCCGAATCGCCATCACTTTCACTTAAACTGATCACCAAAGGTTCGCATAATAATTCTGTCTCTGTCCCAATACATATTTTCCAATGAGGTGACATGAAAGCAATATTTTTCTCAGTTTTGAACTGTAATACTTTCAGTCGCCTGTTCTGAAAGCTTAAAAAGTTTCGACATGTGAATATCTCCAGTTACGTTGCGATGGCGAATGAAACTTTTCACTTCTGCCCAAACATACTCAATAGCATTAATATCGCAATGATATGGTGGTAGCCTCGAAGCTAGAAATCTATGCTCTTTGAGCATCGTGTCGAATTTAAATAGTTCAGTTGTGGACGAGTTTCTTTTGACCAAATTAAGCAATTCAATTTTTCGCATATCTGGGGAATAAGAAATGTTATTTGCAGAGAGCCAATCCATAAGAACTTGCTTCTTATTAGACCAATTTGGAACTTTGTTTAATCGAATAAAGTGATATGAAGCGTTATCAATTATAACAACATCATTTTTAGGAAGGTTTGGAATCAGATTTTCTTCTGCCCACTTTTCGAAGATCGTAGAATTCATTTGCCTATGGTAATTGGCTTTGTATAGTAAGTTTGAATTCGGTAAAAAAAAAAAAAACCATTTCTCCACCCGCACACAAAATTATGCGCCGCGAGGCATTTCCGGTTTGTGGCACTCCACATTCTTCTTTAGACTGCCAACATTTTCCATAAGTCAAATTACTAATCGGTCTTTTCTCCTCCCTGAAACGTCTTATTGCTCTCAAATACTGCGTTCTAGATAAAACAATGTCACTTCGCTCCATGATAAGTTTCCTTTTATTCTGGGTCTTTTTAAAACAAAATCCGATTTCATGAAGTATTTTCCTTAACGTTTGTCTTTCCAAGGAAAATTAATTTTTTCTTTAAGCACAGGAATCGATTTCGGAACAGTTCGCACTCTTTTCTCGACCACGTAAAATTTGTGAATAGTATTTCTTATAACGTCTACATCAAAATCATTCAAAGCTACGGTTTCCATGGTTTTCTTTACTCTGGCGCTTTTTTTTAGGAGATTTAAATTTTGGCTTACCTTCACCTTTTGATTCCCCACGAATTCTTTTAACAGTCGACCCGATATGCCCGCAATTGCACTTGCACGTTTTATGACTTGAGAAAGGGGAACTAGGAGACGATTCTTTTTCGCAGAATGTCAGCACATTATTCAATATTCTTTTGCAAGAGCTACTGAAACGTTTAACAACATAAATTGTTGACTGTACTGGATCCATCATACAAATTAATAATAAAAAAAATAATGCAAAAAAGCGACAACAAAAATCAATCTACTACTAGTACAGCGACAACAAAAATCAATCTACTACTAGTACAGCGACAGAAAAGAAAGCACGTGATTTCGCATGTTGGTGACCAATTCGTACATCCTTCATTTCTTTGTTCCCCTTCAGCATGAATCGACTATTCTTGGCAAAATGCCAAGGAGAGATCTACCAACGGTGGGCAAACTATACTAACATCAACACCATCTCCCGCCCACCACTACCGACAACAGTGGTCTTTTCGGCTGTAAATTACTTGTATTCTCATGGCCGATTTGTCTGTATGCTGGATGATGAACCCCAGCTTACGGGAGAAAACCCCGCTACCTTACCCTCAATTGAAAAAGCCCATATGATGTTTGCTTCGTCACGACGAGAATCGAACTCATGTCTTTCCAATCGAAGGGCGCAATGTCTCGTTGTTCTTCCATTTGCGCTGCGGAGGCACTATATACAGCGTATAGTATATCCGTATCAGATACGGAACAAAATGCTCCAAATACACTGGATCACTATGCCGGAAACGGAATTGGTTGTTACAGTGCTCTTCTATTATGCAATATGAACTTTGATTGATCCACTTAGAGTCTCCGTAGCTCAGTCGGTATAGACAAAGTCCTTTGGTCGGAAAGACCTGGGTTCCATTCCAGTCAGTGACGTGAGGAACTTTTATTTAGTCTCTTTGGACGAAAGGCGAGTTAGCTGGTCTCATGCGGTGGTGAGGGTTTTTTTCACCCAGAAACTCGGGTTTTTCGTCCCCCATAACAGGCAAACCGCTCCTCACACACACATCTACAGACACAGGGCACACTGGTAGGCACAGGGCCAACCGCCTTATCCTCGAGACGGTAAAACGTAAACGGTTGAAGAGGAGGATTAAGAAAGAATGATTTGATCCACTTCCTAAAATCGGTTCGAGAAAAAAAAAAGAAAGAAAAGAAACGTCTCAGATCAGTTGAATGGAGAATTCTACGGGAATAGATGTACAAAGTTTCAAAAGTGTGTATAACATATACAGATTCCCACGAGCAAGTCAAAATTTATCTGTTGTTTGTCAGCCTTTAAAGTTTATTTTGGACGGTGTATTTTGACATGTGGATCTTCAAATGGCCTTGTACTAGCTAACCTGTAACAACCATTAACTAAAAGGAAACATTTTACACAGAACAAAAATCAACCATTTATTCTCTGCGCTTTTATTCATAATCATCGCTATGATTCTTTAAAGCTTTTAAATAAAGCAAAGAAAGTAATAAAAAATTAATTAATTTTCAAAAATAACTTCTTCCCTGTCACCTTAAACTTCGTAATGACGAACATCACCGATTCATACTTTTTTTTCCCCTTCTTCTCTCTTTTTCTCCCCACCCTCCTTTTCAATGTTGAAGAGCATGAAGCAAAACTTCACGTCAACACTCGTGTCCTTGACAGGCTCGTGGGAGGACACACCTCACCGAAGGAAAAGCAGCAGACATTAATTACCCGTGTCCCGTTGATGGCTACGGCAATCACTGCAGGACCATGACCCATATTCCCGAGTTTAGCGGAGTATTACAGGTTCGTTTTAGTGTGGCTGTAGTTCCCAAATTAAAAAAAAAGTAAATAAAAATATAAAAAATACGAGAAAGATAGCAACTCGAGAGAAAGAGAGAATAAAAAAAAGGAATAGCAATTATTGCAGATGGCAGCCGCCTTTAACCCTGACATCCCCTGTGCAGTTTAATTGTCCCATTATACTGACGGAAATCTTCTAAGATTCAAAGGATAAAAACAGTCATTATTTGTTTCCTACAAGGTTCTTCCACCTGTTTACTATCATAATGGCCTTGTGATCGCTTTCCTACTTGCACTAGCATGCATACCTTTTCACTAAAAGCACCACGAGGTCGATTGAACTTTTCCTGTTCTATCATAACAAATCAAAATCGAATCCGTGTCACTCGCATATCAGAATGCGCACGTGGAAGTCGTCTGCTTCATAGAGGCGTGTCTAAGGGCGGGGTGAATGAAGTTATTATGAACATCGGATGCACAAATAAAAGTATGTTATTGTATTAGCGTTAATGAATTCATTTAGATTTACGGTTCATCTCAAAGGTAAATAATAATATGCGTATTATAAGGAGAAGAACGTTATGATGTTTACCATAGATAATGAGAATTTAAGCTGTGTTTATGTACCTGAATTAAAAGACCGCAAATCATAACTCATATTAGGCCAATTCATGCCAGTCACATTTTATATCAGAAGCGTATTTGATCTGAAAATTCTGAAACCTGGAAGTTATTTTCGAGATGTTCCATGCAGTGGCGGATTAAGGATAGTTGGGGACCCTAGGCAAATTATATTTGGGGACCCCAAAAAAATAATAATAATAAAAAAATAAAATAAAAAAATAAATAAAAGTTATCGGTTTTTTTACAATTTTACAAAGTTTTTTTTTACTTGCACTATACTCAAACAATGAAAACACGAAAATTCAAACTAAAAAGTTATTTTTGAAACAAACACCTCAGTAGTACACAATTCAATAACAAATGAAGTTAAGGAGCAACCATGCGAAACTTCCTATTTCGGCAGTGCAATCAGTTTTCTTGACCTCGAAGCTGTCGACAGCGCCGTGCGCCGACATTGGTAATGCGGTTTAATTTAAAGCGTAGATAGCGCACGCTGTTCAAAATACAAAATACGAAGCTTGTCAACTAGCACCGACATTGGTATTACGACATTATTTAAAGCGTAGATAGTGCGCGCTGTTCAAAATACGTATTAAAACGTAATAATTGTTTTGAAAAAATTTTTGCTTAAAATAATCAAGATTTTTATGATGTTTACTGAAAACATTAATCTATTTTAGGAAAATGGCTTGGCTTTGGGTCCCCCCAAAGCATGGGGCCCTGGGCAGATGCCTCATTGCCTTAATGGGTAACCTGCCACTGGTTCCGTGGTCTCCTTTTATAAGTATGTGTGCAAAAACTCGCACGCATGAATTTCTGTGAATTTGTGTGTGTGTGTGTGTGTGTGTGTGTGTGTGTGTGTGTGTGTGTGTGTGTGTGTGTGTGTGTACTGACGAAGTTGAATATTCGAATCCAAATAACAGCAGTAGTAGGGTGGTCACTGAACAAGATAAGATAAGGAATCGTGACGTCATTGGTTGATAAGATGATGACGATGACGTCATTTGGGCATGGCATCATTGGGATTGGAATTTCCCTGGGGACATATGTGTCAGTGACGTGCAAATATCAAATATTACTCGCCAAAGGAAGAGAAAAATCAAAAACATTAACGAGGTTAATAGGGAGGCCTGTTCTTGATTTAAATGAAATTGGATGCCCAGAACGTGAAAACATAACGTGTACTTTTAAATGCTTTTGGAAACATAACAAAAGATGCTGTGCTTTTAATAATTCTCAGAAGTATATGTATTGGTTTCAAAAAAATAAATATGCAACCCTTAATTTTACTACAGTAATAAATTCCCAACGATCACCAAATGAAAAATTAACTATCAGATGAAAGTCACTTTGTCAAAAACCACATGATGGCAATTCCACAAGCATGGGAATGAGCCTTTGATGTATTTTTCAATTTATTTATTTTCTGTATGTTAGATACAGTAAATACAATTTGTAAATAATATTTCATTCAAATAAAATGTGTAAATTTAAATGAACAAATTGGGTGTCACTGATGTGTTATACAAATTTAAGTAAGACCATAACGTTTTTTTTTCCTTGTGAAATTTCATGCCACAAAGTAACCAGAGACTTTTTTTGACTCAGTGAATTAAAAGTCATTTGTTCATGCAACCCCTCAAATATTTTATGAAACTGTCAACTCTTGGAACCAAAAGGAATAATCGGGTATTAAATAAATAGCCAGAATTTTAGTGGAGAAGATTTCACCTGAAAAGTTACAATACTGTAAGAATTTGGCTATTTTACAGTGCCATTTGTTAATAATATTACAGTCAAATAAAGGTAACATAGAAATTAACAAAGTATGTATTACACAGCTAATATTCATTTGAAATAATAAGAAATAACTATTTATTTGTTGTGCTGGCAAAAGAAATTTCTAAAAGAAAATGCAATGGCGAGTTTAAAACCTTTTTGTTACTTAAAATTACTAATGCTACAGAAAAAATAAATAAATTTCAGTTACAGAAATAGGTTAACCACCTTACCGACCATTAAAGATCAAATACGCATCCTCAAAAGCTTCGTATCCGTCATAAATTTCAATGTAATATCAATGGTATTACAATTTTAATATGCACTTCGCATCCATGAAAATGTGGACGTATATATACGTCCTGGCCGGTAGCGTGGTTAATAGCACAAGGAATCGCAGGTAAAATTAATAGTCAATATTGGTTTTAAAAAAATAAGTGTAAGCATTAATTTTCTACAGCAATAATTTCCCACGGGAACGAATGAATAATTTTAGGATATGTGTCATCACAATCATGTGAATGCTAATCACTTAGTCATTTGTAAGTATTTGAGAAACATCCAAACTTGGGAAAATGGTACCTTTTGAACAATACCGCAATTTACGGATGTGACTCATGTCATCTTCATGAAAGACCCCTTTGAAGAAAACCACGATTTGTAGTAACCGTTCTCTGGTGGAATATTGCTCATGACGATAACATAGCATCTACAGGCTGAAATCTAAAGGACAAAGTATTCAACTATTTCAGGTTACAGTATTTACAGCAATTTCGTTCTTTGTGGTTTTTGTGTTTGTGTTGTGGTGTAGATATAAAATTCAACTATTTTGGAATATTCGTATTTAGAAGAGCCATTCTGGAAAGCTGTAAGTAAATTTAAATTATCATTAGAATTTCTAGAATACATACAAAAGGTTTTGTAATCCATTTAACTGTCCGTTTATTTTAATTAATTTATTTAAAAATACCATAGAGACACCAGCATATAATTAAATTATTCAGAAAAGCATAGTGCCAAGATGTTCCCATTCTGGAAAGAAATGTAAGTTAATTTTTTTTAACTTAAACATAATAATTGATAATTATAATTTCAATAATCAATGCTCGTATGTTTCGGTAAGTGTAATTGTAATACTGAATAGTTTTTATGCATTCGTGATATCTGTAAATTCTTATTTCTTCATATTGCATTGTAATTAATATCTGTGAAATAAATATGTAAACTTAAAAGAACAAACATGATGTGCTATGTATGTTTAAGTAAGATCACTTTCGAAATCGCCGTGAATTCACACACGATTTGTTTATTTATTTATTTATTGAACTTTAAGATATTAATTTTAGACAAATCAAAATATTCAGATGAATTATGAATAAAATATTCAGATGAATTATGAATAAAATATGAATTTGAATTAGAATATAAATATAGAAGAAAATACAGATGAGCTATGGAAAAAAAAGTGTGTGTGTGTGTTTGAGGGACACCAGTAGTATATAATTAAATTATTCAGAAAAGCTCGAAACACATCCGCCATCACGACTTACTCTAAGAATTCCCACCCTTTAACAGGAAAGAAATACCCCATAATGTATCGGAAAGTACACCCTTCTATAGACAACCAAACATGACGACAATGACGGATGTGTTTCACCCTGGGAAAATTCCAAGATATCTTATCTCAAAAACATCACCCACAATTCCATAGCCAAACCAAAACACCATGTGATATCACAGAGTGACATATGTTCCCCCAGAAATTTCCAAACACATAACGTCACGATTCTTATCTCTAAATATCACCCACAAGGCAATAAAAGAACCAAAAACACCACATGATGTCCCTGACAGACGAGGGTTCCAGCGAAATTCCAAACATTCCAAAATCTATAATAACAAACATCCACGTCACGATTCCGTATCTTATCTTGATCTTGATCTTGTTTGAAGTGTCCCACCAATCATGACACGATTCCTTAGCCACTAATATATCATCATTTCCATTCAAAACAATAACGTCACTTATTTACAACTAACAAATGACGTCACTTATCTACATCTCATAACAACACACACACCCACGTCACGATTCCTTATCTCATCTTGATCTTGGTCTTGTTCAGAGTGTCCCACCAATCACAACACGAATCCTTATCTCTATCATCACCCATAATTCCATACGCGAACCAAAACACAAGATCTCACGCCACTGACACATATGCCCCTAGGAAATTCCAATCTCATGAAGTCACGCCCACAATGACGTCATCTTCTTATCAACCAATGACGTCACGATTCCTTATCTTATCTTGATCGTGATCTTGTTTAGAGTGACCACCCTACTACTAACAGGATATAAGTCAGGAGTATTATTACAGGACATTAACATAACAACAGGAGTATTATTATTTGAAAGCAAATAATGGAAATGCGCCGGTTATTTTAATTACAGACGCTTATTATTATTATTATTATTATTATTATTATTGCGACACCTCCACGAATTCTGAGGAAGACCACGCTTGGAATCCATATAGCAAGGCCAACATTCTTCTCATAAACTAACTGGCCCACTGAAACTAATGACAAGCTCTATTCCAACATTTTATAATCCCTGTAATCTCTGGGATACCTTTGCACCCTATAGATTATTTGAATGAAATGACCCTGCTTCTGATTGTGCATTTTGTGGACAGAGAAAATGTTTCTTACATATAATTTCTCATTTGAAGAAATTATTTGAAATCCAATTAGCTACACAAGAAGTAGATTGTGTGTCCACGGCGCTAGGCCTCCCGAAGAAAGAGCATTCTAAGTTCGATTCTAGTCGTCGACTAGAGGAACTTTTTCTAAGCCTTGTTTCGACCGGTTCCCGAGTTAGTCGAAATCACAAGCAAGCTCCTGGAAACTAGGTTTTTCGTCCCATTAACTCAAGAAAATCATCCGTAGAATCCACACTATTTCAGACAGTAAACCTAGTGTTAGGATCAGGAGCTACGAAATGGCAGCACTTCTCGTCCACGAAATGGACCGCGATGGTCATCTGGATGCCAACACACTTTTTACACAATGCTGGCTATATTAGACTTACTCAAAATCTGTTGATACATATTTAACTGGTTGCCTTACGTTTACATATGCCAATCAGTAATTATTTCACACTAGTTTTATTGTATTATGAGTCATGAGTAGTATAAACGCCAGCTCTTTCCCCAAATAATAATTATTATAATTACAGGCATACCCCAGTCATATGTTACTTTTAGGTTCCGGATCACCGTTGTATAGCGAATTTCGTCGCTGTCATTTTTTTCCCACTTGCAGATGCGTGTAATAATTTCATAACGTTTTAAGCAGTCATATAGCTCCCTAAATGACGTAAATAAAGTATTCATTTACGTCAGTTATGCAAACGAAAAAAGTTATTTTGGATAGCTTGGCTTAAGGGAACCCACCAACCAGTTTGGTCATCCATCTACACCAAGGATCTTCAACCTTTCAGACAGTGCGGGCCGCATTAAAAATTTCAATGAAGCCCGCATGCCACTAAGCTATACTGCGGTATTTAGAATTGTAAGATGCTCTCCAGATTCACAAGGAATGCTGTGCATTTGATACTTTACATAAAATCCTATAAAAATGAACAAACTCAGCTCTAAGAGCATAAGTAGGAAGTCGTGTTCATGATAAGTAAATCCAAGCAATACTTGAAAAAAATATAATTTAATGAAGAAAACGTTCATTTTTTACAATGTCAATGGGCAACTTGGCAATGTTTTTTCTTGACCAGCTTGTCGATGTTGGCATCAATGTTGGAAGTCGCTATGCGCAGAGTATCGAGATGTTGGTCCGTAATCTGAGTTCTTGTCTTGGACTTCACATGCTTCATTCTGGAGAAGAACTGCTCATATAACTATGTATTTCCTAACAAAGCTCACATCTTCAAAGCATGCGGGCGAAGATTAGGGAATGCGTCCTCAGAAATTTAGTCTTTGTAAAATGTAAGCAAACGCATATTGAATAATTTTTCTCTCAAAGAAGAGTTGTTTTGGGGTTCAAGCAGCTCCATTTATACTGAGCCTGGCATTTCGACAGCATTGACACTGAATGGCATTGAAAATAAATCTAAAGAATGTTGCTTACGAAAATCACTAAATCTCTCGTCGAACTCACTTCTCAACATGGCTAATTTTGTAATGTATTTATCAAGAGAAGAACAGTTGGACTCAGCGAGAAATTGAAAATGTGTTAAGTCTTTTTTTGCAAGTTGTGCCTCCCAAAGTTTCAGCTTGGCCACAGAAGTTTTGATGTGATCAAACCGAGTGTGCACCAGTTGATCTTTGGATTGTAGCCGCCTATTTAGGTCATTCATATGCAGCGAGATGTCGGTCACAAAGGCAAAGTCTGTCATCTACTTCGGATCGTTAAATTCCTCAATCGGATTCCCCTTGGTTTGCATGAACTGCCGTATTTTGCTCCTTAAGTCAAAGACGCTTTTAAGAACCTTCCCTCTGCTCAACCATCGCACATCACTATAATAAACTACAACGCCGTGATTCGCTTGGCACTCTTAGCTCAAAAATTCTTGGAATTGACACTGATTCAATCCTCTTGCCCTAATAATGTTGACGACAGTCACGATAACTTTCATATCATTTTCAAATCCAATAGTTTTCGCGCACAAAATCTCCTGGAGGATTAAACGGTGGTAATGGACGAAATCTTTTCCTTCTAGTTCCGGTTCTTCCCGTAGCAGCGCAACAAACCCTTCGTTCTCTCCCACCATAGCAGGGGCACCATCAGTTACCACACCCTCGAGGTTGGTTAAGCTGAGGTCGAAACGCTGGAGCGTTTTCTTGGTGGCTTCAAGAATATCAGTGCCTTTCATCGTTCCTTCATAGGTACGAGCGCTAGCAGTTCGTCTGTCACATTGAATTGTTGATCAGTGCCATGGACAAAGATCGCCAGTTGTGCTGTAACCTTCACATCTGTGCTCTCATCTAAAGCAAGTGAATATTATGTAAATTCGGACGACCGTTTTTTTTAAAGTTCCTTCAATGTCATTGGCAAGTTCTTCGACGCGCTACAGTTACCCCAGACAAACTCGGTTTTTTAAACACTTCCTTATTATTTAGGCAAAGAATATCCCCAGAAGCGTGAGACATGAGACACTCTTTCACAGACTCGCCGTCCAAGAAGGCTTTTGATTTTTTTAGCAATTTTTTCAGCTATTAGATAACTTACTTTGACGCACGCTTCGCTCTCTTCCATCTGCCTTTCAATTTGGAGACGGTTCACTTTGTCCACACGAAGCCGCCCTTGAAGGTGATCGAAATTGAACACATGCTTTGTCTCATAGTGTCGTTTTATATTGTATTCTTTTGATACTAACGCTGACTCACGACAAATTAAACACACTGGCTTATAGTCGATCAGCACACAAAAGTACAAATTGGTCCACTTTTCATTAAAAACCCGACAAGAATCACTTGATTTACGCTTTTTACTCGTAGAGACCATAGTGATGGAAGGTGAACCCAAAAAATGATCCAAAGTAGCCATGTAACGATTATTATCCACTGAATATGTCACACACACTAATGAAAAAAGTCTGGCAATATAAAACCACAATAGGCTATGGCTGACACGACGAACCTGCGTGCGCTTATACACGAATATCACACTGTTCACGACTGACTGTGGATGAGATCCTCTTGTATTTATATGAAAATAACGAAGTATCAGGAACCTTCGAGATGTATCTGGAAGACACTAGACAGGGCACTCGAACGAACTACTGCAGCAGCCACCTGCGACGTTAGTACTAGTACTTTAGTACCGCTTGGTGCTAGTAGATGGCTGAAGAAGCATGTCTATTTAATACTTATTTTTATAGGATTTTATGTAAAGTATAAAATGCACAGCGTTCCTTGTGAATCTGGAAAGAGTCTTACAATTCTGAATACCGCAGTATAACTTAGTGGCCCTCGGGCTTCATTGAAATTATTTTTTATTTAATCGCGTTTTAATGTTAAGTGGTTATTTTTTTCAAAATGGCCGGCGGGCCACGGCAAAGAGCTCCGCGGGCCATGAGTGGAAGACCCCTGATCTACACCATTAAAAGGTTTTCAATTGCCATCACGTTTACAGATAACTATAATATTAACTATTGTGATACTTAATATCCGTGATAATAAGATGAAAATTATTAAATTTAGTAACGATGGTGTATCGAACAACAATACTACGAGGTAAGTTTAGCCTGTGACCTATTTCAGTGTTTGTTCGATACACCATCGTTACTAAATTTAATAATTTTCATCTTATTATCTAATGTAATAGGGTTACTCGGCTTCTTTCACTGGAAACAACAGCGCACTTATTTTGAATTTTTCTGCCATTAATAACAATAAAATAAAATAATAGTTATAAACAGTTTATGAGCGAATTCATCATCATATAAATGAACATTGGTAAAATTGTTCAACTCCAATTTTGAAATCCTGAATCTGCCCAATTTTAGAATATTATTCTCACATCTGGGGTGGCGCACCAAAAACCTCCTATAAAAATGCTTGATTTTATCCAGAAGAGTTATTAATAGATGATCCCTCTCTTACTGACTCCTTCCAATCGCTTTCCGCAGACGATCTATCTCTGCATTGTATGTTTTATATGGGTATTTCTATGATGTTCGACTAAACTGGCTGCCACCATCCCTCCAGTTCCCTTTAATCGTACACGAACGGCTTCCGGTCAACATTCAAATACCACTTAGCTGCAAACGCACCAAATCAAGTTATTCTCTTCTTTCATTCCTTATGTCTCTATCATCTGAAAGTCTTCCCATACCGTTTTCTCAAACTACTACAGACTCCAACGTTTCAAACAAATACATTAACAAATTCCTTTCTTCACTTTAATTACTTAGCCTACGCTGGCTTGGTATAGTCTTGAGAGATCTTGTGTGTAGGGTTGATATATGAGGATCACATTGTCTTTTTTTTTTTTTTTTTTCCATATGAGGCTGCTTTTCATATCTGGCAACGGCACCTATGGATTCCGTTATTCAACCACAATAAGGAGATTATTAAAAAGTCTCAGATAGAATAATATGATTAACTCGGTAATTCGGAAAGAGTAGTTAGATCTGTCATTTTCTTTAATTGTCATAAAAATTTAAATAAGAATCTGTTGGATGCAACGGTTTTCAGAGATGGATTGGGAGAGCTGGGTGCCATCGTATAACCTGATTTTCGTGATTGACTTTGGAGTATTGAACATACGCAAAGGAAATGTCCGAGTTGCATGATAATAATAACCTGCTATTCCATCAAATTTAATATTTTTGCCCACCAGAAGTGCAATTGCATAGATCTGTTGAAAGCCACTGTGTTTCTGCATCGGCTTTTAATAATCTCTTTGTTATGGCTTTTGCGAAGAGGAATGGTTCCAGTAACGGAATTCATAGGCGTACGTCACCAGAAACATGAAAGGTGGTCTCATTTGAAAAAAGACAATCTTTTGTGATCTTCATTAACATATCTAGTGCGAAGAGTTAAGTTTATTGTTTTTCTTAACTGAAGACGAGGCTGTTCTTCTTCTTTCACTATGCCTTATCCCATGTTAAACGGGGTCGGCGCACCAATGTTAACCTTCCTCTTCCAAGTTCTCCGATCCAGGGCGTCTTTCGGGCTCCATCCTTTCTCCCTAAGATCCTCTGTCACCTTATCCCTCCACCTGAGCTTGGGCCTGCCTCTTTTCCTCCTTCCCTCCAACTCTATATACTCCACTCGTTTACCAACATACTCCTCACCCTTCCTCTCTACATGTCCGAACCACCTCAGCCTACTTTCTTTGGTCCCACCTTAACCGTCCCTCTGATGTAGTTATTCCTTATCCTGTCCTTTGTCACACCACTCATCCATCTCAACATTCGCATCTCTGCTACCTCCATCTTCCTCTCCTGTGCCTTTGTTATAGGCCACGTCTCTGCGCCATGAAGCATCGCCGGCCTCACCACCATCTTATACAGCTTTCCTTTCCTCTTACAACTCACTCTCTTGTCGCACATGACCCCGCTCATCTTCCTCCAGTTCATGCAGCCGCATGTTATTCGGTGCTGTATTTCTTCATCCAGGTCACCATTCCTCTCGACGATCGACCCAAGGTACGTGAATTTCTTCCTTGAAATTAGCCTTTCACCCTGAAGTCGTATGATCATATCCTCGTCACTCCCCGTTGACATATATTCAGTCTTCAACCGGTTAATTTTCATTCCTCTCTCCTCGAATACCTTTCTCCACTCTTCCAGGGTATTTTCAAGCTTCTCTCGGGATGATTCGCATAGAACAATGTCGTCGGCAAATAGCATGCTCCATGGTTCCTCCTTCTTGACATCCTCCACTAGTACATCCATGACCAGGTCAAAGAGGTAGGGGCTCAGAACTGAGCCCCTACCTCTTTGAACCCTTGGTGTAGCCCTACGACAATGGGGAACCCTTCTGTCATGCCGACACTGGACCTGACCTGAGTTTCTGTTCCCTTATACATCTCCTTCACCAACCTCACGTGCTTCTCTGACACCCCCCCCTTCTTCCTCATACACCTCCTGCCTGGCCACTCTGTCGTATGCCTTTTCCAGGTCTATAAACACCATATGCAGCTCCACTTGCATCTCTCTATATTTCTCCATCAATAGCCTTAGCGTAAATATCGCATCCGTTGTCCCTCTTCCTGGCATAAATCCAAACTGTTCCTCACCAATTTTCGTTTCCTGCCGTATCCTCCCTTCAATTACTCTTTCCCATATCTTCAATGTGTGTGACATCAGCTTGATCCCTCTATAGTTGCCACAGTCTTGAACATCTCCTCTTCCTTTGTAGATTGGGACGAGAATACTTTTCCTCCATTCCTCTGGTATCTTTTCCTGTTGGGCTATTTTCCTCATCAGATCACATAACATATCCATGCCCTCACTGCCCAAAATTTTCTACACTTCCCCAGGTATCTGGTCTGCCCCCACAGCCTTTCCATTCATCATTTTTCTCAGTACCCAATCCACCTCCTCTCTACTTATATCTTGCACTGGTCTTTCGTTTGCCTCTCCATCCTCACACCTCTCTCTCTCGGATTCTCCTCGTTTAGTAGTTTACGGAAATATTCTTTCCATCTTCCTCTGATTTTGCCCTCCTCTTGTAATACTACTCCTGAGGCATCCTTTATCTGCTTGACTGATGTTATGTCTTTCGAGGCCTTATCTCTGGCTTTCGCTGTTCTCAACAACTGAGCTTCACCACCATTTCTCTCCAGTTCTTCATAAACCTCATCAACTGCCCTCGCTTTTGCCCTTGCCACAGCTCTCTTCATTTTTCTTCGCTAATCTATATGCCTCCTTGTCGGCTCTAGTTCCAGTCATGTCCCATTTTTTCTTTGCCACTTTCTTTTCCTTGATCTCCAACTGCACCTCCTCATTCCACCACCATGCCTCCTTATCCTCAGGCGGTCCCTTTCCTGATGATATACCAAGCATCTCTTCTCCAATTTTTCTAATATTCTGACTATTAACGTCCCACCATTCTTCCACATCCTCTGGTAACTTCATTTCTTTCAATCTTTTCTTTAAGCTTATTCCTTGGGCCTTCCTCTTCCAATTTCCACCACTTTATTCTCCTCTGTATCCGCCACTTCCGTCTATTCTTCTTTTCCCTTTTTATATCACAGTCTACCACAACCAGCCTATACTGTGCCGCTACACTTTCTCCATTAATCACTTTACAGTTTTTCACCTCCTTCAGATGTTTCCTACGGCACATAATATAGTCAATCTGATTCATTCTATCCCCGCTCTTATAGGTTATCAGATGCCCAACTCTCTTCTTGAACCACGTGTTAGCTATAGCCAGATCGAAGGTCACAGCATATTCTATGATTCTTTTACCTTCTTCATTTCTTTCACCACTACTCCAACCCCCATGTACCCTTTCTTCACCGCTTCGTCGCCTTCCTACATGCCCATTCAGATCTGCTCTGACGATCACTCTCTCACCATCAGGGATTCCCATTACTACTTGGTCAAGTTCTCTCCAGAATGTCTCTTTCTCCTCCTCATCACAACCTACTTGTGGGGAGTGACCACACACTATAGTAGCCACACTTCCTCCCATCTCAAGTTTAACGCTCATAATCCGATCATTTTTCCGGCACACCTCGCAGACTCCACCCTTTAGCTCCTTATCGATGATAATTCCAACTCCGTTTCTTCCCTTCTCATTCACACGGCTATAAAACAGTTTATATCCCTCCGCCAGCTCCTTTGCTTTATTGCCCTTCCACCTTGTCTCCTGCAGGCACAAGATCTTCAGCTTCCTTCTTCTCATCATGTCCACTATCTCCCTACTCTTCTCATTCATCGTACCCACATTCAGCGACCCGATTCTTACTTTACACACACTCTCTTTCTGTTGGACTCGCTTCTTTAGCCGAACCCGTCCTTGGTTCAGTAGCCCTAGCCCACTTCTCACAGTCCTCGGGCGACAGAACTGAGCGTCGCTTACAGGGTGCGCCCTAACCGTGGTCCTTTCTCTGTTATTCAACATTTCATCCTTGGTTTTGGCATGGTTTTTTTTATGGCCGGATGCCCTTCCTGACACCAACCCTTCCCATTTATCCGGGCTTAGGACCTGCACCGAGAAGACTAATTTGCCCTCCCCAGTGGCTTGGTTAATTAGAAGACGAGGCTGTTAGTTTACGAAATATATAATTTTGCTGGACGCGATCTATTATCTGTGTTTTGTAACTCCAGAAAATATTACATCATTTTGTGACTTTATGAATGGCTTCATAATAAACTTTTGTTTAAAAAAAGGAATAATTGTAACAGTGGAGTTGGATAAAGGAAATCCTTACTCAGTGATACTGCTTGACTTTGCAAAGGCTTTTGACAGGATTCCACATGGAATTCTGTTACATAAATTAGAGCAAATGGGTATGGATCCGAAGATGGTGATTTGGATTAAAGGATGGCTGGTGGATATCAAAGAGTGGTTTACGGAGGAGCTGAGTCTAGGAAAAGGCAGATGACTAGTGGTGTACCTCAGGGCTCAGTTCTTGGTCTTCTATTGTTCAATTTGTACATCAATGATATTGGAAATACCTTGAATGGAAATATCCACTTGTTTGCTGATGATGCAAAATTGGGAAGAGCGATAATCAATTCAAATGATGTGGATATTTTACAGGATTACTTAAATTGGCTGACGGTATGGACTGAGGTAAATGGCTGTCAGTTCATCGTGGCTAAGTGTAAGGTGATGCACTTTGGAAGGATGACATCGCATGCTGTTTACTATATTAACGGAACTGAACTGCAGGAAGTTGATGAGACAAGAGACTTGGGAGTTATTGTGGACAGAGAACTTAAGTTTAAAGGGCATATTGCAAAGATTGCCAAAACATCACATCAAATTACATGGTTGTTGTGGAACACTAACAAGCAGGGATAGGGAAGTTATTGTTCCACTCTATAAGGCATTAATAAGGCCGCATTTGGACTATTGTGCACAGATCTGTTCGCCAGGATTTTCTTAGTGATGCGGAAGTGGTGGAGAGGATTCAGAGGCGGGTTACAAAGATTGTTGCAGGTCTGTGGGATGTTCCC
This sequence comes from Typopeltis vanoorti, assembly GCF_054136105.1. NCBI lineage: Eukaryota > Metazoa > Arthropoda > Arachnida > Uropygi > Thelyphonidae > Typopeltis > Typopeltis vanoorti. The sequence continues at coordinate 129,318,507 of NC_143552.1, forward strand.
TATGAGGATAGATTGATGATCTGTGGGCTCCAAAAACTAGCTGATAGACGTAGGAGAGGAGATATGATAGAGGTATTTAAATTGTTAAAGGATTTTACAGGATTGATATTGATGATATTTTTATGACCAGTGCAGGCTGTTAGAGAACGAGGGGCCACCATCCCTGGAGATTGTGTAAGAGTGTGGTTAACAAGGGTGTTAGGACTAGAATTTTTACTTGGATGGTTGTGAATGGGTGGAATGTTTTGCCAGAGGTGGTTGTGAATGCTTCAACTATGAATGAATTTAAGAAGAGGTATGACAGGTATTGTGTAAATAATGGTTAGTGTGTCAATGTCGGGTCTCCCGCGATGAGTCTCGACTCCATGGAGACACCATTAAAATAATAATAATAATAATTTTTAAATTGTTATAAATTAGTTGAATTAAGACGAATACACGTTTTGTACTTGCCATAAATGTATTCTATCCATTCATTTATCATGAGTGGATAGAATAAGATTTAACAATGGCATCGCATTAACCAGCCGGATTGATATTTAAAACTTAACAAAATCAAATTATTCCTAAACCGCCATAATAAAGACATGTACCAACTAATGGCTGGCCTGCCAAACCTGATACTGTAGTCTAAGGAGTGATAGTTTTTCTTTTGTCAGTATTCCTCTTACCTCTAGCGAAGAGTTCTTAATTCTTCGACTATTATAGCTATGTCCTTGTTCAAATTATGTTATCTGTGGTTTAATTGCGCGCAGTTCCGGGAATATAACTAACATTGGTACGTAAGTTCAACATTGTACTAATAAGCGTAGGACAAGAGAACAAGTAGGATAACAGGAACTGCATTTTACGAGTAAAAAACGAATGTATTAACTGTTTATATATACAGTTAATAATTTATAACTTTGGTGATGTACCCAAGTAATGTTTTTTATGTATCTCATTTATTCTTGTATGTATTATGCACCTGATGAAGTCTCCTAGAAAGACGAAACTACTAGTGCTTTTAAAAAGTAATTAGTTAATTAATAATCAATTAATCTAACGACGCCAATTTTGGGGAATGACTACTCCCCAGTTAAAAAAAAAAAAAAAGTTAGGATTAAATGGCCTCTCCTATTCTCTTCGGAGAATAAAAAAGCGTTAGCCGATTTATAAGTACACAGTCTGAAGAAATGGAAGCTAAAGATACAACAAATAGGCCAGGTGATAAAAAGGCTGGTTACATAATTTTGTTGTCTTGGAGATCCGATCAGTTATCTGCACCCCGAATTTTCAAGGAACAGCAGACATCCTTTATTGAACAACAATGAATACAAATCATCGATTCATGGACCAAGGCACAAAGCACCTGGACTGGAAATTAGTCCTGAGTCCTGTTAAGAGCAACGAGTATGTTACACGCTCTTTCAAGTCTGATGGACTTGTTTGAGTATGGAAGATGTTTGGAAAACGCTTTTTATGCGTGTATGTGTGAGAGTGTTGTCCCAGCGATGAAGTTCAGAAGGTGATGTAATGATAATATAGATTGCTTCTTGTAGCACGAATTAGAGCCACTGGTCGTAATGCATGGAATCAGAATCAGTCCATTGCTGTTTCAGATTGCTGTACGTTTTCGACATTGTACTTCTGTGGTATTAGCTTAAACCTTCCAACACGAGAACCCTCCATGTCAGAAAGCGATCAACGTAAATGTGCAGGCTCGAAGAGAATAACATTGGAACATTTTCAGTCCCCAAAATTGGCGACTGCCAATAACAAGCATTAACAGTATATAACTCCGACCCGAATGTATAGTTCAGTAAGATGAACTGGAAAACAGAAATTTCGGTATCATAAGACGATCTTTTCATTAGTCGTGCTAAGTTTGGCTTTAATAGAAGAGTGCATTACCATTGAATGCTATCATAAATTAGTAAAAAGTCTTCCATGAGATGCATTTCAAGCAGTTTTGGTACTAACGGCGAGACAACAGGTTCTTAATATCTGCACATGTCCCATCACATTTTTTTTTTTTTTTTGCTGAATAATGTATTTTCTGGTAATATTGATGTTTTCCACAGAGTACTGCGTTTTTATCATATTTGCATATTTACTATAATAAGCACTTAGCTGAATTAAAAGTATTGGCATTTTCCGATCAAGTTAGTTTAAATCATATACACTAATTTCGACTAAGATTATGCTCTCCTTGATAAGTATTGTCAAATTCATAATTAACATGGCAACGTCTGTTAAAATGAAGTTTTATTTATTTATTATTATTATTATTATTATTATTATTATTATTATTTGCAACAACTGCAAAAAGCCTCGCAATGAAATTTTGAGCTGTTTGTTTATAGATAATTGCATAATTTCACGTTTATTTTCCTGAGCACTAAGTACTCATTTTTAAGTGCTCAGGTGCTTATAATAGTAGCTTCAAAGGTTAGGAAGCAGGGAAAAAATCACTCGTAATGGCAAACAGAGGAATAGACGGTTATGTTGGGGAGTGATAACTGGCGGTTTATTCAACTATGTCCAGCCACGTGTGGAAGGAAATTGCTTCTAGCAAGTTTTTCCAGTGTAGCTCACAGCATGTTCCTGATCCTGACAGAGGCTGGTAAAGCGAAGCACAAAAATGCCCCAGGATAGCGGCAATGACTGCTTTCCACCGTTAAGTGACTTAACGGCACATCCGATTCATTTAGTGGGAGTGGTCAGTACGGTCTTCCGTTGAATGAACGCGTAAATCAGTCTTGTGAAGAATCGGGAACGCTAGGAACACATTGAAAAGGCTTTGATAGTAGATTCTTTCTGTCTACACGAGTAAGCAGCTTCTCGGTGGCTAGCTATTGGGAAATTTCTTTCAATGAGATGGAAGATGAATGTATGCTCATTCTTGGCTTGAAGAAATGGGCACTGCTAATAATAATTGATAGGGGGACTTTATTTATTTAGAGGCGGATAGATAATGCTGAAGCAACATGTATATTTATTTTTGGGATGGACTGGGAGTGGAGGAAGATGAATTTTTTTGCAAGTGGCATTTCATTCCTCAAATTTTCCAGTTTTTTCCAAAAGCACGAAAAACAAGTGTAAATTATCATCATTACTTGCCACTTCCATGGACTCCCATGATTAATCGCAAGAGATTACTTCACCTACTCCATTCTTTATGATTTTGGCTTGAATCGCGTGTTTTAAGACCAGTTTGTTAGCATGAAAAAGTGACTTTTTTTTTAGGAGAGAAATCCCTATGAACCGAAGGCCATATGTCGCCTCTTTATTCAGACTGTGGAAGTATTGTATTTGAATTTGAATAAGTTCAATGCAATGATTATTGATTGATGAATTTCTGACTAGAACAAAAGTTTTCGTCTATTGACTTACTCCAATTATTTTTCCCCTTCGTCCAGTAAAAGCTCAGAATCACAGCGATTTAGATTTAACGATAACAAAGACTAGGTATTAAGAGTACTAAAGCATATATCAGTGCCTCAGCCGATGATATTTCAAAATTCATTATTTAGGAGACAAACACAGCTCCCCTTTCATAAAGATTTCTGCCTGTTTCCGTGTTTCTGAAATTCATCTCTGCCTGGAGGGACATGAGACTTTTTGTCCCTATCGAGTGGTCGCTTTCGCTGTTGCGATTGTGTGAATAAAAGTAATCGAATCACACAGAATTATATAATTCAAATTTTTTTTACACAAACTTTGATTCATGGAAAATAAAAAGGTGTAGTAAAGTTAAAAAAAGACAGAGACATGAACTGCAGACAAATGCAAAAAACGTTGATTGACTCAGCTAGAGAAGTAGTGGGTAAAGTTGTCTGCAAGGATGCAGAATTTATAACTCCATGGTAGGCGCAGGAAGAACTCACATAAAGTCCTTAGATAGAGAGCATGTAGTCCTAGAGAATACAGAGAAATATTAGGAAAGTTTGGTGGTATGAAACGCCAACATAGATGCCGCACAGAGAAAATTTTGTACACTCCAGATGCTTGAGAGAAGAATGAGGTTGTTTGGATGGGTAATAGTCTAAGATGTTGCGAAGGCTTCTGTGGAGAGAGAGAGGACATATTAGAAATGTTTCTGCTTGTATTATTCCACATGAAAGAACCAACTGGGATAGAATAATGTATTGACTATTCTATTAGTTTCATGAAAATTCTTGTGTTTGACATCATCACAATATGTGAATAAACTAAAAAATAGTTTTAGGAAGGTTTATGTTACAAGGTTATAACAGGTAACAGACATAATGAAATATTTGAAAACATGAATGGAAAGCGCGCATTTCCTATGAAGTTGACTTGGTCTTCTGCGAACTATTGGTAATCGCGTGCGTATCGTGTTTAATTAGAGACCAGACTTGATGTAAAATCGTCCCTTGTTTTCTGATGTAATGTTGAGGATGTTTAATCATTTCAGCTGATTCCTTGAACGCTCTTGCGAAAAATCTGTAATCTATGTGAAGCATTTTGGTTTGTTGCTATAATACTTGATGTTTGGTTTCAGTTGTGTGCGTGCTGCCAATCCTGATTTGTGTTTCCTTTCGTTCTGTATGTACTTGAGGTGTTCAGATTGGAGTATTTTTCCCAATCTGCCTGCCTGCCTGCCCCACGTAGCGTAAATCACAGCTGCAGTTGACTAGTAAACACCAGGTTTTTTTTTTTTTTTTTTTTATAGATAGATAGATAGGGAGATTTTGGAGGTTCTAGGAGATTAGACATCTTGTAGGGGGAAGAAAGCTACCTTGTCGACGTAGAATTTTGTTGACTACTAGCGTAGTTTAGTAGAGTAGTCAATAAATTATTCTATACCATCTGGTTTTCATATGAAATAATACCAGCAAAAACATTTGTAATATTTAAGATGTTATTGATGGTTTTATGAGTGTAGCCATTTTTCTAGGAGTACATCTCTAAGATATGTTATTTCTTGTTGCCATTACTGGATGTCGTGAATGCTCTGTTATTTGGAGTGACTTAAATCAACAGCCCTGGGTAGTTACCATACTAAACGTATGGTATGGGGACGACATCTTTGTTATCTGGCCATGCTCCCAAGAATCCCTTCACAATTACTTCCTAAACAACTTAAACCAGAAAATCCAGTTCGAAGATGAAAGAATATCACTTCCTTTCTTAGATATTCTTATCTCACTGGAGAATCATGGTGCACTTTCATTTGAAGTCTACAGAAAAAAAATTCAACAGTAAAATAGCTATATGCTACGGTGCATCAACAAAACACTCAAAGACAGAGTATACACAATATCCACTGATGGCAACAAGAACTAACAATATATCCTGGAGATGTAATAAAAAAAAAAAAAAGACTACATCTTAAAACCATCGTAATATCTTAAATAGACCATTACATATATGCTTTAATATGCTTTTTCTTTGTCCTGAATTAAAGCCGTTAGATAAAACAGCAAAAATAATCTAGAAATACAACTTGAAAGTTGTTTTCATCATGCTGCTATAAAAATGTTCGCGATGTTACGATCACTCAAACAGGCTTGCTTGCTTGCTTGCTCTCCCCCCCCCCCCCCCAAGCGGCTAGTAGTGTACAAATTTTTCTGTGTATGCGATATGTTTATTTGGAAAGGCAGATCGATCAGGAGAAATTCACCTCAAATCAGGATTGACGTTTCATACCAATTCACAGGAATGTCATACATTGAATTCAACAACTGTGTTCGTAAATTTAAAGAAGCTGCCGAAATGATACACTGTCTAATCCAATGTAAGAAAAATAAATGTCTCCTCTTGAACCGGCCTTGGTTGGCATATAAACACCTACTTATCTGTGAATTAGGCTATGACAGAAATTATAGCACAACGCAACAATGAGCCGCATGTCTGATATCTTGATGCTATATTCAACATAGCATCAAGTTCATTCGAGTATTTCCTCATTGGAGTATTTCTGTTAATGCTCCCCCCCTAATTTTGTAATTTAGTCTGAAAGTGTACATGACAAGACGTGTTTTTGCTGGACAAATAACAATGAACATTTCACACCATTAAAACCTCAATACAGTAATGGATCAGGTTTCCCAAACAGTTAATGAATAATCACTATGCCACTTTCTCTGTGAGACTGTCTGAAAATGATCCAAGCATAGATGTAAGAAGCACCATGTCCACAGAATGGAGACAAGAGGGCCTTTTTTATGTATGGAGGGATGTTGCTAGTATATGGCGAGAACACTCTTTGGCTAATTTGTATGTGAGTGAATCATTGCCATCAACAATAGGGCGTAATGGCATTTTTTTTGTGTGTGTGTGAATTTTTGGTAGTCCATATATCCCAAATTAGCCAAAGCGCACGCATAATATATTGGTAATAAAAACTCACCCCACAGTATAGAAAACCTGACATTCCAACACCGATAATGGTCAGTTTTGATGTCTCCTCCCTGTTCACCAGTGTCCTACTTAACCTTAAACCTTATACAAGCTGCATTTCCTCCTTATCTCAACCCTATTTAAGTTTACCATAAACTCTGGCTATTTCGTTTGGCAAACGTTCTACAAACAGAGGGGACAGTTGTGGGTCCTCCTTTTAACCCCCACCTAGCCAGTTACTTCATGGAGACCTTTGAAAAGAAAGCTTAAACTCTACCCCACATAAACTCACTGTTTGGCTATGTTACGTAGATAATGTCCTCTCCATTTAGTTACATGGTCTGGATGGTCTCGACATTTTAACACATCTAAATAGTCAGCCAATATTTCATTATTCAGTTAGAATTCAATTAGAAAAAGAAAACAATAGTCTCCTCTTCATTGACACATCAGCCTGGTGGATCCCTGGCATTCTCAGTTTATAGAAAACTCTCACACTGGTAGATACATTCACCAACAGTCGCCGGACAAAATTCATCAGGTCCGATAACAGTGTCCTAACCACTGAACTTGATCACATTCTCAACAATGGCTACAATCTCCACCAAATCCGAAAAAAATATTAAAAACCCCTAAACTGCATTCCCCTCTCTGTAACAAAGACCACACAAAATCTATCATTGTTCCATATATCTGAAGCACATCTGCAAAATTAACAAAAATCTTAAAGAAATACAACCTTGCAACCGCTTACAGACCATATAAGAAATTGGCATCCCTTATCTGCTCTATCGAAGGCCATCCACACCCCTAGATCTGCCAGGTGTTTATCGGGTTCCTTGCAGTTGCAGACTGACCTAATACAGCCAAACAGGCAGGACAAACTATCAGAATTGCCGAACACATGGACTACACTGTCAGCACCACTACACACATCACTGACCATGCTCTGGATATCCAGCAGTAAATACAAATATGAAGGCTATTCCTAGAATCTGCCTGAGCCTTAGCAAACTTCCAAAACTGCAACAAATTTTGTTGCATGATGCTCCAAATTTGGAAAGCACTCATCCTCAGAATTCAGCCATGACCATCCATTTCAGCCCAATAGGGTGCACGTTCCACTGTACACCACTGAGGACGATGCTGCATATTGGTTCGGGTAAGGTGGAGCTTACATATTGCAGCCCTACCATGGATAAAGTTTAAGGCTTTGTAGAGCGCAATTCAGTGACCCAGATGCTACGAAACTTTGCAGGAATACATTGTGCGTCATGTGGAAGCGATATCTGAGATAAAAAAAAAGTTCCAAAATAGGGGCGATGAAAATACCAAATGCATGGAATTTGATTATCACGCAACTCGGCATATACCAGGAAAGTATAAAAAGATGGACATGGGTTTTTCCCTTCATTCTAGTTGTTAATACCGTCCACAGTGATGGCACTAACCTTTCCTCAACGTCCTTTGCTCGTGACGCTGTACTACCTAAACAATTGCAATGCTGTTGCTGCACTCCGCGAATTTCGTCGCCTGAACAAATATCGACTAGGCCCACCATTTCCATGTGCTCTGCGACGAATGATTAATCATTTTGAAGAAACTGGGTCGTCGGGAATTAGACTTGGCAGAGGTCGCAAACCAATCAGTTCACAAGTGAATGAAGTTGCTACTGCTGTTGCGGAGCAGACCATGCTTATTCATTGTCTGCTCCGCAACAATCTCTGCACATCCTTTTTTATTGATATAATATCAATAAAAAAAGGTGTGCCTTACACACTATCTGGAAAATTCTACGGAAGATTCATCATTTCTACTCATTCAGAGGTGCAATTCTAGCTCGCCTCCTCGTGGTGCACCCTGGGTCATGCTAAAGAGCTAGAGCGACTGGCGGCCAGACCATTGTGCAATCTCCTGACCATACTTATACATGGAAACTCAAAACCTTCACAACGGTTCTTCTTCGAACCAGCTGATAAGGAATATTGGACATAATATTCGTATCTTCCAGTTAAATGTTGAGGGTATTAGCGCATCAAAATGTCAATGTCTTTCTAAACTTCTACGAGAAAAAAAAAATATCGATCTACTTCTCATTCAAGAATCACATATCGAAACTGACGATCAAGTTAAATCTAAAGCAATAATACCTGGCTACGACATTCTCGGGATTACTTACAGTCGTAGCTACGGCAACATAACATACGTCCGAAATGGTATTGAGAATGCTGTGCTGATATCTTCTTCGACTGATGACGAAATCCATAAGATCGCTGTTAAAATAGCGGATATTATGACTGTGAATGTATATAAACCATCTGCAACTGTTTGGCCAAATGATGTTCTACAGACAACTCCCACCCAACGGTGTGCTCTGGGGACTTCAACAGTCATCATACTTCTTGGAAATATGATCGGAATGATCAAAAACGGGGAAATATTCGCTGAATGGGTAGATCAACACTGTCTTCACTTGGTTCTGGATGCCAAGGAAAAAGGCACCTTTAAATCAAGAGCCTGGAATAAGGAATATAACCCAGATTTGACATTCGTCTCCACTGATAGTGAAAATCAGCCTCTACAGATTTTCAGACATATTCTTGAGGTTTTTCCAAATAGTCAGCACCGTCCCATCTTTATGGAATTAGGAGCCCAAATTCCAGTGATAACATCATTTCCTAGACCAAAATGGAATTTCCATAAAGCCGACTGGGAAAACTTCACTGTGGATCTAGATGCACGCCTTAGAATTCCCCCAACTTACAAAAACGATACACGGTTCACTGGAGTAGTTATAGCGGTGGCAAAAATACACATTCCTCGAGGCTACCGAAAAGAATACGTGCCTGGATGGACCAATGAAAGTGAATCCCTGTATCGGGAATTCCTTGAAAGTAAGGATCCTGAGGTAGAAGAACTGTTCCATAGTCTCAATGCTGCTCGTAGGGAAAAGTGGATTCAAATAACTGAAAACACAGATTTCAAACACTCTAGTAGAAAACCTTGGCACTACTTAAAAAACTTGGTTCAAGCCCCTCTGTACCAAATAAATCTCTTGTCGATCCGAATCAGATAGCTGCTCATATTGTTTTGCTTTCTAGAGCTCCAATAGATAAAAAACATACTAAAGAGGTAAAACGCAAACTAAAGGCTATGAAGTCTGTAACTCAAAAGAATCAACAATTCTCTTTGCCTTTTTCCCGTGAGGAAATATCCTCGGCACTTCAAAATATCAAAATGGGAAAGGCTCCTGGATTTGACAATGTTCATAATGAATTCCTGACGCACTGTGGACCTTATGCAAGATCGTGGCTGGATAAGTTCTTTAACGATATACTTGAAAGTGGCTGCGTTCCTAAAGAATTTAAGAGGACAAAAATCATTGCTGTTAAAATCAGGTAAGCCAGCAGACAGAACTGAAAGCTATCGTCCCATAGCCCTTTTAAGTGCAACCCACAAATTGTTGGAGAGACTAATATTGAACAGGATCAGTAATAAAATTTTGGAACGTGTTCCAATAGAACAAGCAGGGTTCAGAAGAGATCGCAAATGCACAGATCAAGTTCTCAACTTAACCTACATTGAAGCAGGATTTCAAAGATGCCTGAAGACCACTGCAGTCTTTATTGACTTAACAGTGGCTTACGATACTGTCTGGAGGAAGGAACCTCGTATATAAATTTCTTAAGGTCATCCGAAGTAAAATATTGGGTCATCTCCTAAACAACTTACTGTGTGATGGATATTTCAGGGTAGTCACTGGAGGAAGCATCAGTAAACAGAGAGTACTTAATTATGGATTACCTCAGGACTCGCACCACTACTTTTTTAGCGCCTTCACATTGCAGATATTCCTGAAACAGCCAGCAGGAAGTTTGCTTATGCAGATGATCTAGTTTTGGCGATCAGCGACAAGTCTGTCAAATGAACTGAAGAAATATTGATAAATGATCTGTTGACTTTATGGCAGTTCTATAAAAAATGGAGATTAACACCAAATTCTGGTAAAACCGAATGTTCTTGCTTTCACCTGAACAATAGTCTTGTAAGTCAAAATCCAGAGATATATGCTGATGGAACATTAATTTTGTTTAATCCAACACCTAAATATCTGGGAATAACTCTGACATATAAACAGCATATGATTAATATCGCTGCTAAAGTTCACACCAGAAATAACATAGTTCAGAAGCTTTGTGGTACTATATGGGGCTCAAGTGCCACAACTCTGCAGTGCACTGCAATGGGTCGTTTACAGTGCAGCAGAGTATGGTGCTCCTGTCTGGCTCAATAGTTGTCAATAAACTAGATACTCAACTTAACTCCACTCTGCGTTTAATAACAGGTTGCATTAGGGGTACACCCTTACAATGGCTCCCCACTTTGAGCCATATTGCTCCTCCGGAACGACAGGAAGCCTTGCTTCATGAATATAAAAGAATTTTAAATAACCAAGATCTCCCAATACATGAATTTATTCCAGATGCTTTATCTAATAGACTAAAATCCAGAAGACCTACCATAAAAACCACCCGTAATCTTCTTAGCCAGAATGACAGCATGGTGAGTAGGTGGGATGTACTGTGGTCCCAAGCAGTATCACCTGAAGTTCGCAATCACATAAACATCTTCCAAAAACTATATGGATTTGGCCTGCCAGGAATATATGGCCTGTACGAATAACAGGATTCGTACAGGCCATGGTGTATGTGGAGACTTACTTTCAAAGTGGGGTAAGATACCAAATCCCCACTGCCCCTGTGGAGCCAAGACCCAAACCATTTACCACATTTGATATTTACCATATCAAAAACCTAAATGTTAAAATATGACTAATCTTCTGCCTGATGCTTGTCATAAATTTCATATTTGTATTTGCCTGAATGTAGACTTTTTTTTATTTTTATTTTATTTTATTTTTTATCATATATGTGTATCTCATCTATACTCATGTGTATTATATCGTATTGTCTTTTAACCATGTGTACAAGCCATATGATAAAATAAATAAATCTATTCATTCATGATAACTCTCACAGAAGTGGCACCTGCAGGACTTTGAAAGTTGACTAACATTCCTTGCTCGAGTAGAGTTGAACGCTGTGTGGCCATGGATGATTTGTGCGAAGGTGAGGTTCACTTTCACCTGAACTGAGCTGTCAATACCCACAATTTCCAGGTCTGGACTACACAAAACCCGCATTCAATCCAACAAATTCTTTTGCATTCACCAACAGTTACTGTCTGGTGCGGGTTTAGAGCCTCGTTTATCATTGGACCTTTCTTCTTCTTTGAGGAAATTCGCAAGTCTGGTGCTGTAACCTGCTCAGTTACTGCCAAGAGGTGTTGTCGCGATGTAAACAATTTTGTTGTGCCATAGCTAAATCAGCGCTTGTGCATGGATTCAGTCACTTTCATGCAGGATGGGGTCCCTCCACATATCAGTTGATCTGCACAGGAGGCTCTTCAAGAACATTTCACAAAAGCCAGAGTGATTAGCTGTGCGTGTCCCACTGCATGGCCGTCTCATTCATCTGATCTGATCCCCTGTGACTTCTGGCTCTGGGGATTTCTCAAGACAGGGTGTATCTGGATCATCCTAATTTGCCAATACTGAAAGACAGCATAACATAGCATGTGCACATCAGTCCCGACCAGCTGCATTCTGCCATTGAACACACTATGCAAAGGATGCAGTTTGTGGCATAGCAGGAAGGACAGCACACTAAACAGTATAGCCCGTTAATGCATAATGGAAATGAATAAAAATTATGTTATTTATGCTTGTATCGCTTTTTTCCTTCTTACATATACACAGAAAAATTACTGCATCAACATTTGGTACATCATATAACACTCCTTGGTGGCGAATTTTGGAACTCCTTTATTTTTCTTCTTTCTTTTTTTTTCCACCCAGATATTGCTTTCCCATGACGCACAATGTATTCCTGCAAAGTTTCTCAGCATTTGGATCACTGGGTGGCACTCCACAAGTCTTTAAGCAAGGATATTTTAATTTTGATTAGTGCATTTACCAACTAAAGTGGAAGAATGAAGGAGATAAAACTAATGAAAATATTTATAAATCTGTTTTTTGATAATATAATTCTTTTGCAAAGAATGGTAAACATCTTGAAGTTAAAGGCACTAGCTCAAGTGTCTAGTCAAATCAAGCTGAACACAAACATAAGTAAAAGAATAATGAATGAAAAATAACACCAAAATTTTACACTGGAAGTGCAAAAAATACACCTGTCTGGTTGGCTGAGTGGTAGAATATTTGCTCTCCAATCTATACATTGTGGTTTTGAATTCCATCATGAGCACGGATGTTTTGTAAATGTCTTTAGGTGGGAGGTAAATTTCATTGCCCAATACGAAATCACCATCCTGCTTACTGGAGGTCAGAAGTAGCTTGAAAAGTTCCATGTTTGGTCTCTACTTTAGAGTAGGGTTTCCAGATTATGGAAAATGCAAATAAAAAGTATAAAAAATAAAAATAAAAAAAGAACAGCAACAAAAATAACCTTAGCCCATGGTATTAATGTGCTATAGGTTTTCAACCTTTTGCTGGTGGGAGACACATAAAAAAATGGAGAGAGTAATTTCTGTTTTTTTTTTTTTTTTATGTCATTCTCACTCACAAAAAGTATACTGATGATATCCAACCTTTGTCATTCAACCTATAACTAACCCTCACTACTGCATTGTGTCATCTGACATGTACTCCATGTGTGCAGTAACAATACTGAGCAACATGAGCCAAAGTTCCTATACTCTGATAGCCTGCATTGCAGTCCTTTTCATCATTTTCTATGAGCCCAAGTCGGCAGAGTATTGATTCTTGTCCTAATTAAATCTATATATTCAAATCCAGGCAGGAAGCCATCCACTGATATTGAGAGGGAACATGTTTAGATTCTTGTAATGCAGTTGACTGAATGGTGAAGTACTAAAGCACATCTTTGTTCAGTCATGGTGTCATTCCATCAAGCACCCATCCAGATGTATATCGATAATCATCCTTAATAATGAAGTCCTAGAGACAGCAAGAAATAATTCTGAAATTGCTTATTGGTAATCTTAATGCTCTACTATTAGATCGGGCTACTTACCTCCCTATTGAGTACAATCCCACCAACTCACAAATTAGAAAACTCCACAGGCTCCTTAAGAAGGTCACTTCTTGGCCTGTAGAAGTCACTAACAAATTAAAACTGTTTAACTCCATACCCCCCATATATATGGACTCCCAAAAATACATAATAAAGAAAATGTGCCATTACGTCCCATAGTGCATGGCATTGATTTCCCCCACATACAAATTAGCTAAACATTTGGCCAAAGCGCTCACACACTATACTGGCAACACACCATCACACATAAAAAACTCAGCCCACTTCAAAGCAGCATAGAAAACCTTACACCATACTGACATAATGGTCAGTTTTGACGTCTCCTCCTTATTCACAAATGTCCCACTCCAGGAAACCTTAGAGCGAATCCAAGCTAAATTTCCTCCCGATATCTTAGTCCTATTTCAGTTCACAATGAACTCAGGTTATTTCGTTTGGCAAGGAAAATTCTACAAACAAATAGAGGGGACAGCCATGGGTTCACCACTCTCCCCACCCTCGGCCAACTTTTTTATGGAGACTTTTGACGAGAAAGCCTTAAACTCTGTCCCACAAAAACCGACTACATGGCTTCGCTACATTGATGATGTGCTTGCTATTTGGCCACATGGCTCTGATACACTCCTCTCCTTCCTAACACACTTAAACAACCAACACCCCAGAATCAAGTTCACCCTGGAAAAAGAGAAAAACAGCCTCCCTTTCTTAGACACACTAGTCACCCGCCAGCACCTTGGTTTTCTCAGTTTATAGAAAACCCACCCATACAGGCAGATACATTCATCAACAATTCCCCCCCCCCACACACACACAACAATATGGAACTATTAAGACACTACACAACAGGGCTAAACTTATCTGTTCAAATGACAATGCCCTAACGACAGAACTAAACCATATCCTCAACACTTTCTCAGCCAATGGCTACCCCCCCCCAAAAAAAATCCAAAAGATATTGAAACCAGTAAACCACAACCTCCCCCCTTCACAACAAGGATTACTCTAAATCCATTACCATTCCCTACATCCGAGGCACCTTGGAAAAAATTATCAAAATCCTAAAAAAAACATGACATGACCTCATGTTACAGACCATATAGAAAATTGGCATCCCTTATCCGCTCCACTAAAGACCAACCACTTCCCCTAGACCTACCTGGTGTTTACCAGGTGCCTTGCAGCTGTAAGCTGTCCTGCTTTGGCCAAACAGGCAGGATAGCGAATATCAGAATTTCAGAACACAAGGACTACATCTGGTTTCACCAGTACAGCCATTCTGGTCTTGCAGACCATGCTTTGGATACATGCCACAGAATACAGTAGAAGAAAGCCACAGTAATACACCGTAGTAAATTCAAATTCGAAAGGCTATTCATGGAATCAACTTCAGCCCGAAGGAACAGTCCAAACCTCAACAAATTTGGTTGCATGAGACTACCCCCAAATTTGGGAGACTTACATCAGAAGACCTTCAGCCCAACAGCCAAGAATACCTACATAGCCTGCTAGAGGCACCATCAGGACTTTTAGGAGAAACAACAGCTTCCTGCTTCGTCCTCATTTACTGTGTGTAGTGCCTGCGTCTTTAAGTTCCTGTGAAGATGGCAA
The DNA here is from genome assembly GCF_054136105.1 of Typopeltis vanoorti. Taxonomy (NCBI): domain Eukaryota; kingdom Metazoa; phylum Arthropoda; class Arachnida; order Uropygi; family Thelyphonidae; genus Typopeltis; species Typopeltis vanoorti. The sequence goes on from NC_143552.1 coordinate 129,333,599, forward strand.
CGTGATGTTGCCGAAATATTGGAAATATAGATTAAAGTTTAATTTAATTTATATCCTGTGCATGTTGTAAATTCCTTAAATTAATTAATAAGCATGTTTAACCAACATCTAAGCCTTTGTATGAGAATTCTGAAGTTGAGAGACAGAAAAATGTTTGTAATCTGGATAGGCACTAACCATTGCAACAAGGGAATCCCAAGACCTCCATTGTTTGTGGTGCCATGGAAAAATGCTAATAGCAAATCGTGAGGAAGATGTAACCAAGAACAGACTACTGAGCAAACAGTTACATCCATCCAGGACAGGGCCAAGAGAAAGACTTTACCTAGGACTAACCTATGTTAGAGTCCAGAATGAAGGAAGTAATTCAGAATGAAAATTCTCTGTTGAGGTTTAACTGAGGCTTTTCAGAGAGAAATGAGAAAAGATCCTAGAGTGATTGGGAAAGAGGAGTGGCCTGATGGAGAGAAAACAACACTAAGGTATCTCCACCCCCTCCAGAACTGAGATAGAATGCAAGGACATGCGGTGCTGCGGAAAAACTCAAAGTTCTCATCCTTCAGTTTCTTGTCTTTACCTTAGAGGACAAGAGAAAGAGTACTTGACTTTGTGACAATGATGTTTAGGCTTCAAACTTGAAAGAAGTTGACTGCTTGGTTGAGGAGTTCCTGTAATCCTTCTGTAGTAAAGAGTAGGAGTATAAGATTATCAGTGAATGCCACAGCATTAATAGTGGTTGAATTAAGAGTTGAATTAAGGTTGAATTAATTAATAAAATGAGGCTGAAGTTGGCACCGAGAGAGAGATTCAGAGAGAAAAGAATAAAGAAATTCTTAGCACAACCTCAATCTTCAGGACTGAGGCAACTCGTGGTAAAGGTGGACTAAGCTCTCATCACTTGTCTTAGTATCTCCCATAATGCAAAGCACATCTCCTTATGGAGATGTATAATGCTGTGCATTAAGGGAAGGGCCACTACTGAGATCTCAAAGGTCAAAACCGGTCTGGGTAGTGGCAGATGACCTAGTTCTGCTTAGCTCTTCTACAGATGACCTCCAGCGAACCCTGGATAGGTCTGTAGCTGTTTGTGCAGAAGCCGGGATGAAGATCGGTGTGGCCAAAACAGAAACATCTGTGGTCTCAAGACAACCATCCCAGTGCACTGTACATGTGAGTGGAGTCCCACTGAGGCAAGTGGAGAAGTTTAAATAACTTGGGGCCATATTCACGAGTGATGTAAAGCGGGATGTAAAGCTAGATACTCGAATCAGCTCAGCAAGTGCAATATTGCAGGAGCTTGGCCGTTCCGTAGTATTGAAACAGGAGTTAAGCCAGGAAGGCAAAGCTGGCTCTCTTCAATATAGTTTATGCCCCAATCCTCACCTATGGTCATCAGAGCTGGATAATGATCGAAAGAATGCGGACACGAATCCAAGCAGCTGAAATGAAGTTCCTTCAAGGAGTTGCAGGGCTAACAAGACTTGACAGAGTCAGAAGCTCTATGCAATTCGGGAAACCCTCAATACTCAACTGCTGTATTGAGAGATCACAGTTATGATGGTACAGGGCACCTGGTCAGAATACCACAAGAGAGGCTCCCCCCCCCCCCCCCAGCAGGTCCTCTTTGCCAACTAGAGGGTGGGAGGCAATGTGGAAGGGCCAAGGACTCGCTGGATAGATTATATCCAAAACCTTGGGTGGACACGTCTGGGAGTCCCACCAGAACACCTGAGTTTGAGTTTGGTGGTGGAGGATCATGACCATTGGAAGTCCCTCTTGCAGCTGCTGTCCCCCCACAACCCAATTAGGAAAGGTGGGCCTTGAAGATGGATGGATGGATATATATATATATATATATATATATATATATATAATATTTTATCTAAATAGTAGGGTAAACAAATCACTCTCATCAGAATACAAAACTATGCACCTACAATTTAATTTTTCATTTGATAGAGTTCACATGGTATGATTATAATGCAAATTTTGATAACTGCTAGTACCTATTGAAGTATTTCTGGTCTGCATATTATTCCATATACATTTTGTTCAAAACTTATTTTGCTTGAAGTATAAAATTTACAGTGTTTCTGTAATAGATATTTACATATAAGATTATCACAAATGTTTTTCAATACTTTTATTATGAACACGTGAGAAATGATTTGTACAGAAAACTTCTGATAAAAGCAGCATTCAGTTTTATCTGACACACTAAGATTTTTTTTTTTTTTCAATTTTTGCTGGACTAGATTTAATAGAAATTTATGTATAATATCTCCATAAGTCACTATCAGTACAAAATAATATATTTCTGTAAAACTAAGGAAGTTCTTATCATATAAATTTCATGAAATAAAAATATGTTAAAATAATATACACTGTGAACTGACTTAAAAAAAAAAAACTGAATGAGAAATAAATCAAGCAATATATATTTCACATCCTAAGCATAGGATAAAAACAATATAATCTTCTTAGCTCATCACAAATGATATGTCATGTTTATATATTATTAATTAACTATATATCTGATATTTACATATTTATTAAGTACCATTAATAGCATGAGTTAAAGAGCATTCTAAATTTAATTTTGTAAATGATGTCCTCTGCTGAAAAAACTCCATTATATTGACATAGTAAATATTTGATAAAAACAAGAACTATAAAATGAATATCAATCATTAAAACAGCTTAAAACACACATTGTTCAACATAATTTTTTTGAAAAACAATAGTTCAGATTTGTCTTGAGAACTGATCTAACAATAATGGAAGTCATGTTTTTAAATGATTCATTAAAAACCCTTTCAAGAATAATCATCCTTTCATAAATCAGATCTATTGGTAATTTTTCATTTTTAGAGATATAACTGAAAACCAAACATTTTAGAAGGACTAATGGTTAAGCCAGCCAAGTTTTATAAGGGAATATTTAAACTTTGTCAATTTTAAGATAAGAAATGGTAGTTGATATCTTTTATTTGCAACTTGTAGGAAAGAAATAATAATTTCTTGGATTTTGAAAAAGGAATTCATTTTCCATTTGTGGTCTGATGTTATAAAGTTCTTATGTTTTAATAGATAAACATAGATTCAGTTAAATAAAAACTTTCATTAAATTTAGTATTTCTCCAACTCTGAAGAAATAAGTATTAACACCAGCATTTTCAAACACATTGACTGTTGAAAACATTAGAGAGCAAATCAAATAAAGATGCACATAAATAATGCTGTAACATGTAAAACATTCTCGCACACAGAGAAAAATAATTATAAAAAAAGTTATATATATATATTTAAAAAAAGAATAAAATCAAAAAAAAAAAAAATCAGCTAATGCCTATGTTGTTCCTGTATAGGGAGTAGGCAGGGCCGTTTACCCTATCTAACTTTTGGAGACTGAGTGGGCAGTTCAATCTCCACTGGTAGCCAATCAGAGAGATAGCTGTCCCAGGGCTATCACTGATTCATCGGTATGCAGTGAAGAAGACGGCAAGCTAGTGCCGCCATCTCGTGGTCTCTAACCCTAACACAATATTTTTAATGTCTGAAAATAGTGTGGGTTCGATGGTCGATTTTCTTGAGTTTACGGGATGAAAAACCCGAGTTTCCGGGAGAAAAAATCTGCTAGCCCGTGCCAGAGATCGACTAACACAGGAACCGGCCGAAAAAAGACTTAGAAAAATTTCCTCTAGTCGGCGACTAGATTTGAACCACCAAATCCTTTCTTCGTGCGGTCAAGCGCTGTAGAGTGCAAACACCACTTCTACTGAGCTACACAGGCTCTTTTAAAAAAAGAAATTAAATTTAAAGAGTTTAATGAACATGTTACATGTTCATTTTTGAATAGCGATCTCCCAAATGAAAGAAATTGATAGAGTCAGAGTGTATATTTAGCTGGTGTAGAAAGGCTTCACAAGACTCTTTGATTAATGTTGCAAATTTATAGGACATATATTATGAAAATGCATCATTTTTTTGTATTTAATATATTGGCTGCTGTAAGCCATAAGGCCTGGATGGATAGTGTACCTGCTCTCTATCCAACAATATGTGGATTCAAATCCTGTAGGCATGAATGTTTACGAATATTATTAGGTGGGAGATGAATTTCTCTCCAAAGTGAAATCATTACCCTGCTTACTGAAAGGCTTCATGTTGCTTGAAAGAGTTCCATTATTGGTCTCCAGAGCAGGGTTTCTGGATTTTTTAACCTTTTGTCTACCCATGGTGCTAATATACTATTATAGGTTTGCAAACATTCATTTATGGGATTCACACGTTTAAGTGAGAAATGAATGTAATCACCCAGTGTGAGACCGCATCCCTGCTTAGTGGAGGCCTAAAGTGGATTGAAAACGTGCCATGTTTGGTCCTAGAACAGGTTTTCAATATTATGTTTTTAAAAGAAAGGAAAAATGGGCTGCTTTAAGATCAATGCTAGATAGTCCCGCGGTTAGCCTAGTGGCGGTGTGCTTCGCAACCCTATGACTGTGGAAGGAGTGTCCCAGGTTCAATTCCTGTCAAAGACGTGAGGAATTTGAGGATCTTCCTCAGCCATAGCCAAGTTAGCTGGCCTTGGGCACAGGCAGTAGGGTTTTTTCTGCCAGTTTATCTGGCGTTTTTCATCCCGCAAGCAGGCAAACCGGCCCCGTGAACACACATGGATCTACAGCCATAAATACCTAACCCCCCCATGAGGGGGCTCAACTCGCCCCAATAGAGACGAGGGAGAAAACGGGAGGAAACTCCATACGAATAAATAAATAAATGCTAGATAACTGGGAGGAGACCTCAGCCTTTAAGGAATGCAGAGAACCAACCAGAGATTCTGACCTAATGCCCAATCCTCGCCTTGACATAGTACAGGAATAGCTATCCACCTGGATGCTGAATGAATGAGAAGTGGCAATTTGGGACTTAGACCTATGCTTAGTAAAGATAGTTTTCTGCAAGTCATATTGTTTAGGTTTCTGATACCTGATGTATATTTTATGTTCCTTGTGATAAACATAGACAAATCTTCCAGATCATCCAAAATCAGATACGCCATAAGAACAAGAATCTTGTGGTAGTTGCCTGGAAAGTTTAGTGGAGGAAGCCTGTCTTTACAAGAAAAAAGAAGAGGAGAGATTTTCCAGATAGGAAAAAATGCTATATATGCTATATGTTCTTTAACACATGGAAACAGAATGTGTTGAATAATTTCTTCTTGAGCATAAGAAGTAGGAATAATAAAGATAATGCTTTGTAGTTTTTTTTTTTTTTATAAAGAAAGTTGAAGCATCATTACTTCATCCTAAATTGAACAGATCTGATGGCATATGATTATCTCCCCTTATGAGAGAGAGAGAAAGCAAGAGATGGCAGTTCTTCAATATGCTAATCTTTCCTAGTTTTCTTTATCTAGGAATTTAATGTTCATCATTTGTTACCTTATTAAAACTGTTTGTAGCATTTTTTGGAAATCTTTCTACTAATCTATTTATGGTTTTGTGTGTGTGTGTGCACATGCATGATAAAAATTCTACAATAAAATACTCAGTTTTGATGTAAAGTTTCCGTTCTTTATTTGGCAAAATTATGTCTACTAATGTTCCTATTTTTAAAACAGATATCATGGAATGATGCAGTTAGAAGTGCCTTAGAACACCAAAATATAAGATCTTACAATGTTGGAACCCTGACAGATAACATATCAATTTGAAAAAAAAATGGTTGAGAGGAGGTTAATAATAATATAATCTTTATGAAGTAGTACTATCGTAGATGTATCCTGTACACTCTTTCAGGGTACATATTAAGAATTGGATGAAGATATAAAAAAATAAATTAATTTTAAAAATATCTTTATCCATCCATGGTATAGTGCTAATGTACTACAGATTTAAAAACTTTTGTGAGTAGGATTCATGTAAAAAAGTAAGCTCTGGATAAAAATGTACAGTAATTACGATTATGAGAATAGAATTCTGTAATCACCAAGAGAAACTGGAATGTATTGTTTTTTATGGAAGGAAAGAAAGAAAGAGACAATTTTTATAGTGATATTTAAGTGGAAAAAGTTTTCACTTAAACATCACTTATAAAGATTGTTTTAATATATATATATATTTATTTATTATCCCCCCCCCAAATATTTGTAAGTCTGGTCATAAGTAGACCACCTTAGATTTATTGTGTTTAATAGTATCTTCATAATTTAACTTGTCTGTGATTAAGGTCCTGAGTAATTAAATTTTTAAAATAATAATTATTTATATATATAATAAAAATAAGAAATAAATAAAATTATATATATATATATAATTATTATTTTAAAAATTTAATTACTCAGGACCTTAATCACAGACAAGTTAAATTATGAAGATACTATTAAATACAATAAATCTAAGGTGGTCTACAGTGACCTGACTTACAAATACACATCTCTCCAAAAAACTTAAAATCAAAGTACATACCTCAATGGTACTGTTCACAGTTCTTTATGGTGCAGAGACTGGGATTATCATGTCTCTCCACTGAAATGAAAGCTGATCAGGAGATTACAGAAGAAGAGCAGAAGGAGAAATCCTTGCCTACAAGGAAGACCAAGAAGATATAAAACATCGAGAACGTAAATGGGTGGAATTTCTATAGAAGTTTACATAATTTGGATTGGAGTGGAAAACGTTTGCTCATGTGGTAGCCTCAACTTGCCTTAGGTAGATGATGATGGTTATTCATTTATTAATTTTTTATTTTGTTGTTGTTGGCACTTCGTACATTCCAGCAGAATTGATATATGTGGCTTGATTTGATCATCATCATCATCATCAAATTCCTGCCATGTACCATCAAGGGGTGTACAGGATATGACAGTACTACATGAAAAAATTACATCATTACTAACTTCCTATCTACAATTTTCCTCCAAATCAGGCTGTTACTTGTCAAGACTCCAACATTATCAGATCTTATATTTCTATCGTCTAAGGAACTTTGTACCGTATCAATCCACCTATATCTTGGTCTTCCTCTGGGTCGTTTTCCTGCCAACCTGGCAGAGAACACTTGTTTTGCTAATTTGATTTGATTTGTTCCTTAATTTGTTTGGCTGTGACAGACCATTGAGCCTAACACAAAAGGGAAGATGGGAATGGATGTTTTAACAGCCATTGTACTCTGAAGATGCTAGTGTTATTACACTATAGAAATATTATATTTAATAAAAATTTATTTAATGAATCATGTTTATAATTTGTTAAAACATATATATAGTAATTTTACAATAACACATAAATGTAAGTAGAATATTAAGTCACATATTTCAATGAATATATTTGGACTACTTTAAACTTTTTTTTTACAATGAATTACATGGGAAAAATGTTTGCTTGTCTGTCTGTTTGTCTATCTATGACCTGGTATCCAGGTCTAACCATTCAAACAGTTTGTTATGGAATTTACTATAACTTATTATGAAAACATGATTTAAACTATACTAATGCATTAGATCCTATTAGTTCCATGTCTATATAAAATTCTATTGAATGTGTACACATAATTTGCTACTAAAAAGCAATCTAGTAGAAATAGTTCAGTATGACAAAAAAACAAACAAACAAGTATTTTCTCAACAGCAGCCCAATATAAATGCTCTAAACTTCAGAATTCCTTCTGAAGTTTAGGTAAAAATCATTTAGTTATAATATACCTTACACTTTAAAAACTATGTATGTTTTCTAGTTTCTGGCTTAAAATTAAATCCACCTGGAAACTAATGGATTTAAAACTTGCTATTGAGGGCTCATAGTGACCAAAGATTTGTAGATTTATAACTAAGTACAATCTATCAATATAAAAACATCCTCAAAATTGCACTTAACCCATTCATTCACCAGTTATGATTCATGAATAAAATGTTATTTGCTGAAAACATGCATTACTTTCTTGGAGTATATTATTCTACTCAGAAATTTTTTTTTTTTTTTTAATTATTTGTTACTTATATATATATATATATATATTACTTCCAAATTGTTAAGAAAATTGCTTGCTTTTAAGATAAATGAACTTGTAAATTATTTAAAATTGCAATGGTAGTGAATATTGAAAGCAAGCTACACTCTGGAAGATTTCAACACCCACTTAGAGTTTATATCAAAGGTCTTTGCAATCAAAAATTATTTAAATAATTAGCCAAAACTTAGTATCTTAGGAAGTGTAATGCAGATGTCCAAATACTATATATATATATATGTCCGTGCAGTTAGCCAAGTGGTTACGTGCTCCGCAACCATATGCTTGGGAAAAGAGTGTCCTGCGTTTGATTCTTGTTGCCAACATGAGGCTAATGATCATTCTCAGACATAGCCAAATTAGCCGGTCTTGGGTGGACTGCTGAGTTTTTTCTCCTTAGTTTATCTGGGGTTTTTCCTCCCTCAAAGCAGGCAACCCGGTCTTAAGAACACAATGCTTTACAGACAATTACACATGGCTGAGCGTGGGGGTAACGATCTCACCTCGGTGAGTTATGAAAACCCAAAAATGGGAGGCCAAGGCCCTACATGGGGCTGTGGTGCCAATATTTGTAAGATTTTTTTTGCTTAAAATTAAAATTCATCAAGGAAGTTAATACAGTCAAATCTCACTATAATGGCCTCACAGCAATCAAAGGAATCATTTATTGCAGTAGAAGATTCAAGATGTGCATCAATTATTATAGGTACTAAATAAGATGAACAAACCTGAAATAATCCAAATGGATTATAGGTAACCTTGTTAACATGCTCCTACCACTCTGCATGCAATAAAACTTACTTCTTACCCTTTTACTCACCATTCCCTTTTGCAACTTCGTATTACTGGAAATAGAATTATTTTATCCAGATCCACATTTGTATTCTTGAACAGCGTACTAATATATAAATCTAAAGGCTTGTTTGTGAGAAGTATTAGTAAAGCATGGTTTGCAAACATGGCTTGGTTTGATAATGATGAGCAGAAAAATAATATAAAATGAATTCCCATAAAGGCAGCAAGCAACAATTTTTAACAATCTGGAAACTATTTGACAAACTATTCCTTATTATAACTAATTATCCAATCATCATAAAGCTTTCTTAAAATTAAAACCCTTTTAAACAAGCTTTGACATAATTAAGATCAAACTACTCTATGTTTTATTTAAATTATGAATTCAAAAATGGATTTGAAAATAAAACTTTTTTTGTTCTAATAAAACAAGCAAGCCAGTAAATACACTTCCACTTTCCACTCTACTTACTGGAGGCCTGAAGTAGTTTTGGAAAAAAGTTGCAATGTTGATATGAAGAGCAGAGTTTCCAGATTATCTAATCCTTAGTCCATCCACAGTATTGATGCATATGATAAGTTTCCAACCATTTTTGGGTAGGGGTTATATTAAAAATTTTGTTTCTAGTAAGATATTATACCCAGATTTTGTGAAAATAAGGTTTTGATGTTGCATAAAATCAGAAATCTTGAATTTAGTTGGATTTTTTTTTTACTTAAAACATTTAATTTCACAAAGAAATAACTTTTAATGCATAAGCATTACTTCTCAGGTAGATAATCTGATAAGAACAATTTGTAAAAAAAAAAAAAAAAACATTATATCATTCCTTGTTTGATTACAGTAACTTACTGAAGATTACAAATTAAAATATGATGATTGAAGGTAGCAATTTATTTGTCTTCCAGTTGTTAGAGATATTTAAATATGTAAAATATCATTCTATACTTACACACTGTGTGTTAACTGTATGTAACATTATTAACATTGTGTGTTAATAATGTATTATGCAATAAAATTTATACTGATTATGGAACTTGATCACAAAATTCAATTATGCTTTTTTAAATTGTTTGCATCATATAAGTTTTGACCACCTCATACTTTGAGAAAGAAAGGATGAAACTAGGATGTAATTGCATTATTATGCTTGATGAGCAATTTTTCAAAAACTGTTGCACATTATCATTGTAATCTTTGCAGCAAGTTGATAAAATCAGGCCTACATGAACTTGAAAAGATAATATACAAGGGATATATATTTTTATAGATGATGTTATTTTACATTATGTTTTTTACAGGTGGAATGTTTTATTTTGTAATAACCATAATATAGCTGTAGTTATAACAGGGCAATGATCCATCCCGACTACGATGTAAATATCTCAATCATGAATCTCTGGAACTATATATGCAGGAACACAGTAGGCATTTGCTACTAGCTCAATGCAATATGCAGATAAGTTTTAAAAATGATCCCTAATTGTTATACAGTCGACTCTCTATAGCACATGAAGTGGGTTTCTTAAAGCTGGATGAGTCTCTCAAAGTCGAAAATGATTTTCATTGCTTGGTGTGAGACTGCCTGCTTACTGGAGAACTAAAATGGCTTAAAAAAGACATTTGGTCTCGAGAGTGAGATTGTCTAACACTTAGATTTTGTTTTTGAAGTAATTAGACCAACTCTGTTATCTCCAGCAATTTGACCATTGACCATGATATAAAATGTCTTACAATTATGTTAAATGTATAACTAAGATATTTTATGGATATTACAGTCAATTTTACATAGTGAATGCAAACGTTTACACATGTATCCAAATACTTGCAGCATTAAATGGTAAACTATACCATGATAAACTGCAAAGGATTTTTTTTTATTGGTTTCAAAATGAAGAGTATTTCTGATATGAATTGAACTGCAAACTGCAGAAAGAATTTTTTAAAATGCATTTATGTGAGATATAAAGAAAGACAAAATGAACTCAAATGTAATGAACAATTTTGAAGTTACAAACTGAGGTTAGAATAATGTAAGTAGAAGGTGTGGAGGCTTGAAATATAAGTCATACACAACTCTCTCTCTCTTTCACTCACTCACACACACACAAACACACACACACACACACACACACACACACACACACACACACACACACACACACACACACACACACACACACACACACACACACACACACAGAAGCCATGCAATAAAACTGTTAATACATCAAACTCAAGCAATAATAACAAACATACATATCTCATCTACCATAGATGAGAAATGTATGTTTTGTGGATATATATTGAGAGGGAGAGTATTGCTTTGAATTTAATATCTATTGTGGAGTCATATTTGTGTAAATGAATCTCTATGCAATTCCTAGATTAGATTACTGATATTTTCCTTTCATATCTGATTGTTTAAATATTTTTTTAATTACTGATGTTTACTGGTTCATTTGTTGCAAATTATGACATATTAATATAAAGAGAAGCTAAACATCAATAAATTACAATAAAAACACATGAATCATAGCATTACAAGTATGAGACATGTTTTTTTTTTTTGGGGGGGGGGGGTATATACTATCGAACTTCTTGTAGTCATAAAGAAATGGGCAGTATTATAGGCAAACCTGAAGCCCTAAAATCCTAAACAAAACCATTACATTCTGTCATATCTAAATTCTGAATGGATATACGTCATCTACTTGGTGAGAAGCATTTAAAATTGGTTTACTCTTGACATAAAACCATATGGAGCTGCAGGCCGTGTTGGAAATTTCTAAAAATGAAATCTGCTACCTATGAGGACTTATAGGTATATATTATTGTCTAATGTGAGGTAAGGCAAAATTTACTATTAGATGTGCTCTCTAGTGAATTTCTTTTAATTGGTTCACTTTCTTTTACTGTAATCTTGATTAGGTATGATACACCATAACAGGGGTTTCCAATAAGAGCATCCTCACTAATTCATGGCAAATGGAATGATTTGACAAATAATCACTTAGCATACATCACTCAAGAACATCAAAGCTAAAAACAGTTTGCACGCCACTGAGTAAATAGAACAGTTATGTGAAAAAACATAACTAATCAACTATCAAATGGAGAATATATACATGTTCAGGGATGTGTTTGAAAATGTCTGAAAATCTTTTGAACTTTTGGTAAATAGAGAAATTGCCTTTTTATTACAAGTACTGTATTTAACACCTTTATTCCAAACAGCAAGTTTATTAGGAAAGACTGTCATGTAATGAACATCAGAAAGCTATAATAGAAAATAGTAAAAATTAACCAAATTAAACTATACTGTCAACTTCTTTATATGTAAATCTAAAACTCCTTTAAACAAAGATACAATAAAAACTTTACTTCATTCAAATTCTGATGGGATTTTAACTGATATTGTACGATATTTCACATTACTAATAGTATTATTTTTGTGATTTTTATTTTGTTTGTTATTTAGAAAAACAGAAGATAATATAATTAATTTATCATAACTACTTGATGCAGAAGTAAACTCAAATATAAAAGTAATGCCATATGTAAGATAAAAGCTCCTATTTAAAACTTATATACAGTATAAAAGAAAAAATACTATGGTCTAATTTGTACTATAGTGAACACACAGAAACCAAAAGAATGGTTTCTTATAATGATGGATGGTCTGCTCTAGTGAATTTCTTTTGGCATAGCAATGACTACAGCACTCTGACCAGGGCTTCTTAGTTGTTTGTTATTAAGAGCAAACTCACTACAACAGTGTTGGCTCTATTGAAAGTTTGCCATATAATATAAGAGAATTGTGAGTATTAAAAATAAGTCTGAAAAATGATTTTAACAGCTGTCCATCAAAAAAGGCTCCACTGAGCAATACCTCTTTCTAAGAGAGATGTGCACTGCTATATTTGTTTATTAATCATTACTAACTGAACTGCAAAAATCTGAATTTCAGCAATAAGCATGTAGTATGCTTTATCTTCTGCAGCTTTAGCCTATTACAAAAATAAGATTTAACTCAAAATCAATTTTCCATTTCTGCCAAATTTTTTTGTGAAATGAGAATTGTATAACATATAAACTTAAAACTTTACTTAAACTAGGTAAAAATCAATCTAAAAATATGAGAATTAATTGTATATTTATTATTTTTAATATACAAATGCAAATAGATAAAACACATAACAGGTGCTAAAAATTTCCATCCATTCTTCTGTTTAAACACTAGTTTCTCAGTCATATATCTTATGAAAGGAATATGGCATGGCAGTGGTCCACTTTCATCACAGCTTCTCTTTCAAAATTTTGCACCTCATTATATTTCTACTTACTATTTTGCACAAATTATACACATATTTAAGTATATATACATACAGATCTACATATATTAACTTTACTGATTTCTTTTTTCTTTTTCTTTTTTTCATAAAAGAACATCACATGTCCATCATAGACACATCAAAAACCTTAAATTTACAGCAATATACAATCTATCACAAATTACCTCGATTATGATACAATATGCACATTATGATATTTTTAATGATAATAAAAAAAAAACTTCCCACAAATGGCACAATAAAGAACACATAACATAGAATATCCTGAATTCAAATGTTTACATTAGCATAATGCAATGCACAGCATACACAGTTTTGCCAATGTAAAATTCCATGAATAATGAGTTATTATAGTCCATATGATGAATATAAAAGGCACTTTTGCTATACAAAATTTTTACCTTTACTACTATTAGAATGAATTGTACTAAGATGAAATTTTATCACACACCTATAAAGATTTCATAGAATCAGTACTGTACTTTACATTGGATATCTGTTAAATCCAATGAAATATATGCACATATTGGTTAAATTGAACATAATATAAGATACATGAATGTTCAACCTATTTTTTCAAATAGTTATATTTTAAAAACTACATATATTAATATACTAGTAATTTATAACCTGTACTAAGCAATAAACTATGAAAAAACAATGTCTCTTTTTAATTCTGCTTGATTGAAATCACCAAATGAATCCTAGTATTTCTTCCACTTCTAAATGAAAGACTATAAAAGTTCTGAACATAATATTATTAAGTTATTTACAGCAATAACTGAAGGTTGTTATTATGGTATAAAGAATTTTCTACTTCATATGTGAGCACAGAATGAATATGAAATAAACCTATCCTATTCTACTGGTACTAAATATCTGGTATCTACAATTGCAACACAGAAAATGCTTTTTTTTTTTAATTTATTTATATATAAAAAATTTCACCTTTGTTTCTGAAAATGGAAAAAAATATTCTGATTAATTAAGTTTATGTACAGAATACATATACTACATGCATATGAAGATATAAAAACTATCAAATACTAATTTTTTCTAACTTGTGATTTATTTGCCTGAATTTAGAATTTATTAGGAAGACAATTAGGATCATAATTAAACCATAAAAGAAATATTTGCTCTATGGTTGCAGCTGCAGATAAATTCTACTTATTGAATGACTGAATAACCAATTCATTTTATTCACCATTTAGAAATACTAAATGCTGATTAATATTTAAATTCTAAAATACTAACATATATGTTAATAATTGTTAGCTAACAATATGCTTCAGGAAAACTGAAACAAAAGTTTTTCATGATGATACACAAACACTAATATCATGTCCTGTCAATGTATAATAAATCATTAATTTTTATTTTAATATATTTACTTTTTCTGAATGAAAGAGACATATATTTTACTAGAAAATTAATATCTTGGAAATAATAATTAATGTGTATGCATTGTTGCATACACATTAAGAGAGAGAGAGAGGAAGGAAGGGAAATTTAGTGTCTCTATTTTCCAATAAAAGGCATAATAATAAAGACATCGCTAGCAGCATGACCTTCATTGGTAATTTTCAAAACAGCCGCAGTGAATCCCACTTATTACTCATATAATTGTTCAATCTATTAATACTAAAGCATCTCTTGATTCATCCTTGGCAATCTTGCTAATTTTAATAATAAAAAATAATTCTTTTAAAATCAGTAGTGAGTTTTTGTAAAGGCCTATGTAGCCTGCAGAAATGATGTTTGCATCCATAGTGCTGGGATTCTGAAAGAGAAACCATTCTAGATTTGATTCTAGTCACGGACTAAAGGAACATTTTCTAAGTTTTTTCTAGTGGTTCTGAGTTAGATGATCTCTGGCATAGGACAATGGGTTTTTTCTCCCAGAAAATCATTTTTTTTTATCCTGTAAACTCAAGAAAATCAAATGCAAAATTCCATGCTATTTCAGACAATGATATATATATATATATATATATATATATATATTATGCGAATTCATTTTTACTCGGTTGGAATATTATTGAAAAGCTTTAATGACTGTTACCGAGAGATAAAAAGATGATAGATATATTTAAAAAGATACTACTAGTTTACTAGTTTTGTTGAATAGATCAACATCCTCAGGTATCACAATCAAAGAAATATATAAAAAAATTACAGAGACTTAAAATTGTAATAACAGAACAAGTATAAAAAGACAGTAGCATGTTTGAAAAACAAATGCGAGTATGAGTTACAAACAAACGTACACTACGTGCTATCGCGAGTGTGCCAGTACTGAACAGAAGCAACGAGTGCATCAGAGAGATTGTAACTCAAGCTGTTGTTGATATGAGAGGAATCTAGAGAAATTTCCCTGGATTCGACAATCTTTCTTTCAAGTTCATCGTAGCACACATGGATGTTAGAAGTTTGAGCCCAGTTTACGTGTTGGCGGCCTTCGTCTGAGTTAGCTGAAAAGAGAACGTGGCTAGAGAGAGCGCTAGCTCTAGTCCTGTTATAGGAGATATCTCTACGGTGTTCATCCAAACGTAGAAGGATGGATTTGGCAGTCTCCCCATAGTATGGCTTTCCACAATCACACAAAATCTTGTATACTCCTGGAAACTGAGTAGGAAGATGTTTCTGTTCATGTTTGCTAAGTAATGAATGAAGTTTTGGAAGTATAGTGAAGCAAGTTTTGAAGTTAAATTTCTTGAGAATCTTGGCCAGTTTTGGTGAGAGAGAGCTGACGTAAGGCAAGGAGATGACGGCTCTTGGGGAAGAGGGATCTTCAGAAGTAGTTGAGTGCCTGGGGGAAAGAAATTTGTCAATTTTCTTTGTAGAGAAACCATTGTTAATGAAAGTTTTTTTTAAGAAAAAGGAGTTCATTTTTAATTTCTGTTTCTTCTGTAAGTAATGATTTGGCTCGGAGAGCTAAGGTGGAAATAATACCACATTTTTGTGGGGGATAGTGATGGGAGGAAGCATGAAGGTATATATCAGTATGAGTAGGCTTTCTAAAAATTGAGAATTTAATTACATCTGGTAAGTTTGAGGTCTAAAAAAGGGAAGGCAGTCTGATTCCAGTTTGAAGGTGAAAGAGATTTTTTCATGGTACTTGTTTAGGTGGTCTAAAAATAAATAGAGGTTATTGACACCGTCTTCTCAGATGAGGAAATTATCAATATAGTGGTACCAGACTTTTGGTTTAAAGTAAAAGGAGTTAATAGCTTTTTCTTCAAAATCGTTGAGAAATATATCCGCGAGAATCGGAGAGAGTGGGCTGCCCATAGCCAGACCTGAGTTTTGTAAGTAGATCTTATTATCATATTTGAAGTATCCTGACTTTATGCAATGGGAGAGAAGAGCAAAGAGTTTTTTTGATAATTTGTTCTTGAGAAGATTGAGGACTTCTTGAGCAGGTACATTTGTAAAGAGAGAAACAATATCAAAACTGACCATTAAATCTGTTTTTTTTAAGTTTGATGTCCTTGATTTTAGAAACAAAATCTGCAGAGTTTTTAATATGTGAAGAGGAAATTCCAGAAAGATTTCTTAGAAAACTCACGAGATATTTGGAGAGATTATAAGTAGGAGAGTGTATGCCCTCAACTATAGGTCTGAGTGGGCAGTTAGTTTTGTGAATCTTGGGGAGATCATACAGTCGAGGTATCAAGGGATGAAGTGACCTAAGAGAAAGCCGAATGTTTCTTTGTAACTCTAAGGTGGTTTTTAATAAATTATTAGTTCTATTGTGTAGTTCCATTGTAGGGTCACTAGCAATTTCTGAGTATCACTATTTAAAAGTTCCAAGATTTTATTATGGTAATCAGACTCCCATCACTATCCCCCACAAAAATGTGGTATTATTTCCACCTTAGCTCTCTGAGCCAAATCATTACTTACAGAAGAAACAGAAATTAAAAATGAACTCCTTTTTCTTAAAAAAAAACTTTCATTAACAATGGTTTCTCTACAAAGAAAATTGACAAATTTCTTTCCCCCAGGCACTCAACTACTTCTAAAGATCCCTCTTCCCCAAGAACCGTCATCTCCTTGCCTTACATCAGCTCTCTCTCACCAAAACTGGCCAAGATTCTCAAGAAATTTAACTTCAAAACTTGCTTCACTACGCTTCCAAAACTTCATTCATTACTTAGCAAACATAAACAGAAACATCTTCCTACTCAGTTTCCAGGAGTATACAAGATTTTGTGTGATTGTGGAAAGCCATACTATGGGGAGACTGCCAAATCCATCCTTCTACGTTTGGATGAACACCGTAGAGATATCTCCTATAACAGGACTAGAGCTAGCGCTCTCTCTAGCCACGTTCTCTTTTCAGCTAACTCAGACGAAGGTCGTCAACACGTAAACTGGGCTCAAACTTCTAACATCCATGTGTGCTACGATGAACTCGAAAGAAAGATTGTCAAATCCAGGGAAATTTCTCTAGATTCCTCTCATATCAACAACAGCTTGAGTTACAATCTCTCTCTGATGCACACGTTGCTTCTGTTCAGTACTGGCGCACTCGCGATAGCGCATAGTATACGTTTGTTTGGAACTCATACTCGCATTTGTTTTTCAAACATGCTACTGTCTTTTTATACTTGTTCTGTTATTACAATTTTAAGTCTCCGTAATTTTTTTATATATTTCTTTGATTGCGATATCTGAGGATGTTGATCTATTCAACGAAACTAGTAGTATCTTTTTAAATATATCTTGTCATCTTTTTATCTCTCGGTAACAGTCATTAAAGCTTTTCAATAATATATATATATATATATATAGTGTTAGGGAGACTACGAGATGTGGCAGTTGTCTGCCATACTCTTCTCCCTAAGTGCCAATTAATATACTGATATCTGATTCCGTGATTAGCTAAGGACGGAGACTGCCTGCTAAACTTTAAAAAAATTAACTAGGACTAAATGGCCTTGCCTACACCTAATCTTATCTGAGAATATGGGTTATCAAAGTTAAGGATCTGATTTTTATTTATTTGTGTGTGAAAGAGAGAGAGAGAGAGTGAGAAACAAGGCAGGACCACATCCAGTTTCACTGAAGTTGAACAAATTGTCTTCATCTCATAGGCAAACAATATGCAGTTTGGGAAGTATTTAAATTTTCAAATTTTATAATAGTGATCTGTTGACAAGATATTTTGTGTTAGTTTGAAAACAAAAACTTTTGCTTCAGATTTCTAGGTTAAGCAATAAAAGATACTTTTATTTTACATATTTTGTAGTGCAAAAAATTTCACTGTCTAATTTTTGCACACGGACTTTCCTATAACAAAGAAAAAAGCCTAGAATAAGACTATTGGCAACTTCCTGAGTAGCTGTTAAACATAGATGGTGAGCACTTCACCCATGTACTGCAGATCAAATGAAATTAGCTACATTCATTGAAGAGAAAAACAAATATGAGCAGCTATCAGAATATATTATTTATAAAACTGCCTAATATAATATTAAATTGTGTCAAGTATTATAATCTAGTTATCTTACTTAAATGTAACTTTTATTCAATAAAACATGTTTAAAAACAAAGTTTCGGAATGCATTTAAAATTATTATACATATTATATAAATATATTTTACAATGATATATAACAGATATGAAAAAAAAAAAAGTCATATCTATATGAACCTAATATACCTACCATTGTTCATCACGCATGCAATCTCTATTAAAATCTAATATTTCTTCATCAGAATTTTTCACCAAAGCAAAAATGTTACTATGTAAAACTTTTTTTAAGTTGCTTTTACTATTCTAAAATTTACTTTTCCCTCTTTCATATAGTCATTTTAATTCAATGCAAACAAGTTGCCAACCAATGAAAATACACTATATTTTTAAAAATCCACTGTAAATGTCTTTGCTATTAACAGGTGCACATAGTTCATTAAAATATGGAATGAAATTTTGCTTTCCTTATTAATAATTAAGGAAAGTAATATGATAGAGTCTCCATATTACTAGCGGTTAATTTCCTCTTTTAAAGAGTTTATCCGAGCACAGATTTTCAGTGCAGGGCCAAGTTTCATATTCATGGTTGTCATAAGATGATCCTCTTTGAGCAATAACAGGGCTTGTCCATCAATTTCCTGGGATCGAAATTCATCTGCATAGTCAGCACAGCCTGGTAAGCTACGTATAAACTCAACTACCTCTAGAACCTATAAAGATACAGAATATTTTATTAAACTTTTACATTTTAGATTGAATTCTGAAGTGAAATAAATTTTTAAGCCATCATTCAAAATACAGTGTTTCAATACATGCCATTATGAAAGAAATAAATAGTAAACATGAAATGAACTATTTTATAAAAATGTTGTTTAAACCTGCTTATATTATGCTTAATTTCAAATCAGCATCATCAGAGCACAACACAGCATGTATACACGACAGTGAGTAAGTGAAACAATACAACTGTAATGGACAAAAGATCTAGTCCTATTTTGGCACCCCTTTAATGTTGTAAAAAAAAAAAAAAATACAGATATTCAGAAGTAGCTCTTAAGGTAACAGTCTCCCAGATTTTTGACAAATTAATGCAACCATATTTGTTCAGGTTAGGGGAATTCTTCATAGCCATAGCTGACTCAAAAAATAATCTTTCGGATCTGTAACGACTTCTAAATAGCACATTAGTTTTTCTTCCATCTAATTCTGTGTGAAGGGGGTATCCAAAGCGTAGTCTACTAGTATTGACTTGCCATAATAATGGTAGTGAATGTATTTTTTATGTTCTTCCAGATGGATGTTAAAAGATCTTCCTGTCTGACCATAGTAGGCCAAATCACTGTCACAAGGAACTTCATACACTCTAAGATGTCCTAGAGGGTGAAGTTTATCCTTAGGAGAGCAGATCAGAGTAGCTAATTTAACATTAGGTTTGAATATGGTATGAAGGCCATATTTCATTAGTACTTCGGCTATTTTTTCTGATGTACCTCTGACATAGGGAACAGAAATGGTAATGTTGTGTTCCTGTGTATTAGAGGAGGGAGAAGTAATTGGGCTACGTAGTATTTTATCTATTTTGTAGGAATTGCAGCCTTTGGCCAAGAAAGTATGGCACAGATATTTGAGTTCTGTGGACAGAGTTGTATCATTAGAACAAATGGCTCTGGCTCTGTGTGTAAGTGTTTTTAAAATGCCATACTGTTGGACTGGATGATGATGTGATTGTTTATGTAGATATCTTCCTGTGTGTGTTGCTTTCTGTAAATGGAAAAAAAAAAGATAGTGATCCATCTGAAAAGCAGGTGACTAATGTATATAGAAAAGGTAAGCAGTTATTAGATTCTTTTTCTACTGTGAAATGGATTTTGGGGGCGTTGGCTGTTTAGGTAGGTGACAAACACATCCAAAGTGTCTTGTCCACGGGGGGCCAAATGGCAAATAGATCATCAACAGCATAACCACATTAGGGGGACTTGTATGTAGCTGTGGTAAGTACTTTGTTTTCAAAGTGTTCATATAAAAGTTTGCTAAGGGGGGGGGGCAGGAGAACCCATAGCAGTACCATTAATCTGTTTGTAGATTTTTCCTCCCCAGGTAAAGTAACCTGCATACATAATAAATTTGAATAATTCAAAAACATCAGGGGGAATTTAGACTTGAACAAATCAAGAGTGTCTATTAGTGGTACACTGGTAAATAAAGAGGTGACATCAAAACTAACCATTATGCTTAAATTTTAAGGATATGATTTTTAACTAGTGATTTGAAATGGATTACCCCACTTTATGGATGACCAAAAATCCACGAATTTAATACCCCCCTCCATCAATAACCCCATTAAAAAAAAAACCCGGACATTAACCTCCGTGCAAAAAAAAAAAAAAACCAGACAAAGGGACTGATGACATTTCTAGGATTAGGTAATTTTGTTAATAATATTTACCTGTAGTTTCTTTAATCAGAATTATATGTCAAAACAAGATTAATTTTTCCTGGAATTTTAACTGTTATAACCATCATGAAGCGATTTTTGTTAAGATCATAGGATTAGGAATCTCTGCCAACAAATAATTTTCAATCTGTTTCGTCTTATTACTGTAAACTTGTAAACATTATGGTTAAATATTTGTATATAAATAAGTAACTTACATTTGTGAATCATTGTGGTCTTGATAACAACACTGAGCTTGTCAAAACCGCTGTTGAAGTGAAATTGAAAACAGAATATTTTATTTCAATCTATTATAATATTTATAAAATATTTTTGACTATCCATGATGGAATTTGTAAAACTGAATAAAGGAAAGGAAAGGAGAAAGTGATTTTTGAAGGTTATGTGTATGTAAAACAAAACAAAAAAAAAAGACAACTGGTGTTGTATCATTTGAGCATGAAAGAAGGGATAAAGAGAATGTAAAGCTAAAATTAAACTCCATGGAAAAGAGCATGTGGGAAGGTTAAATGATCATTCTCATGGTCCAGATCCAGCACAACAAGAAGTTTTTAAAGTAGTTCAGCAAATTAAAAGACTGGCAGAAGAAACTGAAGAAGCACTGCAGCAAATTATCACCCAATCTCTTTCAATGATAAATGAAGATTTAAAAGCCAAGTTGCTGACAGTTCATCATTTATGTCTCAATGTTAGACGTCACCGTCAAGCTGTTAATAATCCATTACCTCTTCCGTCAAATGTTGGAGAAATCAATATCCCAGATCGTTACAAAGTTACACATGATGGCCAAGATTTTCTTCTGTTTGATTCCGGTTCAGACAATAACAACAGAATGTTAATCTTTCGAACACGTGACAATCTCAGACTCTTGGAAACAACATCTCACTGGTTTCTGAATGGGACTCAAAACTGCTCCTGTGCTTTTTTTTTCAACTGTATACCATTCATGCACTAGTTAATGGACAAACCATTCCATGTGTTTATGAATTACTGCAAAACAAAACTCAGGATATATATATATATATATATATATATATATATATATATATATTAAACTGTTTGAGACATTGACTATGCTGAATGTCAATTTGAAGCCAATCAGCATCATGATCGATTTTGAATTGGCAGTTATAAACAATTTAGAAAGAAGTTTCCCAGACAGTGAAATTGAAGGAGATGTTTCTTTCATCGAAGTCAGAACATCTACCAGAAATTCAAGAGAATGGTTTGCAACAACGTTACCAAGAAGATTCTGACTTCGCACTGAAATTAAGAATGATGCCAGCTCTTGTACTTGTTCCAACAGATGAAGTTGTCAGTGCTTTTGAAGAATTGTATGAATTTCAACCTCCAGAAAGCTTATCAGTCACAGATTATTTCAAAGATTCTTACATTGGAAGACCACAACGCCATGGACGATGGAAACCAACTTATGCTATCAATATGTGGAATATGTATCAACGATCCAAAGATGAATTACTGAAAACAAATAATTCAGAAGAAAGATGGCAGAAAAGTTTCCATCCCACCATTTGGAAATTTATTAGATTTCTCCAAAGAGAACAAGCATTACAAGTTTACTACACTGAAATGTTGGCCAGTCATCCATCACAAACTCCTAGAAAGAAGTATGCTGATTCAAATGCATGGTTTCTTATCATAGTTCACAACTACTGTGATTGCTGCGTTATCGACTATCTTCATGGGATGGTACATAACCTTTCTTTCTAAGTATTAATGCATAATTAATAATATTAAACTACATTTCCTGTAAAAGATTCAATATTTTAAATGAATTAATTTATTAATCCATATTTTGTTGTGTCAAATAAATTTTTGTTAAAATTTTGATTTTTTTAAAAATTATTTTAAAATATTTATTTTGTCAAATAATTTTTTGTATCGTTGTTGTGTCAAGGAAATTTTATTTAAAGAGTTTTTATTTTTATATGGGAAGGGGGAGGGGTTAATGTCTGGTTTTTTTTTTACATAGGGGTTTTTTATATGGGAGGTATTCAAACAGGAGGTTAATGCCCAGGGGTAATTGTCCTATAAGCCCCTATGCCCTATAGTCAGTAGCATATACTTCTTGCTGTATTTAAGAAACAGTTAAACTGGAATTTGTTTTGCACATAAGATGATGAAATACGTGTAAAATAATTTAGAGTGAATGCTAACTGATAACTATTCCACACACACACAACTTTCAAAAGATGCTTCCCATCTTCTTGATTTAATTTTCATTTTTTCCACTTTATTCTCTTTCTATTTGAAATAGTAGCTCATTTTTTTTTTCAATTCTTTAGAAAGTATTTATTATTCCTCCATCTCACAAAGTTTTTCATTTTAATTTTCTTTTATTAATTATTTTACTAATATTCTCAATATTGAGAATACATATATATATAATATATAGTATATAGGAGTGCTCAAGGGTCAGAGCTGTATAACTGAGAGGAGACCTCCACATAGCCTTTAAAGGAATGCGGAGAACCGACAAGGGCTTCTGACCTAATGTCCAATCCTTACCTTCTCGTGGTGCACCCTGTTGGGTATCTACATGGATACTGAATGAACGAGGATGGGCTGGCAATTTAGGATTTAGCCGATCAAATTGTTCGGCTATTTTTCAGATTTGTTCCAGTAGCTGACTTTTCGCTGTTCACCCTGGTTCCCTGGTGAAAACAACGGTGGCCTTGTTTAACCGGGCAACGCCCCAGCCGGTACAACATGACAAAATTTCATACCGGCTGGGGCGTTGCCCGGTTAAACAAGGCCACCGTTGTTTTCACCAGGGAACCAGGGTGAACAGCGAAAAGTCAGCTACTGGAACAAATCTGAAAAAACACCCAACTCGACATCACCGGAGTTAAAGATCAGTACTATCAACATAAGAAGACTGAATAGCAAAGAAATGGAGCTAGCTGAGGAATTAGATAACTACCAGATCGATTTAATAGGGGTGACCTGAAACAAAAAAGACAAAAACTGGTGAGATCTTTCTGAGCAATAAATACAAAATGTTATATTCAGGAAATGAAAATCAAGGAAAAGAAGGAGTAGCCATTGTATTCAACACTAAATATGAGGCTAATCTTCTTGAATGGCAGGCAGTCTCAAGTAGAGTGATGTGGGCAAACATCAGAATGGGGAAATGGACAATGAGACTTATTTGTGCCTATGGTCTCACAGAAGGTTCTATTAAGGTAGAAGTGGATGAATTTTTTGAGGATTTAGAGAAAGCATCTGACACAATGAAAAAGGAAAAGTTGGTCCTTGTTGGGGATCTAAATAGCAGAGTAGGAAATGATTGCCAGACATACAAAAATATTTTGGGAAAATTTGGAGAAAAGAGCAAAGCTAATAATAATGGCAAATATTTTTTGGATTTCTGCTCAGGACATGGAATGGTTATTACTAACACCATGTTCCAACATAAAAATATGCACAAATTCACATCGAGAGAAGAGGCAAGAAATAAGAAAAGTCTCATTGACTATGTTATTGTTGATAGTGATGTTTTCTCCCTGGTGCAGGACACCAGAGTATAAAGAGGATTTGAAATTGGAAGTGTCACTATTTAGTCTTGAGCAGGATAAAACTGAATTTCATATCGAAAAGAATAACATGCAAGAAAGTTTTAAAGCGAATAAAAGTTGAGCAGCTCTCAGATGTGAGCTGTAGACTAAAATACACAAAGATTATTGAAGAAAAAATGAAAGAGTTTGAGAACAGGAACAAACTTTAGAGATTCAGTGGCAAGCCTTGAAGAAAACCTTGATTGATTCAGCCAGAGAGGAATGTGGTGAAGTTATCTGCAAGTTATAGAAAAATCAGAACTCCATGGTGGACACAGGGAGTTAAAGAGGCAGTGAAGGAAAAGAAGAAAGCATATCTAAACAAAGGTCATGGTAGGACTTTGGCAAGAACATAGAAAATAAATATCAAGAAGGTGGTAAGATATTCTGGAGGTTGTTGAAGAAGCTTAGAAATGGAGGAAAGAGTGCTGTAAAGAGAGATGATAAAGGGGACATGAAAATGGGAGAAAAAGATATCCTTGAAGTATGAAGTAATTACTTCGAGAAACTGCTAAGTAAAACAGGCCATCAGAGGCTTAAAATGAGGAAAGGCAGCAGGAGTAGATGATATTCGACCAGAAATGCTGAAGTATGGTGGTATAAAAGTCTTGCAGTGGCTGCACTACATAGTTCAGAAGGCCTGGACAGATGGAAGAATTCCCGATAATTGGAGTAGCGCTCTCATAGTACCCATATATAAAAAGGGAAATAAAACTGAATGTGAGAATTACAGAGGTATTTCCCTACTGAGTGTTCCTGGTAAGATATATGCAAGTATACTTGAGAAACGGCTGAGAAGAATTGTAGAAGAAAAGCTTGGTGAGGAACAAGCTGGATTCAGGCCAAATAGAGGCTGTCAGGATCAGATCTTCACTTTACGACAAATAGTGGAGAAATCATGGGAATATAGCAAAGATCTCTATTTGAATTTTGCAGATCTGGAAAAGGCATATGATAAGGTGCCAAGGGGGCATTATAGCAAGCAATACTCTGTCTTTATTTGAGTTGTAAGTCAGCAAGAATTGAAGGAAGTACAGGAAGATGGTTTAATGTTAAATATGGTGTGAGACAGGGATGTACATTATCCCCTCTGTTATTCGTTATCTATATGGATCACATTATGAAGGAAAGTGGTATTAAACATGATATCAAAATTGGAGATGTTAATGTCAGCTCTTTGCTTTATGCGGACAATGTTATACTTATCAATAAATCTGCTACGAGTCTGCAAGATTCCTTGACTAAATTGAATAACTGTTGTAATAGATATGGTATGAAGGTCAGCAATAACAAGACAAAGACAATGAAAATAGGCAGAATCGTTGAAAATGTCAACTGCATTGTGAACGGAGAACCTGTGGAACAAGTAAAAGATTTCACCTACTTAGGCACGATTTTTAGTGAAGATGGTAAATTAAATATGAAAATAGACAACAGAATCAATAAAGCTGGTATAGTTGGCAGTCAATTGAATAAATTCATATGGAATAAGAGAGAAATTAGTCGGAACACTAAATCAGCTGTATACAAAACAGTGTTCAAACCAGTTTTAACTTATGGATCTGAGAGCTGGGGCAGAAGTAAAACACTTGACCAAAGACTAGAGACCACAGATATGAGAATCCTGAGAAAGATTAGAGGCATAAACAGATGGCATCAATGGCAATATCATATTAAAAATGAGGATATTAGGAAAGAACTTGACATCGTCAGCATCCAGGAATGCATTAGCAGAGCTAATCTCAGGTGGTATGGTCATTTAAACAGAATGGGGCGAGGAAAGATTGGCAAAACAGGTGTTCTCTGCTAGGTTGGCAAGAAAATGACCCAGAGGAAGACCAAGATATAGGTGGATTGATACGGTACAAAGTGCCTTAGAGGACAGAAATATATAATATCTGATAATATTGGAGTCTTGACAAGTAACAGACTGATCTGGAGGAAAATTGTAGATAAGAAGTTAGTAATGATTTAAATTTGTCATGTAGTACTATCATATCCTGTACACCCCTTTAGGGTACATGGCAGGAATTTGATGATGATGATGATATATTTATATATATTAAAGATACCAAGCAATTTTATAAGCTATGTTTTTAATCCTTTTTCCCAAGTAAGCAAACAGATTCTACATATAGATATATATATATATATATATATATATATATATATATAAATTTTTTTTTTTTTCCCAATTCAAATTCTCACAATGCATTTATAAATAATTTTGTATTCTTTTACAGTTGCAGAAAGTGGTAATTGCTAATAACCACCAAAATTTTGTCAAAGATCCTTAGAGTGATCAACCATATCAACTTGAAAATTGTTATAGAATAAATAATTCGTTACTTATGTCAATTTTTTATAGTACTGACTCACCACTACACAAGAACAAAATGCAATGATTTCTCAATTATCTAACTTTCAATTTAATGACCCTTGCAATTTTTAGTGTGTCAACTGATTTCTGGTAAAATAATATGCAAATATATCTTCAGTCATCTGACCATTCAATTATCCAACCAACTACTTTCCCAGTGTAATTGAGAGTTTATAATTTATTACGTTGCTAATATTTTGATATTTTACTGGATTTTGAACAAGCATTCTCAAAGTTCAGAAACACTTGTCACAACACACTGTACTACAGACAAGTAATAATTAAAAAAAAAAAAAAAGGGAAAAGAACTAATGTCCTATCATGATGTACCCTCTAAAACTGGATATACAGTCTGTGGCTGTTGTGTTAGGATTGTCTGAAAGTTATGCTCTCAATATTCTTCTGAGTAAATTAATGCAGCCATTCTTGTTGAGGTTTGGAAAGTATGTCATTTCTGATGCTGCCTCTGTCTCTCAAACTTCTAACAGTGTCTACATGGAACCATAAGAGAATTATGCATTTAGGGCAGGGGAAGGGCATCTTACATATGGTGTACTAGTAGTTCTGACAGACCATTATGATGGTAGCATAATGTTTTTTTTTTTAATATGACACCCACTGATAAAAGATGTAAACCTATAGTGCATTAGAACTGTGGGTGGTCTAAGGATTTTTTATTGATTCATTTTTAACATTTTTTTACATAATTCAAAAACCTTGTTCTAGAGCAGTACTTCCCAAAATGTAGTATGACCCCAGGGGTACATTAAAAGTCTCAGGGGAGGTACGTGGCATGGCACTTTTTTTTTTTAGTTTTATATTTTTGTCACTGTATTGTAGCAGATAAGTGCTGGTCATCTCTTCTACAATTAATTTTTCAATAACTAAAAAATCTAAGAAGTTTTAAACAAAATGTGTCTCTTGGCATGTATCGACTGACATTTGTTAGGGCCACGTCCTGGTTAATGGCACGAATGCATTCCAACTGTGTGGTTCAAACTGTTTGCATTCAAAGTTTAAATTCAGATAGTTCAAATCATGTGGTCAGAACTCTCCATTAAATTTTGAAATCATTTGTATCTTAAATTATAATGGTCCTCAGAAGTCCACCCATACGTGCATCTGAACATATTGAATTGTGTTTGTATTTATTGTAATGTATTTAATAAAACAACAAAATTGTTTCCCATGCTTGTAATTTATTATAATGCAAATGGTAAAGAATAAATAGCTTTTAATTATTCATGTTTGAATGAGATATCCAAATTGCCTTTGCTTCAGGATGGGGGAGGGGTGCATGCCAGTGTTACTAAAATTTTAAAAAATGTTGTTGGAAGTTTTTTCACTTGGTTATACTATAAATTAAAGATACCAAGAAATTATATACTTGGTTTAATCTTTTATCCAAGGGTAAGCAAACAAAATTTGCACCTGAAGTATTTTCAGGACTGGGACAACTTGTATAAGGAAGCTAAGACTTCACATCACTTGCTTTAGTATCTAATAATGCAAAGCACATCTCCTTGCGGACATGTATAATGATATGCATTATGGGAAGGGTCACTACCCAGATCACACCTTATTATTAAATTACTCTGAATTAGAGAAGAAAAAGAAGAAAAATGTCTTTTGGGTATTTTTCCATAGTCATGTAGTTTTTTTTTTACTAGATCTACTATTTCAAATCTTGCAAGCAAGCCATATGTTTTGTTGAATAGCTCTTCAAATAAAAGCGGCAGAATGGTAATATTACACTTAGAACCGGAGTTATAGGTTGAATTTGAGATGGAATTATTCTTGTAATAAGAGCAATCAGCGACTCCTG
This sequence comes from Typopeltis vanoorti, assembly GCF_054136105.1. Classification (NCBI taxonomy): domain Eukaryota; kingdom Metazoa; phylum Arthropoda; class Arachnida; order Uropygi; family Thelyphonidae; genus Typopeltis; species Typopeltis vanoorti. The sequence continues at coordinate 129,362,482 of NC_143552.1, forward strand.
ATATTTAGTCCTAACGAAACCATAATAGTATGATTAGTTCTTTTTTTGTTATGGTCTGAACAATTTTCACAACTACTTAACTGTAATGTTCAGTAACAAGTGATTTTATATTTCAAGGATGCAAAGCACAAAAACACTTGTTTGAAATCCATCATCCTTGAAACACAAATTGGTAGTAGTTTGATAAATTACCACATTTTGTTTTTGTGTGGTGTAAGTATTGTGAAAAGTTAACACAAATTATATTATCACGTACAGTGCTGCGCCGTGGGCAGAAGGCGCCCTTGTGCATGAAATAAGTTCCCCATAAAATAAGTTTCCATAAAAAATATTTGTGAAAATTGTTACTTTGTTAATAGTACAAAACAGTTTATACTCATACATAAAAATAAATTTTATTTAACAATAGTAGAACATTGTAATCACTAAAATTCATTAATAAGGAATTTTTAATAATAAAAATTTTCAAAAATGTTTATTTCGTTAATCAATCGAGAATATTTATACAATTTTTGCTGAGTCGATGCTTACTCTGTGAAATAAAATCTTTGGTACTATTGATAACATTTCACTTCAAACAAATTATAATAAAACTGGTGATGTATTAAATTAAAAATATTGTTAGATTATTAAGAATTCATAATAATTTTAAATTTCATTTTTATTGTATTAACTATAATTTGTAATTTACGATATAATTCAAGAACAAGAAAATTTATATATATATTTTTAAATTATTTCCCATGGTGAAATGGCGCCCCTCATCTTCAAGCGCCCTTGTGCGGGGCACAATCTGCACAACCGCATGGCGCAGCCCTAATCATGTAAGCCTTTGTACACCAGTCTTTTTTTTCCTGAAGAAGGTACACTGAAATGGTCTTTCACCCTGTAAATACATATCTTTCTGTTTATTTGTGTCATTTCAACAGCATTTTAAATTGTATACATTTGTATTTTATTGTTTTTAGATTTCTTCATCATCAAATTCCTAATATGTACCTTCAAGGGGCATAGGATACGATAGTACTACATGAAAAACTTACATCATTACTAACTTCCTATCTACAATTTTCCTCCAAATCAATCTGTTACCTGTCAAGATTATAACATTATCAGATCTTATATTTCTATCGTCTAAGGCATTTGTACCGTATCAATTCACCTATATCTTGGTCTTCCTCTGAGTCGTTTTCCTGTCAACCTGACAGAGAATACTTGTTTTGCTAATCTTTCCTTTTCCATTCTGTTTAAGTGACCATACCACTGAGATTAGCTCTGCTAACACACTCCTGGATGCTAACAATATTAAGTTCTTTCCTGATATCCTCATTTTTAATATGATATTGTCACTGATGCCATCTGTTCACACCTCTAATCTTTCTCAGGACTCTAATATGTCTCTAGTCTTTGGTCAAGTATTTTATTTCTAACCCAGCTAACTCATCCTTGTTTTTGCCATCTGTTCATGCTTCTAATCAGGACTCTGATATCTGTGATCTCTAGTCTTTGGTCAAGTGTTTTTTTTCTAACTCAGTCAGAATACCTGAATACTGTCTTGTATACAGCTAATTTAGTGTTTTGATTAATTTCTCTCTTATTTAGATTTCTTAGATCTTTTAAAAGATATAGTACAATAATATATCATCTTTACATCATTTTCGTATTCTAATTTTGCTTTAAGGGTTATTTTATATTTTTGGCTCTTTTAATTCCCATCATGTAATCTTTGCTATATTTATGTTTTGTCATCATAATATATTCATTATGTCCTATCATGATTTTTGTCTATTTTCAATTCCAATGTTTATTTTTAATTTCAACCTCATATTTTACCAAACCTTCAAACATATCTCAACCCCAGAGGAAATCATTAAATTCCAAAGATTTGCTGTCTCCAGAAGAGTAGCAAAAGTAGGATGATTATCATTACACCATTTCTCGTTAATCTATTTTCCCCCCAATATTTTTAATTTAGAGTAATTGTAGCCACATACAGTTCATAGTCAAGTGAGATCTTCACCTTTTTTTATTGTCATATAGCGAATCTGAGGCAAGATGGACTGAATGAATGAATGAGCAGAAACAATAAAAAAAATAATAAATATATAAACACTCAAAGTTCACTCAGATCCAACACCACTCAAACCCCAGGTCCCCTCTATCACTTGCTGTTGCAAGTAATTATCCCTTAGTAACTGTATAAACTCCATTTCCATCTTGCCCATATGCCTTTTCCTCCTTCCAATCTGTACACCTCTATGGTTGAACCATTTACTCTTGGCAATGAATACACTGAACACACACACCGCACTAAAATCCTCATGTTGAAATCATTGAATATCAAAGTCTTTGCCACCATTTTGCTCATATACATCAATGCCATGTTTAATGCTTTTTAAACAATACTGCATAATAAGATCACAATTAAACAAACACACTCAATTATACAGTAAAAAATAAATAAAATAAAAAAAATGATTAATGATATTGTGAATGTTTAGTAAAAATAAAGACTTAGCTGAACAACATATGCACAATGTTGCTGCCTCAAAGGACAACGCTAGCAACCTCCCCTAAAAATTACATATATTAGAAATTAGTTACTAATTGTAATTGTATAGAGCAGCGGTTCCCAACTTAATTTAATTGTGGAATCCTTTTCACCTTGATAAAAAATTTTGGAACCCTTTTATTTATAATCAATAAACAATTTTTATTGATTATAAATAAAACAATAAATAATTTATTGAAAATACAAAAAAAAAGATTAATAATATAAAAGCAAATATTATTAATTCAAACTGCTAATTAATGTGAAGGATAAACTTATTTTCTTTCAATATTCTTTCAAAATTTGGTTTAATTGTGGATATATTATTATTATGTGTCACCTCCAAGGAGTCCAAGGACTCAGTGAGGAAGGGCACCTACTTCTACAGCTCCCTGTCTCCACTACAGTTACCAACCATACCGAACCGCAGCTACCATCATCATCTATGCCAATAGCATCTACTGCCCACTGCCACCACTAGTATTTTTTTTTTGTCTGTAAATTGCATGTGTTCTCAAGGCTGATTTGTCTGTATGTGGAATGAAAAACCTGAGTTTCTAGTAGAAAAATCCCTGCTACCTCTGTACGAGATCAGCTAACTCACCTTCAACTGAAAAAAAACCCATATAAAGACTCGAAGGGCACAACATACCATCATTCTTCCAATTGTGCTACAGTGGAGCTTAATTTTTGTGGTTTAATTTGGGGTATACACAATCATAATATAAATTTATACGATGCCAACTTTATTTTTATATGAAAAGTACATAAGACATCACAAAATGATTGCAGATCAGTCATAGATCGGTGGTGTTAAACACCACCGATCTATGACTGATACACCACTGCACTCCACCACTAGTTGACTCACATCCCCTGATGAAATCATCTGTAGTGAGGTGGGATGCAGTAGTCAGTCATAGATCGGTGGTGTTCTGCACTACAATCATATCATTTTATGATGTTTTATGTACTTTGCAGAATCCTAGGGTTTCACAGAACACAAGTTGGGAACTGCTACTATAGAAAATATGACTTTTCAGATCTTCTTACAGAGAAAAAAGAGAATAATTTAATAAACTAACTTTATCTAGTGTATATATATGTTTAAAGTAAATATTTAATTTTTTTTTTATACTTGAGTTTCCTTCTTTGAAATGCACTATCTCAGATAGAATCTGAAACATTTTAACTAACTAATAAATAAAATAAAAGTATACATAAACACGAGGGGGGGGTCTGGAAAATTCTGATAAATACCTAGACAAAAATGATATTCAAGCAACTGATATAACCACAAGAAAGAACATACTACTAGCAGAGTTATAAAGGTAATTTATGCTTTAAACTAAACATATTTGGTCGTTTATAATTAAAATACAATTTTATTTAATGCTGACCATAAAATTAAATTTTATTAAATTTTTTTATAAAATTTTATTAAATTAAAATTTTTTAAAAGTTTATTATTAAAAGTTTATTAAATTTTTACAGAAAGCCCACAGATACTGGAAGATATCTTCATTATACTTCAAACCATCACAACACACAAACTGAGCATTATCCACATGTTGAAATATAGGGCCAGAAAGTTTATATCAGAAGAGGAGGATACTCAGACTGAACTCTTACTAATAGCCAACACATTATCACAAAATGGATATCCTCAAAACATCATAAAAAAATATCTATACAGTGACAACCCCAGACAAGAAGAATCACACTCCCAGCACATTTCTACTGTAGTGATCCCTTTCATCAAGTCAATTTCTTATCAAATAGCAAGAATACTAAGAGCCTACAACATCAGAGTGGTCTTCAAACCAACCACCAGCAACAGACAAGTTTTAGGATCCCCAAAAGATAAGGTTCCTTTCTACAAATATCCAGGAGTATATTACATTCTTTGCTCCTGTGGTCTTGCCTACATAGGACAAACTTCATGGAGTTTAGAAATCAGACAAAAAGAATGTTGGTGATGTAAACCACAACAGAAGTATCTCTTCTGGCTTAGCACATCATTTCTGTACGTCTAGCCACACGATAGAGTGGCAAAACAGCTCCATGCCATATCTCGATGACGACTACAGACATCGTTTATTCAAGGAAGCCACAATAGTGTCAATAACCAGCAGAAACCTCAACAGAAATCAGGGTGTAATTCTAAACAGTTCGTGGAAAAACCTTATCCTCTCTCTTAATCAAGCTGAACTACAGCTAGCCAGTAATCACATTGCACGTTTACAACAAACACGCATGCGTGATAATGAATAAAGAACAATAAGTCCTCTCTGTCAAGCGAACGTGTAACCTTAGCTACTAGTTGGTTTACAACGTTTTTTATGTTCCTTTCAATTTGCATTTACTAGTTTTTATGTCTTTTCATAAACGCCTTGAAAAAGCCAGACAGTCTGCTGGCGAAACTGGTAGGCTATAATATAAGTTTGTTTTTATGGTCAGCATTAAATAAAATTGTATTGTAATTTATGCTCTTATATCCTTGTATGTTCTTTCGTGGTTATATCAGTTGCTTTAATATCATTTTTGTTCTAGATATTTATCAGAACTTTCCAGATCCCCCTCATATTTAGTTAACTTACTCTCCATGACCGAAATTAAACATAAAAGGTTAGATATAGAAGAAATAGGGGTTTAACATAAGCAGATGTTGGAAAAGCTCACAACTAGATTTAAATAATTGCTGGCTTAAATGAGGTCTTTTTTTTTTTTTTTTTTTTCTTTTTTTTTTTTTCTTTTTTTCTCTCCTTTCCTGGTGGTAGGAGGTAACAGAAGCAAACAAAATAGTTGAGTTACTGAGTAATCATTTTGTAAGCATGTATCATCCATGCAAAGACATTCCAGTGTCAGATGTGACACTGACTGATGGGTGAACAGAAGTAGATGAACTGGAGATGCTTACAATATTACAGTACTTAATCTGAACATGGCCATGACATTAGATGGTATATCAGCCCATGTATTACAAGAATGCGCAAGGGAACTGAACTGGCACTTTGCCCATTTAATTTGAGCCTCATTTCTGGGAAAGCACGAGGGAGTAGAAAGAGGGCAGAAAAGATCCACTACATTAAGGAGGTTCCAAGACAGAAACTGCAAATTACAGGCCAAACAATATCTCAGGAGTGATGGTTAAGATATTGAAGAAGTTAGTAAAAGACAGAATTAAAGACTGGGTAGACAGGAATGTGATTCTTCATAGGAGGTGACATGGTTTTGTGGTGGATCTTGCCTTAGTAATCTGCTTACTTTTTAAAATAAAATGACCACTGAGTTGGATTAAGGATTTCCTTTAGGATACTCAGTGATAATGCTGAACGTTGCAAGAGACATAGGCATTCGACAGGATTCCACATAGAGCTCTGTTGCATAAATAGAAACAAATGGGCATGGATATGAAGCTAGTGATTTGGATAAAAAGGTCACTGATAGACAGGTATCAAAGAGTGGTGTATGGTTAACTTAATTAGCTATTACCCTATCCAACTTTGTAAACAACTAAATATCTCCCTTCAAATTATTTTGTATATTATTTATTTATAAATTAAACAGCAGTAGTCCAAAGCACAGAGCCCTGTGACACCACTAGTCACCTACCTTCTCCTGGATTCTGCTCTACCATACACTACTTTTCGATATCTGTCCACCATCCACCCTTTTATCCATATCACCAGTTTCATATCCAACCTATTTGTTGCAGTCTGTATAAGAGAGTTCCATGTAGTTATGCCAAATGGCTTTGCAAAATTCATTTATGCAGTCATTCATTCCCTTTATCCAACTCACCTGTCACTCTATTATAAAAAGGTCATAAATTACTAAGGAATGACACACTCTTCACAAAGCCATACCACCCCTCAAACAGTATCATATTCTTACCCACTTGTTACTGAATTTTCCTTTTGACTAACTTTTTTTTTTTTTTTTTTGCAGTTCATGCTTAATGATACTATTCATCCACCTAACTCCTACCCTATAATAGTTGTCCTACTGACCTTAGGTAAACAGTGTGATATTGCTTCCTCCAGATATCCCTTGACTAAATTCACTGTGAACATCCTTCCCTTGCAGAACTTCAAGAACTGTTGATTGCTTCAAGTTACCTCCTAAGTGTATCCATAATCACATGCCTTATAATTCCACATATACCCTTTCTCAACAGGAATTTCCACATTTTGTTACCTCCCACGTCAATATCACATGATCACTTTCTGCAACTGGAGGCAATGTAGCCATTTTAGATTACTAAGGATAGGTCTTCTGATCCTATAACAGGATCTAACATTCTCATACCCTGAGTCCCCTCTGTCGCATTCTGCTTCAAGTAATTATCGCTCAATAAGTGTATAAATTCCATTTCCTTCCTGCCATTGATCTTTACTCCTTGCAGTCTACATCCCCTATAATAATTATTCAACTTGTATTCATTGTACTAATCTGCTGATGCACGTCTTCCACATCATCCCTGGCCTACAGCAGCCACCAGTTTTATATTTTGTCCTCAATCTCACACCACACCGATGCAAATCTGTTATCTGCTGTCATCGACAGTACCCAATCCCTGTCCTGTCTACTCTATCTTCCCTGAAAAATTACTAAATCCATCACATTCTATTCCTGTAATTACATCATCTGCTGTTAGCCAAGTCTCTCACTAATGCCTATAACCAGGCCCGACTGGTAGCGTGTGCAATATACACAAGTGCTGCAGAAGAAAAGGCACCTAAAAGATGTCAAAAAATACGAGATAAGAGTTTAAACAAACAATGAATGGTACATATAATTATGAATGTATGTCGTCTTCCGTTCGGGTCCCTTCAGATCTTCCCGGAAACGAACAAAAAAATTCTGAAATTGTATCCTGGACCCGATTATATCACTGTAATTTTTGATTAAAATTTATGAAAATATACCTAAAATAGTTCTTCTTTAGTTTTTGATGTATCATAAATCAACTTATGATTAATTGTTGAGTTCTGTGTAAAAAAAATTTGTATAAGCAGGACTAATCCGTAGGTAACATTATACTGTAAAGCAGTTTTCATTTCCTGTTCATTTTATTCACACTTTATTCAAAAAATACTTTTTTGGAAAGGCGCCGAACATTAATCGCACACACAAGAAAAAGACTAGGCACCGCCACTGCTTATAACTTTTGCTGAGATTGTGCTAACCAATGCCAAAAACTCCTCACAGTTATTCCTGTTGCTTCTAACATTAGTATATAGTGTTAAATCTTGAATGAAAGAGAGTTTATAATACATTACCTTTCATTCAGATTTAACAAGTATCTACATTTTCGTGTAATACTTGTATATTAATAAAAGGAAATTGAATGTAAATAAAATGATAATAACATCCTTGATTTGAAATTTGCCTGAATATTGTATTGTCAAATGTCTTATGTAAAAAAAAAAAAAAAAGAAAGGAAGCAATTTAGGAACAGGTGAAGTATGTGTTAGCATGCGAACATTAGGCTAAAATCTCAGACAAGATAAGATTAAATCATGACCTGAGGCCATCATGTACGCAAAGGTCTACGTTGCGCACAGGGGGGGGTGTCTCCCGTGGACAAGATCGAGAAGAGTCGGAACGGAGTGCAGAGGAATTGAAGTGCCGTGTGAAGGTCATCAAGGAAGTATGTAGTTCTTGGCGACACAAAAATGTAGCTTTTGCCTTGGATCTGTTCCAGTCGTTCCCAGAGAAAGGCAGTTCCAGTGAGGTTGGGGTGAGATGAATGAGAGCGGCTATGTGGCCATGTAGAATGCCAAAGTGCGCATAGGTCTTGGCATAGCAGAAGGTCAATGTTGGCCGAGAAGGAAATGTGGAACCTTGTGGACCAACATCAGCAGCAATGCTTCGTGAACATCGTAGGCAAAATTGTGATCGTATTCGTGTATCTACCTTCCAGAAGCAAGAGCCTAAGGAACGTATCAGCCAGGTAACCTCATTGAAAAGGGACCAGATGAAGAAAACGCGAGCTGTATAATTCCAATTGATGATCGCAAGCATAAGCCAGTGAGATCCCGACACCTCGGTAAAGTAAGAACTTTTTTCAAAATTTTGTATACAAAGAAAGTTAGATTGTGACGGTAAAAGGGACTAATTAGAATTGTGATTAATGAAGTGTTGTAGGACCTTAGGAGTTGAACCATGAATAGGGAATGATTGATCTGAGTCAGAGAACTTGAAAAGGTGCAATGTGAAAATAATTTAGTTTGTCATTGTCGGGTAGTTCTTGAACCATTAAATGTGTAAAAATAATCTAGGAGTGTTAAGTAATTGGAAGGACATCCCATTTTAATAGTATTAGATAGCATTTCATGTCATAAGGGAACTAGAATGTCCATGTTATGTTGAGTTATCTTATTTTACCATTCATACCAACATTAGTTAAGTTAGTGTCTATGAAGATAATTGTAACTTGCTTTATTGGTAATGAATAAATTTTTTTCTTGTCAACCAAATAACTTGATCACTAATCTCAATGCACCACTCATAAAGAGAACCTATGCGTAAAATTATTGGGGATAGTCATGACTGGTGCGAAATAAGAATATATTAGATTATTGTGTTTGGAAATAGAGAAGGAAAGGATACAGGATAGTGTGCAATACTAGGTGTTTGCGCTTAGATAAAGAAATTTCTCTTATTTATAGAATTTTGGTTGTGCAGCGTAAACAAATAAATTTTCTGAAATTTGAAACAGGGTTAACACTAGTATTCTAACAAAGAAATTGGCTCTAGCCAGAGGCATTTCCTTTGTCTATCGAGTTTTATACACGTGGGCAATACACTTATAGCGGCCAAGGGTTAGAGGTAATAATAAGGGTAGAGTCTGTAAGAATTGTATAGAACAAAATTTTAGAGTTGAGGAAATAACAAGTAAAGAAGAAAAATAATACACCATAGGCCAAGATTTAAGGAAAGGATATAAGATCATAGAGGAGTAGACACAATCAACAAAAACATTTATACTCATTATATATCATAAAGACTAAAGATTTATATATAGAATTTTTACAAATGGCGCAGCCAACAGAATTTGATTCACTCGTTAAATCAATCAGTGAGGTGAATTAAAGTGAGTAGGTTTTGAAATTGGGATCAGGCAGTTAAAGAGTATAATTTTGTAAAATCTTGGAAGAAAGGGAATTTTGTAGTGTAAACTAATATACAAGTATGACTATCATCCATTCCAGAACCATCTAGTTCTGGAATGGATGATAGTGAATTCTTCCTGACTATTAATCCATAGCAAGTTTTCCCACAATTTTCTGGAGAGGAGACAGACGACGTTTTGGCTTTCTTTGGCTACGTTGAAGAGTTAAGAAAGATGGGCAGGTGGACTGATTTCCAACTCCTCATCTTGCTATGAAGCAAGCTTATAGGAAAGGCTAAATGCTTCCTATATTCCTCTCCTATTTTGAAGGAAACTTTGGAGTATTCAAAATTTAAGGATGTACTAATTTCTCAGTTCTCCTGTGTGAAAAGTCCCACCTTGTGGAAACTATACAGGTGTGTACAAGGTGACGAGGAGAGCGTGAACAGTTTCTTTAATAGATTGCTATCGATTGCACAGTCTATGAGCGTGTGCATGGAGGAGAAATCTCATCTTGAGTGGGTAACCTTCCAGCAGTTTAGATTGGGGTTATGTAATGAGCTAAGAGAGGTGGTTTACAAGAAACAAGCTAGGAATTTGGAAGGATGTTGTAGATTGGCTATAGAGAAGGAAAGAATATTAGGAGAGATATCTCATTCCTCTTCTCTAAGGCAAATGTTACTGGAAAAGTTCAGTACCCAAGTCTCACTATGCTCCAGATGCAAGAATAATTCTGACCGCTCCGAATCTGGAGGAAGCATGGAGCATCAGAGACCACTGGAACACGTCACAATAGAAAGGAAAGCAGAGATGCTAGATCATAAGGGGTGCAAGAAGGAGGTGGGGCTAAACACATCATCAAATTTAGAGATTGTGACAGGATGCAAGCCAAATAATCGTACTAATCACTATGTAGTAATAGACTTCCCCATACAAGGAAGCCAACAGTGCAAGGGAAATGAGGAAAGTTTAAATTCACGTAGGACCGGAAAAGCCCTTGCTGTGTTCCCTGACGAGTCGGTTGGCAGACCCAAATCATCTATCTACGATTCCTACAAGATGCAAAGTGTGGCGGTGGCAGAAGTAAGAGGATGGCTACCATTGTCACTTGTGAAGGAATTGGTTGAAGAGATCCCATGTAACATTCTCCTTGACACTGAGGCTAATATATCCGTAATTCTGATATCATTGGTCAAAAAATTCAATGATATTTCCCCTGATGGCATCGTTGAATTGGAAAGGCCCATTAAGATTATGAGAATTGCCAGGGTTGAGCTCCTAACAACGATGAAGGTGAATGTGAAGCTTTCCATACCATGTTTCCCCCTGTGAGTCTCTCACATGAACTGCTGGTCCTTCCTGTCGTCACAGATACAAGTGATCAGATCATATTGGGTTTCGATTTCTTGGAGAAGTACCAGTTCAGGTGCGACTTTGTGAACGGAACAATTTCCCTTTGTGGAAGGAAGTACCGACCAAAATTTAGAGTAGGGAATGAAAGGGAAATGAATGAGGTGTTAGACATTGAAGTAGTGAATTCAGAAGGGAGCCCAGATGAATGAAAAAAAAAAAATGTTATACAATGCTACCAGTTTGACAGAGTCAGAGCAGGAAAAGACCGAGATTGAGAAGTTTTTCTCTTTGATATTCTGGCACTACCCTAGAGCCTTCACCGAAGAGATTAGCTCCTTACCCTGCACTGACAAAGTAGAGCATGCTGTTCAGATCACGTTGGATTTTCCTGTGTACATTAAGCAATATCAAACCTCCCCAAAACACATGGATAAGCTACAGGAATTATTACAGGACTATGAGAAGGCAGGTGTCATCGAGAAATCTAACTCCCAATGGAACAGTCCTTTCATTCTAGTAGAGAAACCAAACTGTAGCTTGAGGTTTGTTCTGGATCTACAAGAGGTGAATAAGGTCACCAGACCCATTGATTTTCCCTTGTGCAAGATCGAGAATTGTTCATAGGTCTGGAAGGAGCAAGGTACTTTTCAAAGTTGGATCTAAACTCAGGCTATTTTCAGATCCCCCTTAGGAAGGAAGACAGGAAATACTTTGCTTTCACCACAAGGTGGCAAAAGTATCAACTTTGTCGACTTCCTCAGGGAGCCAGAAATTCAGCCATGAGTTTTCAGTGCCTGATGAACTCCATTCTTTCAGACATATTAGGGAAGGGAGTCATATGCTTCCAGGACGACCTCTTAATTTACTCGTCAGAATTGAAGAAACAGGGAGATTCTGCTAAGTGTTCTGGATAGGTTGAACAGAGCACGTCTCTCTTTAAAGTGCTCTAAGTGTCGATTCTTCTTGAAGGAGGTCGAATAATTGGGACACATTTTTAATGAGGCTGGAATAGTCCCCACTCAAGAATAATTTGTTGGACTCTGGAACTGCAGGAGTTCAACGGAGAAGTGAATTATATCCCTGGGAAGACCAATGTAGTAGCAAACTATTTGTCTAGATCATTAGGCTCTGAACAAGAGGGGAGCGCCATTCCAGAAGGAGAAAATGTTAATTCCATACACAAGGATGAAGAGGTAGAAGAGAACAAAAGAACCCCCCCCCCCTTGTCTTCAAGTCTGGGAAAAATCCCTTATAGTAGAGGCACAGAAATGGGACCCACTGTATAAAAATCCTCTTATATCCTTGGAAGGATATAAGATCCTCTATAATCTTATATCCTTTCCAAGATTTAAGGAAATGATATAATATCATAGAGGAGTAGACACAATCAACAAAAAAATTTATACTCATTATACATCATAAATATATCATAAAGACTAAAGATTTATATATAGAATTTTTACAATAGAAACTATATCATTTCCCTCAGCCTCCAACTACCTTTACATTCTGCATTAACTATCCCATATGATATTTTGACCTGAGAGAGAGAGAGAGACTAGATTCTGCATTTTTTTTGTTCATTCACTTTCATGGATGTCTTCACACACACTCGTCTACACTTCCACACTCTCAGTGAACAAAGATCCAGACACCTTACTCTGAATCCATTTAAGTGCAGTCCATCAGCATTGTACAAACCTTTACATCCATCAAACTCAGTCCATAGGTCCACAAACTCTATATCATTCCTTCTGCACAACCTGCATAATGATTCATTAGTTCATTCATTGATTCATTCTGCGTATTGATGGACGCAAACTGAGAAGTCAGTTTGCCTCTATCATAAGTGGCAGCATCACCCTCTCACTTGACTTTTTTTTGCTTCTTCCAATAACTTTTTCACATCCTCCCTCATACAATACTTCTCACCTCTCAAGTCAATTAGTTCTTGCCAAAACAATTAATTCTTTCATCTTCCCTTTCTGCATTTCTGACAGCATCACTAATATTATTAATTTTTGCACCAGGGAAACAAGATTTTGTAGCTCTTTCATGAATTATTCCCTATATCACAGAATCACCATAACAAATTATCTATATACACTCTTTTCTCTTATTCATTCTTACAATTTTCTTTTTGACTTTGGGCCTCATGTCTTTTTTCTGTTCCCAGTAATATTTTGCTGTTTCTGCAGCTTTCAATTCAAAATAAAGGACTACATGTAAGAGTGCTATTTCTTTATTCAGGTCTATGGTCCACATTCTCCTGAACTTCTGCCACAGCACTTTCAGTATTATCATTGATATTTACATTTTCCAGTCTTCTATCAATGCTCTCTGCACAATTATCAGGTAATTTGTTCTCTCTGCATTCACTCTCAAATCATTTATTACACACTCACACCAATTTCACTCACTTTCACAAATCTTTCAACTTTCGTGATAAATAGATCTCACAAATTTTACAATATACAAAATCACACAACTTTAGCTTATCCAACAAAGACATCTTGGCTGCCATTGTTCTGCTATACTCAGGTGCCATAAATATATAGTTTAAGGAAATATATACGTTTTTCTTATGTCTAAATAACTCAGTCTAACTCACACACTTATAAAGCAAATAAATACAATAACGTAACTCAGTGTTATTACCAAAAATTTGAAAAAATTACTTATCTTTCTGCAGTGTTACAAATCGGTGATGTTCAACAAATATCCTCAAACCCAATCTGCTAAATCAAAAACAATATATCTGCTAAACGGCAGATATATTGTTTATGATATAATATAGCAGCAGATATAATATATCTGCAAAACTATAAAGCATACTACAAAATTATGGGCAATAAATGAGGCTAACAGCATTCATAGTGAAGAATTTATGGAGACAAAACAAGTGTTGGAATAATTACTTTACTTATAATTAAGAAAATAATATTTGATGTTTTGACCGATCGAGGTCATCATCAGGAAGACACATATGTACAAGACACAGGCTACATGACACTACACAAAAGTAACACAAATCTAAATGCTTTGTTAATTGTTTACCTTAGCCTGACCTCTGGTTAAAAAAATAAAAAAACTTCAACTAAAAAAAAAATATTAAAAATATTACTTAACAAAATATATACAAAATTAAAAATTAATTCACAAAATAAAATAAACTTTTCCTACATATCAGTGTAATAATATGCGATGATATAAAATTTATGTCAGAACTACATTAAACAATTTCTAAAGTCCTCTCATATTAAGGTTTTCTTCTGTTTGGGGTTGTTCTGGATGCTATATAGGTTGAAGATGGGTCCTCCAGATTCTTGGAATTATTAATCCATCATTATTGTTTAGATCTGGATGATGTTTCAGCATTTCACCGGCTTCTTTGAACTTTCTTTCAAAAAATTTTGGTGCCTTTCCAATTAATTCTTTGACATGATTGCAGTGTGTGTGGTCGGACAGGCCTGTTTTACCATAGTGGAGGAATTTCATGTGGTGTTTATGTTCATCTCTGCTTATTAGGATGGTGCACCCTGTTTCCTCTAAGTAAGATACGTTGCAGGTGCACTGAATTTTATAAACCAGTGGATGGACAAGGTATGGAAGAGGATCTTTGAATGAGCTGAGTAAATTTCTTAATTTTGCAGGAGGTTTGAAAGCTGCCTTAATATTGTATTAATGTAGTGTTCTATCTATTTTTTCTGATATGCTCCTAATGTATGGCTATGGCATTCTTGTAATCTTCTTCATCATCAAATTCCTGATATATATCTTCAAGGGTGTACAGGATGATATGATAGTACTACATGAAAAATTTACATCATTACTAACTTCCTATCTACAATTTTCCTCCAAATCAGTCTGTTACTTGTCAAGACTCCAGCATTATCAGATCTTATATTTATATCTTCAAAGGCACTTTTTACTGTATCAATCCACCCAAATCTTGGTCTTCCTCTGGGTCTGTTTCCTGCCAACTTGGCAGAAAACACTTGTTTTGCTAATCTTTCCTCTTCCATTCTGTTTAAGTGACCATACCAACTAAGATTAGCTCTGCTAACACATTCCTGTATGCTGACAGTGGCAAGTTCTTTTCTAATATTCTCGTTTTTAATATGATATTGTCACTAATGCCATCTGTTCATGCCCCTAATCTTTCTCAGGACTCTCATATCTGCAGTCTCTAGTCTTTGGTCAAGTGTTTTACATCTAACCCAGCTCTCAGCTCCATAAGTTAAAAAATTAACTTGAATATTGTCTTGTCTTGTATACAGCTAATTTAGTGTTTTGGCTAATTTTCTCTCTTATTCCATATAAATTTATTCAGTTGACTTCCTACCATACCAGCTTTGTTGATTCTGTTGTCTATTTCCATATTTAATTTACAATCTTCACTAAAAATCTATATGTTCTCCATTCACAATGCAGTTGATATTTTCAATGTTTCTGCCTATTTTCATTGTATATAAAGACTAAGTATTGCTTGATATAATGCCCCATTGACAACATATAACTATAACGTTTTGAATAGCTTCTTTCTCGGCACCTTGTCATATGCCTTTTCCAGCTCTACAAAACTTAAATATAGATCTTTGTTATATTCCCATGATTTCTGAACTATTTTTCATAAAGTGAAAATCTGATCCTGACACCCTCTATTTGGCCTGAATCCAGCTTGTACTTCACCAAGCTTCTCTTCCACAATCCTTCTCAACTGTTTTTCAAGTATACTTGCATATATCTTACCAGGAACACTCAGTAAAGAAATACCTCCGTAATTCTCACATTCAGTTTTATTTCCTTTTTTATATATGGGTACTATGAGAGCTCTATTCCACATTTCAGGCTTTTGATGGCTTTTTCAACTTCAAATATGGTTATGTATTCATGACTGCATGCCTGGTCAGTGTTTTTTACCACTGTGCTGTCTTCCCTGCTTGTTTCATTTAGCAATTTTTCAAAGTAATTACTCCATACTTCAAGGATTTTTTTTCCCTCCTGTTTTCATGTCACTTTTATTATCTCTAATTCCTTTTACAGCACTCTTTCCTCCATTTCTGAGCTTCTTCAACAACCTCCAGAATATCTTGCCCCCCCTGCTGATATTTATTTTCTATGTTCTTACTAAAGTCTTCCCATGACTTTCATTTAGCTATTTTTACATTTGTCTCTGTATTCTCTAAGGGCACAAGCTGACTTATTTGCAGGAACTTTTGATATGCTTTCTTCTTTTCTTTCACTGCTTCTTTAACTTCCAGTGTCCACCATGGAGTTCTGATTTTTCTATCCTTATAAACAATTTCACCACATGCCTCTCTGGCTGAATCAATCAGTGTTTTCTTGAGGGCTTGCCACTGAATCTCCAAGGTTTGGTTCTCAAACTCTTTCATTTTTTATTAATCATGTCTGTATATTTTAGTCTACAGTTCACATCTGAGAGCTGCTCAACTTTTATTCACTTTAAAAATTTCTTACATGTTATTCTTTTCAATATGAAATTCAATTTTATCCTGCTCAAGACTAAATGGTGATCACTTCGAATTTCAAATCCTCTGTACACTCTGGTGTCCTGCACCAGAGAAAAAACATCACTATGAACAATAACATAGTCAATGAGACTTTTCTTATTCTTTGTTTCTTCTCTCCATGTGAATTTATGCATATTTTTATGTTGGAACATTGTGTTAGTAATAACACAATTTGTTCTTCCAGTCCATGTCCTGAGCAGAAATCCAAAAAATATTTGCCATTATTATCAGCTTTGCTCTTTTCTCCAAATTTTCCCAAAATATTTTTGTATGTCTGACAATCATTTCCTACTCTGCTATTTAGATCCCCAACAAGGACCAACTTTTCCTTTTCATTGTGTCAGTTTCTTTCTCTAAAGTCTCAAAAAATTCCTTCACTTCTACCTTAATAGACCCTTCTGTGGACCACAGGCACAAATAAGTCTCATTGTCCAGTTCCCCATTCTGATATTTGCCCACATCACTCTGCTTGAGACTGCCTGCCATTCAAGAAGACTAGCCTTGTATTTAGTGTTGAATACTATGGCTAATCCTTCTTTTCCTTGATTGTCATTGCCTGAATATAACATTTTGTATTTATTGCTCAGAAAGATCTCACCAGTTTTTGCCTTTTTTTTTGTTTCAGTCACCCCTATTATGTCAATCTGGTACTTCCAGATCAACAGCCAGTTCCATTTCTTTGCCATTCAGGCTTCTTATGTTCATAGTACCGATCTTGAACTCTGGTGATGTTGAGTTGGAGTGGGTTTTAGGATTTGTTCCAGTAGCTGACTTTTCGCAGTTTGCCCTGGTTCCCTGGCAAAAAAAGCAGGGGCGTTGTTTAATCAGGCGATGCACCATCCGGCATGAAATTCTGTCATGTTGTACCATCATTTTTATTTTGGTTTAAGCCAATGAAGAATACAATTTAGTAGGCTAAATCCCAAATTGCCAGCCCATCCTCGTTCATTCAGTATCCAGGTAGATACCTAACAGGGTGCACCATGAGAATTTGAGGATTGGACATTAGGTCAGAAACCCTTGTCGGTTCTTCGCATTCCTTTAAAGGCTATGTGGAGGTCTTCTCTCGAGTTATATAGCTTTGACCCTTAAGCACCCCTCTTGTAATATTTTTTTTGCTTTTAATGGTATTTTTGGTGGAGGATCTATTGAACTGTTTTTTGATTGTAGCCATTTTTTACAAACATTTAGCTAATAATTTCATATTCTTTGTTCAGCACTTGCTCATTAGAGCAAATTGTTAGGGCTCTGTGTTTGAGGCCACTGATGACCCCCAGTTTTTGTGTTGGACGGTGGTATGAATTTTTATGTATGTATTGGCCTGTGTGTGTGTGTGTGTGTAGTAGACAATGAAGGAGAGGCAACCTGAGGGAAGATGTGTGACAAATGTGTCTAGAAAAGGAAGAGAGTTATTGTTCTTAATCTTGATGTTGAATTGGATATGTTTGCGTTATTTGTTCAGGTGGCTTAGGAATGCATTTAACGTTTCATGGCCCTGGGGTCAAATGGCAAACACATCAACATATCTGAGCCAGACTTTGGGGGGAGGGGGGAGCCCATGGCCATACCTTCTTTTTGTAGGTAAAAAGTATTTAATGTGGAAAAATAATGATATTTTTGCTATTTGGCCCCCACAGTCACAAAAGATTAAATACATTCATAAGCTACCTGAACAAGCAACACAAATGTATTCAATTCACCAATGCTGACCACTGTGTAACCTTAAAAGAAAGAGGCTAACAGTAGATTTTAAAAGGGCTGACTGTTGTCTAGATACATACATGCATCCACAAATAACATATAAGAGACTTACTGTCCACTTCACAGGACTTTTACTGGAGAAATCTGGAGCTGGTTCAGGTAAATCTACTTCCATTTCTTCTCTGTGGC
This sequence comes from Typopeltis vanoorti, assembly GCF_054136105.1. Lineage (NCBI taxonomy): Eukaryota > Metazoa > Arthropoda > Arachnida > Uropygi > Thelyphonidae > Typopeltis > Typopeltis vanoorti. The sequence goes on from NC_143552.1 coordinate 129,380,930, forward strand.
TTGAAGGTGTAGTAGGAGACATGGAACTTTCTGGGCCAGATGGTGAATCAGTAGTTTCTCCTTCGGCTTCAGCTTTAACTGATTCTTCACTTTCTACTTCCTGCTCTTTAACTGGCTCTTCAACTGGTACATCTTCAGTTTGCTAGATGTATAAAATCAAAAAAGATAAATAAACATATAGCATAAACCTAATGATATGTAGAATAACTATTTAAATGCCATAAGAGCTGATTTGAATGCAATTTGATTCTTATTGTTACTTTGATATGACATGAATTTTTTTTTTTTTTTTTTTTGTCCATATTGATGATCTGTTAGTCAATTTCAGATCATGATGGTAACAGCAATATATCATGATGGTAATACTTTTTTTTTTCCTATTCCTGTTTTGAAATTGTTTTCTGTTTTTCTCTATTAACAGCTTAAATGCATTAAATATTAGATTTAGGCATTCATGCAAAACAGAATATACTGCCAGAAAACAATAAGGATAGGTATGTGATCCATTCTTCCCTTTAAATCAGTATATCATTCTAAATATGGAAATAATTTAAGTTTCATTTGCAAGAAGATGCTTTGCAAGTCAGAAATACTCAATCTAAATATATATATATATATGTAGAAAGTTTTTTACCTTGGGTATAATATATGTTAAAGATACCAAGTTATTTTAAATATAAACCTGGTTCTTTACTCCATTTCCCAAGTAAGCAAACAGACAAGTCAGTCAAGTTTGCACCTGCAAGTGTTGCAAGTCTAGCTGACCCTGACCGTAGTGCAAGTCCAAAGCAACTCATGGTAAAGGTAGAATAAGATCTGATCACTATTCTTAATATTTACCCTTGCAAAGCACTTCTCCTGGAGGAGATGTGCTTTGCAAGGGTAAATTGCTCACTATTTGTTATAGTGAGCAAGTTTTTTAAAACAAATTTGCTCACTATAACAGCTACCGAAAACCTGACCAAAGCCTACTGGCACAAAGCTGTTCTTGAAGAAATTCACTATAGCAAAGTGTAAACTATAACAAACTACTTCTGTAGTCCCTATGAGAAAAAAATAAAAAATAAAAAATCCTGAAACTTCCAGATATGATTTTATTCATATAAATCGCAATAAACTTTGTTTAGTTTATTGATCTTTGTTATTGACCTTGTATTGATTTTTATCACAGATAAAGGCAAACTTTTCAAAAGATTTCAGATTCACTTCAAAAATATTCAGTCTTAGTCCAAACTCAATGCTGTTCATTTCCATCTACCATTTATAAACACACTTTTTTTCCTAACAGAACCTTACTTTTTGATCAGTTTTCCCAATCACATACTCTTTCACTCTTATAGCCTGATAAACACTTTTTTTTCCTTCTATTTTTTTATGAAACTGGATGCATATGGACTTGCTTCCATGCTGCAAAGTGAATGCCAGCTGAATATACCATAGTGCAGTGGGGTTCAACCTTTTTTACTACGCGAGCTACTTTTCTATAAAAAGTTCTTCGGCAATCTACTCTCTTATATAGATCACATTCCCCCAACCTGATATCTGATTATGCACAAATAAAAAACTAAAAATAAACAACAAAAACTTTATTTGTGTATTTAAAAATTTATTTATCACTTTTAATTATTTTAATGCAACAAAAAAAAAAAAAAAAAAATTGGAAAAAAATATTTATTTCTCTATTTTGGAAAACCAAAGTTAGAAAAAACAACAGATTGATTACAAACTCACAAGTTACAGGAAATGCTGGTTGATTAAAAAAAAAAAATTTAATGTGAAATTTGGCATTGTTTGGACCTCGCAATTGGGGGGTCCAAACAACGGACCCCCCTCAATTGCGATGTTTTCATAGTCAAGTTGATATGAAGAAGTGGCCAATTGCAGACAATCATCCAAATGATCATTTGTAATTTGGTTTCTTAATTGATTTTTTATGACAGTCATATTTGAAAAAGCAGATTCTGACAAGTATGCCGATCCGAAACACGACAGAATTTTTCGCACGATATCAGTTAATATTGGGAATTTTTTATGCATACTTCCAAATGACTTCATTGTTTATCGATTTTAAATGTAAACTATTCTGAATGTTTATTATCTCAAGTTCTACTTAAGCTTGGTTTATACCAAACAGCCCACTAATTTTATTCGAAATTTCTGTGATGTTCAAGTTTTCTTGAAATGGATTATTGATAAAAGATACAATCATTTCAGTTTTATTAAAATCTTTAAATCTTGAATTTATTTCTTCCTCAACTAATTCTATTTCACGAATAAATTCTTTTAAATCATAGCGAAGCATTTCTTGATTCTGTTCAAAAAATTTTAATAAATATGGGAGATGTCTAAATTCGCAGTCATTTATATTTTTGCTAATAAATGACACACTTTCAAAGATGCAGTAGTGACTGATATTGGTTTATTTATTACTTTTGAAATCATATTTTGTTGTCCAGAAAGTCCTGCCTTTTAAATTTATAATTTTTGATTTATGTATTTCGGAATTTTTGGGAAAATCATCATATTTTGCATGCAGCGAACGAAAATGTCTCTCAATATTACCTTTTTTGGGAATTGCTACAGATGAATTACAAATAAAACAACAACACTTTCCATTTACCACTGTAAAGAAAAAATCTGTTTCCCATGCCTTGTGAAAATGATACGTCTTCGATTTCTTTGACACACTCATGATTATCCTCAAATTAAACTAAATGCATACGATGTGCTTTTGTTATATGTCTACTTTTGCTATCCAGTCGTTACTGTGACATTGTAAACTTTTATTATTATTTAACTTTGTATACTTGTAATTTCTATTAATTACTTGTGATGTCTTTTACTCTATACTTTATTCTCAGTTATTCTAATTTGCTATGCGTGCTTTCTCTCTCTCAAAATCTCTCGTTTATCTTATTATGTGCTATGTTTATCTACCTTTCGCATTACGAGTCTTATGCCTAAGATATTAGAAAATTTATTTAAAATGAGACTGCGCCACTAATATCTTTGATTAGCAAAAATAACTCAAATATATGGCTGGTAGATTTCTCTCTCTCTTTCTTTAACACAAATTCCTACATTAAAACTTTCACAAACTGTTGTGGTCTATTCTTTTTCTTAATTTCATGCTTTGGCCAACTCACTTAGATTCCTGCTCAACAAGTCCGATTTATTTTAGAAACGGCGCAGTTGTAAATAAACAAACAGGCAGCACTCTTTTTAACAAGAAAGTCATTATATCCATTTATAAAAACTCTTTAGCAAAAATTAGAACCTCCTTTTTCTTCAACATTAAATACTTTCTTTAACACACAAGGTTACCTACTCTCAGTTTACAAATGTTTACTTATTAATCTCTAAGCTTACTTGTAAAGAAGTTATCTAAATCTGTGTTATCTTTACACATTTGATATCAACCTCTAACATGCCAAATGATTCTCTTATGGACATTTCTTAACATTATTAAACATATATCTCAAAAGTCTTTCTTTCATTCAGTCAAAAGTCTTTCACTAAAAGTTCTATGGCAATTCTTTAGTCTCAGATCTTCAGGAAATTTTGGCTCGGCTGCATCTCATCGGGAACGTAGCGGGCTGTGCGCTCATTCAGCTCCGGCAAAAGGTTACTCTCCCTTGATGAAAAGAAAAACTTATGAGTGAAGGTGCTTCAGGAAATTTGCCTTGCCTTTTCTCCTCTGTTTGGGCTCGCCGAAAATGCCTGGACGACTGCCTTCTTTTTCTGCCGTTTCAACAGCTAGAACTGCCGTCAACTGTTAACTGGATCCCTCTCTGGCCTGGAAACTTTTCTCCGGCAATTGGAACTTTCCTTTCGGCAATTTGAAACCTTGTCTGCAGCCTAGAAGTAGTCTCTCTCTAGCGATGTCTCAAACTGAGAAGCTCCTCTCTCAAGCAACGTGGATCCGGGCAGCCTCTCTGACGGTGACTCTGGATCGGGCGGCCTCCTCTCTGACAGCAATTCTGGAACCAGGACCCCTTCTGCTTGCTTCAGTCCCTTTTTATTAGGCCTCCTCTGAGACCTCGCACAAAGTTTGGCAACCCCCAAAGAATCGGTATGAGTCTTTCATCTTAAGTTTCAAGTTCGGCATGAATTTGGTTCTCCTCTGCTTTCTTTTGATTGTAAGTTGCCGGCCATCGGAAAGTTGTTTGAACTCTTTCTGACTGACTTCGGAGATGTTTACACTTAGAGCTTGCAAGCCTTTCTCACACATCCAAGTTTCAATAACAATCTTTCTAATGCTGCCATGTACAGCTTCGGCGACAAAAACATTGCCTTTGTTTTAACACTCTAACATATTCTTATTAAAGCAATATATACAGTGAGCTTCAAAAGAGTTATTTACAAAAACATCTAATACAAACTATACCGAGACAAACAAAGTTTATTTTTTTACAATATTCTCATGGGACTTAACCTAAGTAAAAAAGTCGATGTAATGTGCTTTGGAATATTTAATATTTAAGCTACAATCGAGTTTTTACACTTTGCTTATAATTGTATTCACTCAGCTCGCTGTTTGACTTCCACTGATCCAAATTAATTCATTTACCCGGACTTATAAGAAAATCACTGATTTGACAATTTTGACGAAAAATAAATAAACAATAGTAATACACTTGAAGCAAATTAAAAATAATACAAAATAAGGATAAATAAAATATTATGTTTTCAGTTTTAATTAAATTTGTAAGGAAGGAGGAATACACAAGAGATCGACCAAAAATCGCTCCGTGATCGACGGGTTGAACACCCCTGCCATAGTACATAGAAGGTATAGAAAAAGTGTTAAGGAGCACATCTCTTGAGCAGAACTGATTGGATCTGATCAGAACCAGAACTCTTTTTGGTATCCTTGTTAAAGACTTCTGATATTTTTCCAGAAAAAGGCCACAGGAGGAATGTAATGCAATGTTCTAGAAAAGAAGGTGGTGTTTGTTTTGATCATCTTTATAAGATATGGATGAAACGAATGATGCCAGAAGGTCAGCTTTATTTTTAGGCAACATTGGATGCACAAATGGACAAAAGTTGTGCTCAACAACTTTATTTCTGAATTATGTAAAAAATAAATGAACATAAAAAAAATAATAATAAATCCTTAGCCCGCTCACAGTACATGTACTACAAGTTTACTACCTTTTGTGGATGGGAGTTGCATATTGTGACAAGTGGAGCTGTGGTGTGCTCAGTGATTTTTTTTTTTTTTTCTAGTTCATAATCAAAGAACCACTGATGTCAGCTATGAAAAAAGACTTCAAGGAAGACTGTTTCCGCTGAAATAAATTCACATATGTACATATATGTTCAATTAAAAAAAAATGGCAGAGGGAAGATGATAAATGTCTACCATCAAACTATTGACCTACTGCTCTCACCTCATTGTTGTTTAAAGTACTGGAGAAGGCCATCAACAGTATACTTCTTAGATACCTGGAGAAATGTTAACTAATCAGTGATCATATGTATTCTGCTCCACAGCAGGTCTCATCTACATCATCCACTTCTGGACAAGTGTCTGTGAAAGGTTCAGAGAAACATACTGCTACATGACATTTCAAAGACATTTGATAGAATTTGGCATTGAGAACCTCTCAACAAAATGCCATTTTATGGTCTGCATTTTTCCATTTGTAACTAGATTGCCAGATTTCTCTCAGGTCATTCTCTCTTCAGATTTTCGTATTAATTCAGGTGGTCTTCAGGGCTCTGTTATTTCACCTGCTCTCTTCCCATATATATAAATGAGCTGCTTTCACTGACTTTAGATCCTAGACCACAGTTTTGCTGATGACAACACTTTCCACTAATCCTACTCACTGACAAATCTTGCAGTGCTCAATGCTTCAAAATCATCTACAATAAGTTCTAAACACTCTCCACACCAGATAGAAAGACATGTATTAGCAGTTCATGTTTAGTTTATTTAATGGTTTTAATTCACAACATAAGAATAATAAGAAAATAATTAATATTTACTTACTTATTTGCTGATATTTTGCTGGTGTTATACCCAGCATCCTTCAGAGCACAAAATAAAAGTTTAAAATTTTTATTTCTCTTTATCTCTTTTCGATAAAGAGAGAGTTAACAAGTATTAATTTGATCTTAAAATGACTGTCTTCCAGATTTTTGGTACTGATATATAAAAAATACATTTAGTATCATCGCTTTGGAAAATTGGGTCTAGCAGACCATGCCATGGATGCGCCTTCACACAGAATAAAATAAAGAAAAACAAAACTGCTACACAGACGTCATTATAAGTCAGTGAGACTGTTTTTTGGAAACAGCAGCTTTGAAACATTCCCCAAACCTTGACAAGTATGGCTGTATCAATTTCCCATGACTTAAGACAGAGCTTAATTATGTCAAAGAATGGGAGGGATCTGTTGTCTTCCACTTGAAGTGTAAAACGTTTTCTGAGATTTAAACTGCTTAATTGGAAGGTGAATTCAACCAGCTGTTATTTTGGTTCTGGCCATTTGAGAAAGATGCCATGTGCAATCTCTGGGCCATATTTTCAGTTTATATCATCACCATCCAAGGCCTATCTATCAAAGGATTCAATAAGAATATTGGGAGGCTCCAGCAAAATTGATAAGCCTGTTGCAAACTTTTTTTTTGTCTGTTCACAGTATCTGTCACCAAACTGGAAGAAAGTGCTGTTCAAAACAGTATGATGGTGACTGGTAGGCAGAGTTCTTTGTAGAAGCAATAGATTTTCATCCTTAGACACAGTAAACAGGTTGACCACATCCAGATTTGTAGAGATTTGAGATCTATGGGTCCCAGGATTATATTTTTTATCAATAAAATGTCTGTAAATTTTAATGTATGAGTCTGTCTTCCCAACAAGTAGGAAACCAGCAGCTTGGATGAATATCTTAACAAGTTGCATGTCAGGAAATTTCTAATGTCTATGACTAGGTGCAAAGATACCAAAAATTTGCAAAGTAAGGGGGCTCCAAAAATTTGGGGAGACAGATGGCTGTAGCTTGATCTTTTTGGCTGATTTCTCTCAATTCCATATAGATTTATTCAACTGATTCCATCATATCAGCTTTACTAATTCTATTATTTATTTCCATTTTGTCATCTTCACTAAATAATGTGCCTAAAAAAAGTAAAAATATGTAATCAGTTGTTCTGTAAACTTGCTACGGAAGAGAATTCGGTTGATGTTTTCTATTTTCATAGTTTATATCAAATAACAAAGGATGATTTAAATTAAACTATTTATTTATTAGTAAAATTTTTGCCTATGTATCACAGGCAATGTTAGTACAAAAAATAAAACAGAATGAGATACAACGTGCCACACGTATATATTATTCTAAATGACATTATTATTATTCCTTTTTCTCTCTTTTACCTTGTGGTCTCAAGAGTTTTCTATTCATTTAACCGCAACCATACTCAAGGATAAGGTGGTTAGCCCTATACCTCCCTGTGGGGTTTTTCATCCCACAAGCAGCAAACCAGCCTTGAGAACTCAACACTTCTACAGACATAAGATATGTTGAGTTCTCAAGGCTGGTTTGCCTTGTGGGATGAAAAACCCCAGATAAACTGGGGAGAAAAACCCTGCAGTCCATGCCCAAGATCGGCTAAGTTGGCTCTGTCTGAGAAAGATCCTAAGCTCCTCAATGTCAGTGACGGGAATCGAACCCAGGACACTCCTTTCCCAGGCATATGGTTGCGAAGCACATAGCCATTCGGCTAACTGCGCAGACAATGACATTATTTTAATAGAAAAAAAAAATCTAACAATGTGCCGCCACAGCTTTAGTAAGGCAACAAATTGGTAGATAACTCCTAGAGTTAACTGGAAAAAATTAACAGATTGGAGAAGCATTATTTCTCATAAAGGAGATAAACACATGCTATCAGACCAGTTCAAATTAGGATAATTTAATGATGCTTCATAGCTCTTTCTTTATAAAGCTGTTCCATAAGGAATCTACTCACGTGCAATATTTTGTGTTTTTCTGTTCTACATTACTCTGTATTTAGTGAAGATGGCATATTCTGCAAAGACTCTTCTTGTTCAGAAAACCTGAAGAATGTTTTGTGTTCCTTACAATGAACAGAGAGGTACTTAAGGATCAAAGTTAGATGGAGAACTGATCAAGGCTTCTCTTTTGTGTTCCTTACAATGAACAGAGAGGTACTTAAGGATCAAAGTTGGATAATTGAGAAGAGAATTTCATGTAGCCTTTAAGGAAGATGGAGAACTGATCAGAGCTTCTGATATAATGTCTAATACTCAATTTCTTATGGTGCACCCTGTTAAGGGTCTACCTGGATACTGAATGAATGAGGATGGGTTGGCAATTTGATTGTATTGCCAAATTGTATTCTTATTGGCTTAAACGATGCATAATGCAAAATGATGTTACAACATGACAGAATTTCATGCCTGGTAAACAAGCCCTCCCACCCCTTCTGATTTTGTCAGGGAACCTAAGGAGAACAGCAAAAAGTCAATCCCAACAAATCCCTGGAACATATCCCAACTCACATCAGCAGAGTTCAAGACTAGCACCATCATCATAAAAAGCATCAATGGAAAAGAAATAAAACCAGCAGAAGAACTGGACAAGTACCAGATTGACATAATATGTGTTACTGAAACAAAGAAGACCAAAAACGGGAGATCTTTCTAACCAACAAATACAAAATGTGATATTCAGGCAATGAAGTTCATGGAAAAGAATGAGTACCTATAGTATTCAACACTAAATACAAGGATAATCTTCTTTAATGGCAGGCAATATCAAGTAACTCGGTGATGTGGACAAATGTCAGAATGGGGAACTGGACAATGAGACTTATTTGTGCCTATGGTCCCACAGAAGGCTCTACTAAGGAACACAATGAAAAACGAAAAGTTGGACTCTGTTGGAGATCTAAACAGAAAAGTAGGAAATGATTGCCACACATACAGAAATGTTTTGGAAAGATTTAGAGAAAAGAGCAAAGTTAATAATAATGATAAGTATCTGCTGGATTTCATCTGTTCAGAACATGCACTAATTATTACTAATACCACGTTCTAACATAAAAACATTATATTAGAATGTGGTGTTAGTAATAATTCACATGGAGAGAAGATGCAATAATTCATATGCACAAATTCATATGGAGAGAAGATGCAAGAAATAAGAAAAATCTCATAGACTACATTTATTATTGATAGATGTTTTACCACTAGTTCAGGACATAAGAGTACACAGAGGATACGAAACTGGAAGTGGTCATAATTTAGTTTTAAGTAGGATAAAACTGAATTTCTTATTGAAGAATAGCGTATAAGAAATTTTCCAAATAAATCAAAGTTGAGCAGCTCTCACAAGTGAACTGTAGAATCAAATACATAAATATTATTCCAGAAAAAATGCAAGAGTTTGAAAACAAGAGCCAGACCTTGGAGATTCACCAGATAACAAGATTGTCTGCAAGGATAGAAAAATCAGAACACCATGATGGAATCAGGAAGTTACACAGACAGTCAAGGGAAAGAAGAAAATGTATCAAAAGTTTTTAACAAGTAAGCAAGCTTGTGATCTGATCTTAGAGAATACAGAGAAAAATGTAAGAAAGTGAAGCACTGTGTAAAACTAGCTGAACAAAAATCATGGGAAGACTTTGGTAAGAACACAGAAATAAATATCAGGAAGGCAGCAAAATATTCTGGAGGTTATTGAAAAAAGCTTAGGAATGGAGGAAAGAGTAGTAAAAGGAATCCAAAATGATAAAGGTAACATGAAAAGTGAAGATAAAGATTTTCTAGATGTCTGGTGTATTTCAAAGTAATTATACCATGTAGTGATATGTATTCATGATGGCATTCCTGTTAAGCATTTTCTACCACAACACTGCCACTGTTGTTTCATTTGGCAATATTTCAAAAATGATTGCTAATTAAAACAAGCAGTAACAGCATGGTGGTAGAAAGCACTCACAGGAATGCAATCAGGAATACATGTAATAACTTGAAGTAGAAAAAGTGATCAAAAAACAAAAATTTGGAAAGCTAGCTGTAGTAGATATTTGACCAGAAATGCTTAAATATGGAGGCCTGGTCAGAGAGCTGAATTCCAGATGACTGGAGTAGAGCTTTCATAGTACCCATCTATAAAAAAGAAAATAAACTGCATGTGAGAATTACAGAGGAATATCCTTATTAAGTGTTCCAAGTAAAATGTATGAAAGCATACTTGAGGGAAAAGATGATGCTTGCTAAAGTTGATAGAAGTAGGAGAAGAAGAAGACCAAGAATTAGATGGGTGGATGGAGTTAAAGAAGCAACTGTAATGCACCTGGAAATTCTGAAAGATATGGCCAGGGACAGATCTGAATGGAAAGTGTTCATAGAATCACCAGGAGTCGAAAACAACTTGACGGAACATAACAACAACAACTTGAGAAAAGGCTAAGAAAAATTGTGGAAAGAAAACTTGGAGAAAAACAAGCTGGGTTCGAACCAAATATAGGTTGTGGGTGATCAGATTTTCACTTTAAGACAAATTATTATCTTTAAGAAAAGATAAAGATATTCTAGATGGCTGGAGTATTTCAAAGTAATCACTTCAAGTATTGATATATATTCCTGACTTCATTGCTGTTGAGTGTTTTCTAGCACCATGTTGCTACAGCTTGTTTCATTTAGCAATCATTAATCTGAAAGACTGCAAGAAACAAGCAGTGACAGCATGGCGATAGAAAACATTCAATAGGAATGAAAAAAAAACCTAGAAAAAGTCATAAAAAAAACCCAAAATGTGAAAAGACAGCTAGAGTAGATGATATTTTACCAGAAATACTCAAATATGGAGGTCTAAAAGTTTTACAGTTTTAATTTATGAAACTGATATTAATAATAAACTGGGAAATAGTTGGGAAATCATGGGAATATGACAAGGATCTGCATTAAAGTTTTGTAGATTTGAAAAAGGCACATGATAAGGCGCCAAGAGAAAAGTTGTTAAAAAATATAGTTATATGGTGTAAAGGGAATACATCGAGCAATACATAGTCTATATTTAAGTTGGATGCCAACAGTTAGAATTTTAAGGAGGCACAGGAAGATGGTTTAATATTAAATGAAATGTGAGACAAGGGTCCACATCATCAACACTGTTATTCATCATCTATATGGATCACATTATGAAGGAAAGTAGTGTTAAACCTGATATCAAAATTGGAGATGTTAATCTCAGCTCTTTACTTTATGAAGATGATGTTATACTCTAAATATATCCAGTGCAAGTCTGCAGGATTTCCTAACCAAACTGAAACACTAAAAACATTAATTGCGAACTGGATGGAGAACCTATAGAAAAAATAAAACATGTCAGTATTTAGGCACAATTTTTAGTGAAGATGATAAATTGAATATGGAAATAGATAACAAAAAGGAAAGTTGGCAAGGTTGGAATCAAATAAAATTAGTCAAACCACTATATTATAGCTGTGTACAAGACAGTGTTTGAATCAATTTTTACTCATGGATCTGAGGGCTGGGTTAGAAATAAAATACTTGATCAAAGACTGGAAAAGTTCTGAGAAAAATTAGAGAGTGAACACATGGCATCAATGATATAATCATATTAAAAATGATGATGATATTAGAAAGGAACTTGACATTATTAGCATTCAGATATGTGTGAACAGAGCTAATCTCAGGTGGTGTGGTCACTTAAATAGAAGAGGAAAGGTTAGTAAATTTGCCAGAGGAAGATCAAGATCTGGGTGGATGGTACAGTAAGAATTGCCTTTGAAGACTGAAATACAATGACAATACTGGAATCCTGACAGGCAGAAGATAATTTGGAATTGTAGTCAGGATATTAGTAATGACAAACTTTTCATGTAATACTAGTGTGATATCCTGTACACAAAGTCAACAGAAATAACATGACAAATGACAGCAAAACAGAAGAATAGGCCCTGAGTACTGTACTCTCACACACTGGCAGAAAAGAAAAAGGATGAGTCAGGGGCCATCTTTTGGAAAGATTACCCCGACTATAGGTATCCTGAATACCTGCACTCTGGCAAAGGATTTCCAAACTGACTTCCTACTTAAAGAATTAGGCAACACAAAAATGGACATTCTGGCTATAAACAAAATGAAAGGAACAAAAGAACTAACAGCATGACGGAATGAAGACTCATTCCTTGGTCCAGCAACCAACAAGGCAAAACAAGGTAGAGTTGGATTAATTATAAGGAAAAGACTAACCAAAAAAATCATTTTGTGTAACATTCTCTCTCTCTGAAAAATTTGGCACTCTAATGGTAGAACTTTGAAGAAAGACCATCCTTAAAATTATCACTTTATGCTCCTACATTGGCCTCAAGTGATGACAAGATAAATGAATTCTACAAGAATCTTGAGGAGCTGCTACAGCAAAAGTCCATGTACACTTTTGTATGTGGCGACTTTAATTCTAAAATTGGGAAGGACAGAAATCAAGAAATTTTCATCAGTCCCTTTGAACTAGGTAACAGAAATGAAAGAGGAGAGAAACTTCTAGAATTTGCAGAAGCAGTAAAACTTTTCATCATGAATACCTTCTTCCAAAAAAGAGCAGGAAAAAAGTGGACATGGGAATCCCCAAATGGCAATATAAGAAATGAAATAGATTACATTCTAACAGACTGCAAAAGAATAGTTCAAGATGTAGAGACAATTGGCAGAAAGTATTTTGGCATCCATTCAGACTACAGACCACTATGAACCATCCTACAAATTGACCAAAAGAAGAGAGAAAAAATAGAGGGATCGCAAACCATGCAAAGCAACCCAAACATTTAGATCCTGATTTGTTTAAGCAATCTGTTGATCAAATAAAATGGAATATCACCGAATATGACATTGACAAGGATTATGACATGCTCCTGGAAAATTCTATGGTCAATCAAGAACACCCAAAAAAGAAAGACTCTCCATACAAACCTTGAATTTACTAAAAAAGAGAAGAGAACTGAAAGATAAATCAAACTCACAATTTGAATATAAAATTATTTGCAAAGTTTTAAGAAAGAAGATCCCAGAGGACTATCAAACCTACAGCAAAAAAAGACTGAGAAACACTATTGAATCTAGAGTATAAAAAGAGTTGAAAGTGAATTAACTATGAAAAGGTCAATCCCAACAGCACTACTAGATCAAGATAGAAGAAGACACACACAAACAGAAAAAAAAAATGGAAAAGATAGTACAAGACTTCCACAATGACCTTTTCGAATCAAAACATCCTTTACCTGAACCAAAACTTGATAATATATACGATGTACCAGAAGTACTCCCAGATGAAATAGAATATGCACTTAAAAATCAAGAAACCAAATACAGCTCCTGGCATTGATCAGATGAAAATTAAGGATATTCAAAAGGAGGACCACAACTTTATGAAGCTTTGACCGAAAGATTTACTTGATACCTAAAAGAAGGAAAAATACCATCAAAATGGAAGATATCAAACAATTCTTCTCTTCAAAAAAGGCACATAGCAGACATCAAGAATTACTGTCTTATATGTCTGCTATCACATATAAGTTAATGACAAAAATTATATCAAACAGAATCGAAACCACCCTTCAAGAAAATAATAGTTAGGATTCAAAAAAAGTTATTCTACAATAAGTAGTCAACTAATTTAATGAACAATGCAAAGAATACCAGATCCCTCTTTGCTTTCTATTTATCGACTTTAAAAAAGTCTTCAACACCATATGACCTTGGTATGGGACAACTCCTATCACCAAACCTTTTTACATGTACTCTGTAAAGCATTTTAAGGAAAATCAACTTAAAAGGTGGCATAAACATCGATGGAGAGCTACTCCAAATAATGTTTACAGACAATATAATACTCATAGCTCAAGACCCTCTGCAACTTCAAATAATGCTTCATCAAAGTTCATGATGCCTGTAATAAAATAGGACTAAAAATTCACTCTGACAAAACCAAATGGATGAGAAATAAATACTGCCAAACCCAAACAATCCAACTAAATAATTTTACCATGTCAAACAATAAACATGGACAACAATATTTCTGAAGAAATAACAAAAAAGAAAAAGAACAACATGGACCTCCTTTAACTGTATCAAATCCATAATCACATATCCTAAGCTAGATATCAAAATAAGAACCAGCATGTTCAAAAGCTATGTCCTCCCATTTTTAACCTACATCTCCAAAAGAACTTGGTCTACAAATCACCCAGCATGCCATGGAAAGAAGAATCTTAGGGATAAGTAAAAAAGACCACATCACATATACAACTATCAGAAAATTAACTGGAATAAAAGAAGTAAAAGAAATGGACAACAATATTTCTGAAGAAATAACAAAAAAGAAAAAGAACAACATGGACCTCCTTTAACTGTATCAAATCCATAATCACATATCCTAAGCTAGATATCAAAATAAGAACCAGCATGTTCAAAAGCTATGTCCTCCCATTTTTAACCTACATCTCCAAAAGAACTTAGTCTACAAATCACCCAGCATGCCATGGAAAGAAGAATCTTAGGGATAAGTAAAAAAGACCACATCACATATACAACTATCAGAAAATTAACTGGAGTAAAAGAAGTAGTGAAAACCATATATGGCAACATGACACAGTGGGCAGTGTCATATATTGCAAGACTCAACAACAACAGGTGGACCTACTGTGTCGTCAACTGGTATCTAAGATAAACCACGAGAAAACCCAGTAGACCTCCAGCTAGATGGGAAGGCCCTCTAACCAGAGTGATAGGAAACAAATGAAGAAGAATGGGCATTGCCAGAAACTTTGCAAATTGGATTCATGAAGACACCCAGAATGAAACAACAGGACCATCAAGTAATCCTGTACACCCCCCCCCCACCTCAAGGCACCCAGCAGGAATTTAATGATGATGATGAACTTCTTACTAGAATATCAGTTTTAATATCCCTTCATTAATGTGGTCCATGCAGAGGAGATAGTGTATAATGCTACTTCATAACTGATCTTTATAACATCAAATCTTCCTGTATATCCTTCAATTCTAACTGCCAATTTGCAAATTATGTAGATGCTTTCTGAGTTCAATACAGTTTCATTTACACCTTACAGATTTAATGTTTTGATTTTCCCTTGCTACTTTTATTAAATGTTCCTTCTAGATCAACAAAGCTTAAATGTTGATAATTATTATGAAGAAAAAGATCATTAAATAAATCTTACAGAGATTTATTAGGGATATGGGAAACTGTAATACTTAGGAATCCTGAGTAACAACCAAGGTTTTCTCCTACTAGTGTTCACAGAGGAAGTTCTTCTAGTTGAGTTTTTGAGACTATCTATTTAGTTTCACTTTATTTTGTGTTTGTGTGTATGTGAAAATTTATGCTGTATCTCTGAAGATCTCTGTGATAGAGATGAAATACTCGAGACATTAAATATTGTTGTTTAATTCATTTCTTGTGCTAATTTTATTCCATTAAATTGTCAACATGAGTTTTAACTAGGACCTAAAACTAAATATACACAGATCACTATTTTATTCCTGTAATTTTGTAAATATTTATTACAAGGTATAAAAACTGATTATGGCAGCTTTTATTTGGCCTAAGTCCAGCTTAATCTTTATCAACTTTTCCTTCAACAATTTTATTTTTACACTTTCTTGGTATAACTGCATAAATCTTTTCTGGAATACTCGATAAGGAACTTCTTTTATACTTCTCACATTCAGTTTTATTTCCCTTTATATAAATTATTATTATGAGAGCTCTACTCTGGTCTCTAAAACATTTTGTCACATTCTGACATTTATCTTCTTATATTCTGTCCAAAATCTTCTCATGACTTTTGTTGGGCTACTTTTACTTAACTTAGCTTTCTTTTCTCTATATTTACCAAGAGAAGACTTATTATACTTCTAATTTTTTAGGAAATGACAATGTAAACTAAATTATTAATTATAAAAACTGTAATAATTACCTATATTTTGACAATGCTATTGCCATCTTCAGGGATCACAATACAATGATATGTGCACACAGGCACTCGCACTAAGCAAATGAGGCTGAAGGAAGGCAACTGAAGTCAGTCCTAGAGTCCTAAAGGTGGCACTTAGTCAGCTAAATTGGGTTGTCTTTGCCATTTGGCTGATGATCTTAGCATGTAAGTTTCCCAAATTTGGGGCAGTTTCATGCACTCAAATTTGTTGAGGTTTGGGAAGTTTTTGAGAGCCGAGATGGTTTAAGGAATAATCTTTCATACTTGTACTTGCTGCAGTGGATTAAAGTGGCCCTTTTCCAGCATATTCTGTGGTGGTATCCAATGCATGGTCAGTAAGTCCTGATGGCTGTATTGGTGGAAACAGATGTAGTCCTTGTGTTCGAATATCCTGATATTGTCTGTCCTGCCTGTTTGGCCATAGTAGGACAGTTTGCAACTGCAAGAGTCATTCTAGGGGAAGTGGATAAGAGATGCCAATTTCTTATGTGGTTTGTAACTAGGTCAGATTTTTGAGTGGGACATTGGTGAATAAGGAGGAGACATTAAAACTGATCATTATGTCAATGAGAGGTTTTCTATACTGACATTAAAGTGGGTTGAGTTTTTTTTTATGTGTGAAGGTATGTTGCCAGTATATTGTATGAGCACTTTGGCTAAATGTTTAGCTAATTTGTATGTGGGGGAATCAACATTATGTTCCATCTACAATGGGACATAACGGTACATTTTGCTCATGGATTTTTGGTAGTCCATATATCTGGAGGAGGGGGTCTAGAGTTAAAAGATTTTAGCCTGTTAGTCAATAATAAATTTAGTTTAATCCTTTATCCAAGTGTGAGCAAACAATGTTTGCGCCTGAAAGTATCTTCGGGTCCTGAAGATACTTTCAGGTGAAAAACAGGGACTGACCTATCAATTCCTTCAATGTGGCTGCTAATTTTTTGGCTAAGTGATAATTTGGGCTGTCAATTCATTCAAACAATCGGACGTAGAGGTGATTCTGTTTTGTGTATTTTTGGCAGGCCATAAATTCTGGGTGCCCGGGCATAATGAGGTATTAATTTTTTTGTTGTTTCTTCGGGCCATGTGTGGATGGATTTGATTAATTCAGTTGTTTTCTATTTGTTACGTTTTGTAGGGTTGTAGATTTTAAATTTTAAATTTCAGGTTTTAAATTTTTAAATTTAAATAGTAGATAATAGTCGAATAGTTAAATAGTAAATAGTAGTAGAATAGTAGATTTTAAATTTAAGGTTTTAAATTTCCTTAGCCACCTAAACAAACAACACAAACGTATCCAATTCACCATTGAAATAGAAAAAAACAACTCTCCTCCTTTCCTAGACACACTTGTCACATGTCTTCCCTCTGGCTGTCTCTCCTTCTCAGTTTACCGCAAACTTACACACAGGCCAATAAATACACAAAAATTCTTACCACTACCCAACACAAAAACTAGGTGTCATAAGCACCCTTAAACACAGAGCTCTAACTATTTGTTCTAATGAACAGGCTCTAAACCAGGAATACAAGATCATCAACCAAACATTTATAAAAAATGGATACAGTAAAAAGACTATTCACAAGATTCTCCATAAAGATACCAGCAAGAACAAAAAAAGATTTCAGGAATGCTATTGCCATTCCTTATGTTGGAGGCATTTCTGAAAAAATAGACAGAACACTACGCAAAAAACAACATTAAAACCACCTTTAAAACCCTAAATAAGTTAAGACACCTACTCAGTTCTTCTAAAGATCCTCTTACATACCTAGCCCACCCAGGGGTATACAAAATACAATGCACATGTAACATACCATACATAGGGGGAAACAGGGCAAACTATCCCAATCAGACAAGATGAACACAAACGACACATTAAACACCTCCATTTTGGAAAAACCGGCCTTTCTGACTACGCACTCCAAACATACCACAGAATTGATTGGAAAAATACCAAGTCCCTACACCGCACCAAAACCTGGTTTGAGAGAAAATTTGAAGAGTCATGTGAAATGCTCAAATACAACCCAAATCTCAACAAAAATGATGACCTAACCATTTCAAAAATGTGGAGGACCCATCTACAACCTGTATAACAACCTAAACTAGCCATAGAAAAATCCCACTACAAGAAGACAATCTGGTGAAGTGTTTGTAACATTCAACAGCAACTGAAAGAAATCATATTATAACAATCAGAACTGTACAAATCCAGAAGAATATTAATACATGAGGACTTGAGCAGTTTATTGTAGTTGCATTTATTTTTATTATTATTTTTTTTTATTTATTTATTTATTTATTTATTTTATCACTAGAGGTCAGGCAAGGGAAAAGGATTAATTAACTATGTAGATTTAGTTTACCGGTATACTGGGCATGAGCATGTAGCTTGGTTCCTTATACACTTGTATTCTTCCGATGATGACCTCGATACAGGGTGTCGAAACTTCAAAATCTGTTCAACACGCGTGTTTTTGTGTCCCTAAATTTATAAATATGAATGCTGATCACCGTGTAACCTTAAAAGAAAGAATTTCAACATCAAAGCATGTTAGTCACTTCCACAGACCAAGGGGTAACCTTCTTAAGGAGCCTATGAAATGTTCTGATTTGGGAGCTCTGGGATCATATTCTGTAGGGAGGTAGGTAGACCAATCTAAATGTAAAGAGGCAAGCTTACCTGCGTAATCTGATTGGTTTAGAACCACAGTGGCATTTCCCCTTATCAGCTTTAGTAATTATTACTTTTCTGTTGTTTTTCAATTCTTGCAGTATATAGGCAGGTAGTTATAGGTAGAAATATAGATAGTTATGAATTAAAGTTTTTATAATTAATAATTTAGTTTACATTGTCATTTCCTAAAAAATTAGAAGTATGTCTAACCAACATATAAGCTTATCTACAAAAAGCAACTTACTAGCTAGAAACATCATATGATTTTTCTTTTCATAGGTACTTCTTTAACTTCTTCTGTCCACTATGGAGTTCTTATTTTATGATTATTGCACACAACTTCACCACATGCCTTCCTAGTTGAGTCAATTGACATTTTCTTACAATTTTGCCACTCAGTCTCTAAAGTTATTTCAGTATATCTACAGTTTCATATCTCTGAGTTGTTTAACTCTGATTTCTTTTTAAGACTTCACTACATACACTTGTATCTTTGAAACAGTTTCAACAATAACATAATCAATAAGATTTTTCTTGTTTAGGTATTTATGTTGGAACCTGCTGTTAGCAATAGTTTGTCCATGTCCTAAGCAGAATCCTAGCACATATTTGCCATTGTTAATAATTCTGCTATGCCCCTATTAAAATTTTCAGAACTGTCCAGAATTATAAATTACAGAAAACCGAAACATTTAATCAACCAAGTAGATCTCTTTGTGTAAATGTAAAGACAACCAAATCTCCATAGGAGATTGGCTATCTCATACGGAGGCAGCAGGGTTTTTCTCCTGGAAACTCAGGTTTTTCATCCTGCATACAGACAAACTGGCCCTTCAGAATATACACAATTTACAGACAAAAAATACTAGTGGTGGCAGTAGATGGCATTGATGATGGTAGTAGAGGTGGAGACAGAGAGTTGTGGTGTGGGTGTCCTCCCTCGATAAGACTTCAGACTCCTTGGAGGTGTCACAAAACAATAATAAATCATCATAAATTAATACTATAAACAAGATATTTCAAGAAAAAGATAATTTGAGATTATTTTTTAATTTTTATATAATCCATACCCATTCAGATATATTGTATGGCAGTCTTCCAGCTTGAGCCTTTCTCCCACTTTGAGCTTTTCTCCATCCTTTTCTTTTGAAACTTAGTTTCTTTTTCTTTGTAGTTTTATCTGTAGAAGCCAGAAGTCATAACATGTGGCAGTTGGCATTAATTCATAACAGTAAATACACTAAAATAAGGGTAACTCAGAGCTGAGAAGGACATTAATTTGTTTTGAGCTATAATTTATTTTTACCCTATCTTTATATTTTTAAAATAAAGACAGAGTAAGATTGAACTAAACAACTTGTAATAATTTTTAAATGAAATTTTTATATAATCTACAACAATGGTACACTTTTACATACTTCAAAAAAGCTTTTAAAGGGTAAGAAATTTCTATTTTACTTTTATCAAAATTTATTAATTAAACATCTGTGTTCATTTGAAAAGCACAAAATGCACCATACTAATTTTTTTTATCTACTGGATTCTTCCATAATATATCAAACTGATATCTTATTCATTTCAATATTCATTTTTATTTATTTATTATTTTTTTTTTTGTAGGAGTTAAACTGTAAAGGAGCATTGAATATAGTTGTTGCATGTGACTTGACAGATAATTAAAATGGGAGAATTATCAACCAGTTCTGATGAACAGTGACTATGGAAATATTGTAGAAAATGCAGGCAACATCATCTGAACTTTCCGTAAAAGAGTGTGGAGTCAATTGGTAAGCGATGAGTCATTAATCAACTTAAATGCCTTCTGCTGAACCAAGTCAAGCAATTTTAGAGAGTTCTTAGGGACACCATCCACAAACACGAGAATAGTATTCAGTATGTGATCTATATAGAGTTAATAGCTGCTCAAATAATTAATGCTTTGAGTGAAAGAGAAAGCCTAGTGCCTTGAATGCTGAGAAAGTGATATTAGTAATGTTTATGCCAAGAAAGATTGGAGGTTACAGTATTCTCAAGAAGAGAAAGCAAAAATTTTGTCTTGTCTATAAATTGGATGTTGTCAAAAGCAATACTTGAAAAGGATTAATTTTTTTTTTTTGAGAAATAAAATAGGATTGAGGTTTTACTAGCATAAATTGAAATTAACAAGGTTATCAGAATCTCATCAAAAAACGGTTTGTAATCAGAATTTAAGGTTGTAGAGGACCTATTCTGGTGGCTTTCTTGGTTTATGTAGCATAGTGCATGATTTCTCAAATAAGAAAGAGGAGTGCAGTGTACTGCTGTCGGCAAATCAATGACTGGGATCTGCATGCAAATGGAAAATGCCATAGATATACTCAAGAAAGTGAGTAAGAGGAAAAAAAACAGAACCTTGTGAAATCCCAGAAATAGTAGAAAAGTTTGAGGATAAAGATTCATCCATCATAATACACAATGTGCAACAAGAGAAAGCTGACAACCCAGCAGCAAAAATCATGAGACATACCATATGATTGGAGCTCACTTAATAGGCTTTTGTGTGAACCCCACTCAAAGAGTGGGGTTCACACAAAGCCTATTAAGTAAGCTCCAATCAAAATGTTTATAGATATCAAGAGCAACTACTTGAAATTCCACAAATTCCTCTATGTGCCATTCATCAGAAAATGGACAACAAAAGCAAAAAAAATTCTCTGCCAATAAACAGTACAGAATCCATAGTGGTAATCAATTATATATTTGATTTAATTCTTTATCCAAGTGTAAACAAACAAAGTTTGCGCCTGAAGTATTTTCAGGACTGGGGCAACTCGTGGTAAAGGTGGTATAAGTTCTGATCACTTGCCTTAGTATCCCATAATGCAAAGCACATCTCCTTGTGGACATGTATACTGCTATGCATTAAGGGAAGGGTTACTACCCAGACTGGTTTCGACCATTATTAAGGTGCTGTTTAAGTAAAGACCTCTCTAAAAATTCGGCGGTCCCCCAGACCACTCCCTACGAGTGACCGAAGGACTGTCAAACTCAGCAGTGGCTCCACTCAGTTATACCACCTTTACCAGGCTCACCCCACCACCAAGCAGAGCCATAATCTCAGCGGTGGCCACACTCAGAGACAGGCCAAAACCTACCCCCCCCCCCCAAGCAGAGCCTCACACATCTCAGGAAAAGCAACCACTTCTGCGCAAAAGCACATCAGTGGGAGCCAGACCCAGAGGTGGTGGTACTAATGTGGAAGTCATATCACCATATACCAGTTGCCAAAAGGTGTAAACACCTTATTATTAAAATTCTCTGGATTAGAGATAGTTGATGGAAGTTTTTTCACTTGGCTATGCTACCAATTATATATTTGGTTTAATCCTTTATCCAAGTGTATGCAAACAAAGTTTGCACCTGAAGTAATTTCAGGACTGGGGCAACTAAGGCAAGTGATCAGAACTTATACCACCTTTACCACGAGTTGCCCCGGTCCTGAAAATACTTCAGGCGCAAACTTTGTTTGCTTATACTTGGATAAAGGATTAAACCAAATATATAATTGGTAGCATAGCCAAGTGAAAAAAACGTCCATCAACTATCTCTAATCCAGAGAATTTTAATAATAAGGTGTTGACACCTCTTAGCAACTGGTATATGGTGATATGACTTCTACATTACTTCCACCTTAGTATCACCACTTCTGGGTCAGGCTCCCACTGATGAGACCTCTAGGTCAAAACTGGTTGGATGTCTGGGTGGTGGACAGCAATGCTGTAGCCAATGAAGTTTACCGAGGCACGGCTGTTGCTGCTATCCAGGTCTGTCTGTGTGTGTGTGGGGGGGGGGGGTAATGAATGGCAATGCTGTAGCCCATGAAGCTAACTGAGGCACAGCTGTTGCTGATACCCCTCAGATGAAATATGAGTGGCTCTGCTCAGTAGTGGGGTGAGTCTGCCACGGGGCTGAGAGTTCTTCTCGGTGACAGGGTGAGCCTGTTACTGAGGGGAACAACACTGAGTTTTTTGATCCTGTGAGTCGCTCATTATTGGATGATCCAGGGGATCCCAAGAATTTTTGAAGAGGTAACCCTGCACTTATTACAGGGAAACCGGACTGGGTAGTGACCCTTCCCTTAATGCATAACAGTATACATGTCAGCAAGGAGATGTGCTTTGCATTATGAGATACTAAAGCAAGTGATCAGAACTTATACCACCTTTACCACGAGTTGCCCCAGTCCTGAAAATACTTTAAGCACAAACTTTGTTTGCTTATATTTGGATAAAGGATTAAACGAAAGATATTAAACCCAGTGAAAAAATTTGCATCATACTTAGTAGTTGAGTGTTAATGCCTTTAGAGAAATTGAACAGTAATTAACAATAAATTTATTACCCTTTCTAGGAATGAATATGGCCTCATTTTAAGAGCTGCAGGATAGAAGAATAGGAAAGAATAAAGAGGCAATCTAGAACAAGCTCAACTCTGGTATATAAATTCATGTTAGAGGTTTAATGGAATATTAACAGCACCGAGAAAGGATTAAAACTAATTTTAATACTTCCAATATTTCGTCTCCGTCACAGAGACATCTTCAGGGATTACAAAAACTTTTTGTAACAACACACACACAAATACAATACAAAGTGAAACTAAAGTCCTATCTAGGTGGTGCGCCCTCTATGGGCATTTGCAGGTGGCCTGGGATGTAAAGAAGGATCTCTGATAATTAAAGTTTCCCAAATTTTGGGAAGTTTAATGCAACCGTATTTGTTTAAATTAGGTTGATTCCTGAGTGCAGATGTAGATTCAAAGAATAGTCTTTCTTTTTTGAATTTACTATGGTGGAGCATGGTAGTTTTTTCCCAGGAAATCCTGTGGGATGTATCCAAAACATGATATGCAAGGCCAGATTGACCATAATCGTGTTTGCAGATGTAAGAACTGTGTTCTTCTAACCGGATGGATGCTGACCTGCCTGTTTGTCTGAAGTAGGCAAGTTTACAGGAACAAGGTACTCTATATACACCAGGCACTGAAAGAGGAGGGAGCTGGTCTTTAGTGGAGCAGATAAGGGCAGCAAGTTTATGGTGGGACTTAAAAGCTGTATGGAGGTTGTACTTTTTTAATGATCTGGCTATTTTTTCTGAAGTACCACGGATGTAAGGAATGATGATGGCATTTCTGAAGTCCTTCTAAAGAGATGGTCGGGGAATGGGGAAGGACTTCATTATTTTTTTACTTCCATAGTCATTATAGCCATTGGAAAGGAAGGTGTGTATGTGTTTGAGTTCGGTTGAAAGGGCAGTTTTACTGGAACAAAGATTGTGGGCCCTATTTGTCAGAGTTTTAAATAATGCCATATTGCTGGGAGGGATGGTGGTGGGAGAGTTTGTGAATGTATCTGCCTGTATGAGTAGGTTTTCTATATACAGAGAAAGAAAGGTTACCATTAGGAAGGCGTGTTACTAAGGTGTCTAGGAAGGGTAAACTATTGTTATTTTCCTTTTCCATCGTAAACTGGATTCTTGGCTGTAGACTATTGAGGTGACTGAGGAAGGAATCTAATGTGTCTGGGCCATGAGGCCAGTGGTATGTAGGTAGAGTGATCATGGAGAATAATATCCATTTTCCAATTATATTCTGAGGCGTTGAGAACACATCATCTACATATCTTAGCCAGATAGAAGGTTTAAGAGGGGAAGAGTCAATGGCTCATTTTTCAAAATTTTCCATGCAATAATTGGCAAGAGGAGGGTGAGAGGGGGGAGGAACCATAGCAGTTCCCTCTATATGTTTGTAGATTTTGTTCTTCCAAGAGAAATAACCAGAGTTGATGACAAAGGAAAAGAGCTCTAAGATATCAAAAGGAAAAACGTCTTTTAAGTGTTAAGGTGTCAATTAGGGGAATATTTGTAAACAAAGAGATGATGGTCAAAGCTGACCAATATCTGTATTATTTAAAGTAAGATTTTTAATTAAGTTTTTAAAATGGGCGGAGTTTTTTACATAAGATGAGGTAAGACCAGTGAGGGAGGGGGATCAAAGAGTTAGCTAGCTGCTTTGATAATTTGTAGCAAGGTGCATTGGTGGCATCTACTATAGGTCTTAGGGGAGAATTAGGTTTGTAGATTTTGGATAAATCGTATATCCGGAGGGGGGAGGGACGAGAACAGAATAGTTTGAGTTTTTGTGTAATGTTAGGAGGCCAGGAAGAAACTTTTTTAAGTAGGTTTTTTAATTTTTTAACTTGAGTTTTTGTGGGATTGTGTTCCAGTGGTATGTAGGTAGAGTGATCATGGAGAATAATATCCATTTTCCAATTATATTCTGAGGCGTTGAGAACAGTGGCATTACAATAGTGGCATTACCCTTATTAGCTCTGGTGATGACAATACTTTTTTCTTTCTGTAATTTTTTTGAGGGCAGAGAGTTAACTGGAAGATAAATTAACTTTAGTAGGTGAAGAACGAGAGAGAGTGTTAGCTACATCAAGTCTGATGTTATTGGCCGTTTCTGGAGCTAAGTGACAGATTCCGCGTTCGATGTTGTACATAATATCCAATACTGGAACTTCAATAGGTGCGATGGCAAAATTGTGTCCAAGCCTTAGTTTCACTTTGTATTGTATTTGTGTATACATAATAAATAACGGAAAAACTCACGTAGAAATATTATTTAATGGTATAATTTTCGCCTGTGTGTCACAGGCGAAAATTATACCATTAAATTATTATTATGTATAGTTATGTCTACTCACGGTTTACCTCTTTTAAAACTTATTGTATTTGTGTGTGTGTTGTTACAAAAAGTTTTTGTAATCCCCGAAGATGTCTCTGTGACGGAGACGAAATATTGGAAGTATTAAAATTAGTTTTAATCCTTTCTCAGTGCTGTTAATATTCCATTAACCTCTAACATGAATTCTTCACAGCACTTAAGCTTCAACACACATATTCTGGTGTGTAAACTTCCAGAACAACTGGAGAAATACCATCAGGACCAGGAGAATTTCTGGTATCCAGTTTGGACAAGGTTCTTCTGATCACTATCTGGCAATCAAAGGGAACACTGAATGTGTAGAACAGTGGCACACCCAGGGAGGGAGCCGAGGGGGGCCCTGACTCCCCCAAAAGAAAAAGAAAAAAACGCTAGAAAATTTTCCAAAAATCTTTTCCTAATTAAACTTCATTTTTTTTTTAATATTTATGTTGTGTCTTCTATTTCTATACTACTTATGAATTAGTGGCCACATAAACTGGGAATACCCTATAGTTCTTGGGAATCCTGGCCGCTGTGAATGCAAGGCAAACAAAGTAGTGCTCTTGAGGACTGAGCCAGGCAAGAGGAGATCATGGGTTTCATATATTGGCGATCACTGCAGACACTCAGTCATAGGTCGTATGCAATGCATAGTGTGTATTCTCAAATCGTCTACTCAACTCGGTCCCCCCAAGATTAAAGCATGAGTGCTTGGCCCCCTCCAAGATTAAATCCTGAGTGCACTACTGGTACAGAATGTCTAGAAAATAGAATGGTACAATTTACTAACCTGTTAATGTACAAAATAAAAAAGAAATTAAGAAGCCATAAGATTGATTTCTTCCATGAGTAACAATACAGTTGAATCTGAGTGTTCAAGAGATAGTAGTAAGAATGGACAAAAGATATGGCAAAAACCTTGCAAGATACCTGCTTTTTGTCCTTTCAGACTTAGTTGTGGATGTGTCAATGATTTGCTTGTAGCTATTTAAAATTTTATTACAAACAGAAAAGAGCAAGATGGAGGTTTTGATGAAAACCAATTGTGATATACTTCATTCTTCTAAGAATTTAAAACAGAATGAGGATTGTTTCCATGCTAATAAAAATTGTGCTATATTTCAATGCTGATTTGTACCAGAGGAATGAAAACAATAATTCAATGAAGGAGAGGAGTCAGAAAAATCAAGATCATCTTATCATTTTTATGTCAGACAACACATGGATAAGAAAGGCTATGTGAGTGTTGCTCGGTGGGAAAAAATATCAACATAAAATTGTAGTCTGAAATGTTTAGAGGACAAACAACATGTACAGTATACTTAAGAGGGTTGCTAGTGAGGTACAGATGAAGTACATTAGGAGAGTGGTTAAAATTATCTGGTATTCATAGCAAGTTTTTTTGCTGGATCAGAAAGTAAATTACACTTGGCAAGAAATTATGTTCTTGTTTTCATCTACTAAAAATTAAATAAAATATTCATGGTACTCATGAACTATAGGTTCCCAACTTTTGTAGGCGGGAATGACAAAAAAGTGTGAGCAAACAAAATCTTCGCAATTATTACTTGTACGTATGTAGATGCAGTTGAGCTGACATTAAATCACTCCAGTATCCCATAATGCACAGCACATTTCCCTTTCAACATGTATAATGAGATCTCAATAAAGGTCAAAAGAGTTTGGGTAGTGATTCATAATGAATGGCAATATACACATCCTCAGGCACTCTGATGCAAAGTCAACCCCTTCTCTATACAAGTAAGCCCAGTTGTGAAGACACTTCACATGCAAAATTTTGTTTGTTAAAATTTGGGTATAGTGTGAAAACAAGAATCTAATTTCTTATCTGGTTTTGTGGCAGGCATCTGAACAATTTATGAGAGTTCACTGATTGGTGACAGCAAATGCCTCAGCATCTCGATATATGCTGGATCAGTGTGAGCTGGAAAAATAATGCAACTGGAATTTTGAACATTAAAATCTCCAATGAAGATAACTTCCACTATGACTACTTCTGTTTAGAGCAAACCAATGTTCATAAAAAGGAAATCAAAAAATTCAGAATGGCTGGTAACATCAGGATGATGATAGGTGGGGCAGAAATTTCATTTTTATTTTTGAATAAAACTGTGTATATATAACTGTGTTAATGATGGGAATGGGCTTTGTCATAAAAATGTTGACGAGGCGAGAACGATTTCGGGTTTGTTTTCGTCTGGACCCATCATATGTGTACAAAGCTGTCTGCATGTGTAAGGCATTAGAGAAGAATAGAGATCTTCAAGTTGTCCAACTGTGTCAGGCAGACAAGAGTATACAAAAGAACATGCAGGTAGATTACTATGTCTGTACACAAATGCTAGGAGTATCAGAAACAAAGGGATAGAGTTTGTTGCCTTAGTCAATATGTTGTGTCCTCAGATTGTAGGAATTAGTGAGACCTGGCTATCAGAATCAGACCTACTAACTGGTATCAAGTGTCATGGGTACAGTATTTTTAAGAAGGAGAGGAGGGGGCATGCTGCTAATGATATTGAATGACTTAAATCCAGTTAGAGTTGAGACCTATTAATGTAGTAATACTACTAACAATATTTCATGTGGCAGTGAGTTTGAAGCCATCTATTGTGAGGTGGAATCTAAGATCGGTTGCTGGTGATGAAAAAATGCATCACCAAATAGAAAAGATGAGCATGAAAAGAGTAATCATAATGGGACACTTTAATTATCCAAATATCGATTGGGTAGCAGTAGAATCTCAATGAGAAGAATGAAAATGCATTTATTGAGCTATTGCGGGACAACTTCTGCAAGCAGCATGTGACAGAAGGAACTCGAGGTCAAAGAGTGTTAGATTTGATTATAGTGTCAGAGGACATTTCAGTTAAAGACATAACTATTCTGCCTCCAGTTGGTGACGGTGATCATGTGGTATTCACTTGGGAAGTGACTAAATTTATGGATGTTCCATTCAGAAAAGGTTATATGCTGAACTACAAAGCAGGAAATTATGACCAACTGAGGAGTATACTGAGTTCAGTGAAATGGGATCAGTTGCTGGATGGAAAGAATATCGACAGTGCATGGGAAGCATTTAAACAATATTTAAATGATGTGATATCAGAATGTGTCTGAGAGTTTGAAGAATAAATAGAGTAGGAGTCAAATGGAGGTGTAATCTTATTAAGCAAGAGATTCATAAGAAAAGGACGATGTGGAAGGAATACTATTTGCATAAGGATGATGTCCGTTACGAACTTTATAAGCAGCAGGCTAGAATAGTCACAACTGTTGTACGGAAAGCAAAGTCTGATTATGAAAAGAAACTGGCTCTGTGTGCTAAAGACAACCCACAAGAATTCTATCGATATGCTGCAAGTAAAAGAAAGAATGAATATGAAAGAATAGCTCTTCTAAATCCAGATGGCATGAGGATTACAGATGCAGAAGAGGTTGTTCAGTTAATGAGTGCCCATTTTGTTAAAAGCTATCAACCTGGTGAATGCAACATTGAGCTCACTGTTACCTATTCATTAGATGAAGAAATGCAGGTGTGCGAGGCTGAGGTATTAGAGCTGTTGCACAAACTGAATAAGAATTCAGCAACAGGGACTGATGGAATATCAGCATGTGTGCTAAACGAGTGCTCAGCTAAACTGGCCATTCCTTTGACCAGGATGTTTACTATGAGTCTCAGAACAGGGAAGATTATGCAGGAATGGAAGGAATGTATGGTAATTCCATTGCACAAGGGTGGTGCAAAGACCAATGTATCCTACTATCGACCAATTAGTATCTCAGGAATGGTGGTGAATATTTTGGAAAAATTGGTTAGGGCCTGCATTCAGAAATAGGTTGAGAGTGAATCTCTACTTTGTAATGAACAACATAGGTTTACTAAGGGAAGGCCATGTTTTAACAACTTGCTCACATTCTATAACAATGTTAGCAGTGAACTAGACAAGGTGAATGGATATACCATGATACTTTTGGATTTTGCTAAGGCTTTTCACAGAATATACAGCATGGCAGACTGTTGCATAAATTGGAGAAAATGGGTTTGGGTTATACAATATTAGCATGGATAAGAGGATGGCTAACTGACAGATATCAAAAAGTGGTATACGGGGGGATCTGAGTCTACAAGGTTTAAGGTAACAAGTGCACCACTTGTTACCTTAAACTTAAGTCATTTAAGGATCAGTGCTTGGTCCACTGTTATTCAATCTGTACATTAATGATACTGGGAAGGATTTGACAAGCGACATACAGTTATTTGCTGATGATGCAAAGATAGGTAGGGTAATCAGGAATGCTGCTGATATGCAGTCTTTGCAGAATGATTTGAATAGGCTGGAATTGTGAGCATGGGAAAATGGGTGTCAGTTCAATGTCAGTAAATGTAAAGTCATTCACTTCAGTATGATTAGATATCCAATGTTGTATTATATTGGTGGGATTAGGCTAGAAGAAACTGTTGAGTCTAGGGGTCTTGGAGTGTTAGTAGATAGGAAGTTGAAGTTTAGGAGCCATGTGGCAAAGATTGCAAACACAACTCAAAAGAATTGCAATACTGACGAACATTCACATGTAAAGATAAGGATGTTATTTTGCTTCTTTACAAGGCCTTGATAAGACCTCACTTGGACTATTGTGCACAGGTCTGGTCTCCTGGTTTCCATTGTGATTCTGATATACTGGAGAGAGTACAAAGGAGAGTGTTAAAAATGATATCAGGATTATGGAATACTGATTATGAAGACAGATTGAAAATTTGTAGACTGCAGACACTAGCAAACAGGAGAAAGAGGGGTGATATGATTGAGACTTCAAACTTCTGAAAGGGTCATACAGGATTTCAATTGATGGAATTTTTCAATTTATGGAGGGTGGGGAAAGGATGAGAGGGCATCCTTGGAAGCTGAGAATGGCCATCAAGAAAGGTGTGAGGGCTAGATTTTTCTCTCAGAGGGTGGTGCATGATTAGAATGGATTGCCATTGGATGTTGTGAGTGCAAGCAGTATGAATGAATTCAAGAATAAGTATGATAAGTGTATGTTGCCTCCCTCGATGAGTCTCTGATCCCCTGGAGGTCTCTATTAATAATAATAATAATGTTGCTCCCACACACGAGAAGCTGTAAGGTCTATAACAAATAAATGTTGTGTAGGCTAGGATCAAAAGCAAGGTAATCTGTTGATATTCTTTTTGGAAAATTAGAGACTGTAATGTTTGGGGAATACTTTATAGGGAATGAAAGGCTGTTCCAAGAAATATGAATGGGAGTAGCAGGTTTGGTGAGTCAGCAGTTTAACTGTAAAAGGATGTTGGGCAGCTGCTGTTTATGTCACTGTAAGTTTAGTAGAAGTGTGGGAGGGGCATGATGGATCCTTGTTCTATTTAACAGCACCCATGGAAATATCTGCAAAAGAGATAAATGCAGAAAATGTAGCCAATCAATTGAGCTGCCCTTTTCCAAACAACATGAAGAATTTTTTGAGAGATTTTAGTTTCATCATCCGCAATGCTAGAATCCTGCTCTCACAATGTGAGAGCAGTATTCCAACGTTTGGTAGATTTGAGGCTTATATAGAGTAAGTAATTGGACAAGTTGAAAAGTAATGTCTCGAATGAAAAAGGAGGCCAAGTTTTTTCCGGAAGCTGAGAATGCTAAAGAAGTGAGCTGATTATGCCAGGAAAGGCTAGGAGAAAAAGTCAGTATGATGAGAGAGAGAGATCTAGTCTTGACTGTTAAGTTGAGCTATGGAAAGTTTTTTCACTTGATTATAAATTAAATTAAAAATACCAAGAAATCATATTCTTATTTAATCCTTAATCCAAGTGTGAGCAAAATAAGTTTGTGTGTGAAGTATCTTCACAACTAGGCTACCTATATATAGAGAGACTAATGATGTCACATTAATTACCTTAGTATCCTATAATGCCAAGCACATAATCCTTTCAGGTATATATATTGCTATGCATTATGGGAAGGGCCACTACCCAGATCAGGCTTTGACCTTTATTGAGGTCTCAGCAGTGGGTGCCAGACCCAAAAGAGATACCAAGGTTGAGGTAATGCATAAGTCATATTTTCCATATACACTGGTGTTCCAAAAGCTAAAGACAAACTACATTTTTACCTGTATATGAAAAAATTTTCATGACTAAAGACAAACATGGACATAAATTTATGGCCAGCATACTAATCAATTATATTACACAAAAAATACAAAGCACAGAATTCGATCTGTCCGGAAGTACTTACAAATCTCTCCTTGTACTTAACGAATTACATATGATATAGTTCTTTCATCCACTACAGTCCTTACTTGATTCCTTTGTCTAAACAATCTTTCTTTTTTCCGTATGTCTGTTCTTTGTTTCCTATCATTTTCCCTGTCTTTTGTTATCAATATTCCTTTTACTTTCGGATTCTGACACTTTTTAATGTGGTGGCCTCGGCCGTTCAAAAAATGCTTTCTGTGATGAGCTCTCTACAGCTTTGGCGATGAATAGCTGACTTCACATTGCAGGGGACCCAGGGAAGAGAAGGCTGAGAATCCTAAGGCATCTCTCTGTGTTATAAGATTCATACAAATCAAATTGCAATACATTTTTGGCAAAATGTTATGAATTTCCTAAGGATGTAGTTAAGGAATTAATGTGCAGTGCTTACAGAAAATTATACATAAAGACATTTCGGCATGGAATATGTCTACCCTAAACTGTGATGCAGCTCTCACAGCATTGTACCATGCTTAACACCAAGTGATTTAGGAGTTCCTGAGGAAAACTGGCCAACTCCTCCTTCAGAGCAAGGATAAGCTTTGTTTTCTGGAGGGGAATTTTGAGCAGCAATGCTTCTCTCTATTGCATCCCAAACATTCAATAGGGTGGAGATCTGGGCAGCATGCTGACCACTCAATTCGATTAATAGCCTTGATCTCCAGAAGTATCTCCAACTGCTCGTGCACGATGTGGTGTGGCAATGTCATCCATAAAAAGGAATTCTTTGTCTACAGCACCATGGAACAATTGAACATTATGTTGAAGAACTTTGCTGCAATATTGTTCACCAGTCATAGTACCTTTTGCTTGTAGCACCAAGCAAAAGCATTTGTAACTTAGTGCATCCATTAAGCATAATGCATCTGTTAATTATTCTACTTTATCTATCTTATCTAATATATTATATTTTGTCTTGACTTTATGCTCCAGCTTTCTTACTGTCACTCACACTCTACAGTTTAAAGAATTTATTTGTTTCATGACTGCGCCAGTTAAACTACTTACTGAGTGCGAGTTTATAAGAAATATAAACAAAGATAAAGCAGATATCATTCCCCAGTTAACTCTGACCTTTACTTTATATCAGTCGTGGCTTAAACATATAACTTAGCAATCGTAAATACTTTCCCCTTATTAGTCAGATATATGCAGGTTTGTACTTTTTTTTAGAATCAGTGCACTGACAGATCAATTCACAAATCAATTTATTTAAAACTAGAATTCTACATACACTGTTCAATTTACATATAAGTATTCACACAACGAAATTTCAAGTCTTAGATAATTACAAGAAATTTTATTTTTTACAATTCTATCTTATAATTTAAGCATAACTTCTGATATTCTTACTAGTTGATTATTAATTAACTTAAGGAATTCACAACGTATACTAGAATATAAATTAAATAAACTTTAATATATATTTCCAATATTTCGGCAACGTCACATTGCCATCTTCAAAGCAACTTAATATAAAGACACGTGCACGCAGGCACTACATACAGTAAATGAGGAATGAAGCGAGGAAGCTATTATTTCTCCTAAAAGTCCAGATGGTACCCCCCTAGCTGGCTATGCAGATATTCTTGGCCATTGGGCTGAAGGTCTCCTGATGTAAGTCTCCCAAATTTGGGGCAGTCTCATGCAACCAAATTTGTTGAGGTTTGGCATGTTTCTTAGGGCTGAGGCTGATTCCATGAAAAGTTTTTCAAATTTGAACTTGCTACGGTGTATTATTGTGGCTTTCTTCCACCGTATTCTGTGGCGTGTATCCAGAGCATGGTCTGCAAGACCAGAGTGGCTATACTGGTGAAAAAGGATGCAGTCTTGTGTTCTGAAATTCTGATATTCGCTGTCCTGCCTGTTTGGCCAAAGTAGGACAGCTTACAGCTGCAAAGGACCTGGTATACACCAGGTAGGTCTAGGGGAAGTGGTTGGTCTTTAGTGGAGCAGATAAGGGATGCCAATTTTCTATAAGGTCTATAACAAGAGGTCAAGTCATGGTTTTTTAAGATTTTGGTAATTTTTTCCAAGGTGCCTCAGATGTAGGGAATGGTGATAGATTTGGAGTAATCCTTGTTGTGAAGGGGAGGAGGGGTGTGGTTTACTGGTTTCAATATTTTTTGAATTTTTTTTTTTTTGGGAGGGGGGGTTAGCCATTGGCTGAGAAAGTGTTGAGGATGATGGGAGTTAGTTCAGTGGTTAGGGCATTATCATTTGAACAGATTAGTTTAATCCTGTTGTATAGTGTTTTCACCACTCCATATTAATGTGAGGGGAGGTGGGGATTGTTGGTGAATGTATCTGCCTGTATGGGGTTTTCTATAAATAGAGAAAACTAAGGTTCCATCAGGCTGGTGGGTGACTAGTGTGTCTAGGAAAGGGAGGCTGTTGTTTTCCTCTTTTTCCAGGGGCAACTTGATTCTGGGGTGTTGGTTGTTTAAGTGTGTTAAGAATGAGAGGAGTGTATCAGAGCCATGTGGCCAAATAGCGAACACATCATCAACATAGCGAAGCCATATGGTTGGTTTTTGTGTGGCAGAGTTTAAGGCTTTCACTTCAAAAGTCTCCATAAAGAAGTTGGCCAAAGGGGGGGGGGTGAACCCATGGCTGTCCCCTCTATTTGTTTGTAGAACTTTCCCTGCCAAACGAAATAGCCTGAGTTTATTGTGAACTGAAATAGGACTAAGATATCGGGAGGAAATTTAGCTTGGATTCGCTCTAAGGTTTCCTGGAGTGGGACATTTGTGAATAAGGAGGAGACGTCAAAACTGACCATTATGTCAGTATGGTGTAAGGTTTTCTATGCTGCTTTGAAGTGGGCTGAGTTTTTTTATGTGTGATGGTGTGTTGCCAGTATAGTGTGTGAGCGCTTTGGCCAAATGTTTAGCTAATTTGTATATGGGGAGAATCAATGCCATCCACTATGGGACGTAATGGCACATTATCTTTATGTATTTTTGGGAGTCTATAAACGGGGAGATATAGAGTTAAATGGTTTTAACTTGTTAATAACTTCTACAGGCCAAGAAGTGACCTTCTTAAGGAGCCTGGAGTTTTCTGATTTGTGAGTTGGTGGGATTGTATTCAATGGGAAGGCAAGTAGCCGGATCTAATAATAGAGCATTAAGCTTACCTGTATAGTCAACCTTTCTTTGATTACTTTGAAGCCTGCAGCACTCATCACTCTTTCACGTGGCCACAACTTCGCCAATGCTCCGCCAATTACGTCCCATAGGTGTAGTGTTCGTTGAGAGCTCCTGATAACGTGTTATTTTAAGTTATCGTTGACAAATTTGCTCGAATATTACGTAGTTTTGTTTGCTTTGCGTATCTTAGTGTCTGTTTGTGTGTCTTTGGTGTTTCAATTATTAATTTGATAAAATACGATAGAAGTGAGTATGGCTCCCGTAAGAAGGAAAATGGTGGCTAGTAATAATGGTTCGGCATCTTTGTATAATAATAATAACTGTAATATAAAGGAGATCATTCAATGTACTATCAGCGAAATGTACGCTTTGTGGAGTGTGGTTGGAGTATGGTTAGATGATGATAATGGAGTGAATGTGTGTAGAAAATGTAAGGAAAATGAGGAATTAAAGTGTATTTCAGGTCGTGTGATATTTTTGTCAAATTTCAGAATGAGGAAAATAGTGATATGACAAGAAATGGCGAGGTTGTACCAGAGAACTGTGAGGGTGTGAATGATGGTATTAATACAGAGCAAATTAATGGTTTAACAGAAAATAAAATAGATGAGATAGATGCAATGAGAGAGATCGCGTTGTTGAGCAGAGCGATACAAAGAGCAAAGTGGCAGCTAGAGCGTATGAACAAAAGTTTACTGGGTGTACCAGCCAATAATAAAAAGCATGATAGAAAAATAAGAGTGTGAACGTAAACAAAATGAAGGAGAGAGTGCTGCTGTATGGAGATTCATTAGTACGAAGTGTGTTAGTAGAGGATTTGATGAAATCGTACCAACCTGGTGCGACCATCAAGGATGTAACTGAGTCTATTAGAGAGCAAAAGGAAAGGGTGAAAGAAATGATTCTTGTGGCAGGTACAAATTATGTGAAAGGTGATAAAATGGAAATGATAGAGCACCTGAATGAATTGTTTCAGATAGCAAAAGAAAAGAGTGAGAGAGTTAGGATGATTAGTCTTTTTCTGCAATATGACAACTGTTTAAAAGGAGGGCCATAATTGCAAACGACTTTATGCATGGGTTATGTATGACGAGTGGTGTGGAATTTGTGGATGTGTGGAGTAAGTTCGATGGGCAGAAGGATCTATATAAGATGGATGGCTTGCATTTGAATAGATTCAGTGTAAGGAGACT
Source organism: Typopeltis vanoorti (assembly GCF_054136105.1). Taxonomy (NCBI): domain Eukaryota; kingdom Metazoa; phylum Arthropoda; class Arachnida; order Uropygi; family Thelyphonidae; genus Typopeltis; species Typopeltis vanoorti. The sequence continues at coordinate 129,417,030 of NC_143552.1, forward strand.
GAATCTATTCAAATGCAAGCCATCCAGAATCAGGGAAACTAGATTTATTAAGGTGGGGGGGTAGATATGCAGAATTTAGGGAGGCAGTTGAGTGTATCAATGAGTATAATATGCACGAGCGAATAAGGACAACAAATCAGAATGGGATAGTTAGTATAAGGCATCAAGGTAGGGATGGGGATCTGAAATTCATGTACACTAATGCTAGGAGTATTAGGAACAAGAAGGAAGAATTTTTGGCCATGATTGGCACTTCCAAAACACAGGTTATTGGCATTGGTGAAACATGGCTAACTGAAAATGATATAGCTAGTGGGATTGAATGTGATGGGTATAGTGTGTTCAGGAATGACAGGGAGAATAAAATGGAGGGAGGATTGATGATAGCTGATGAGCTGCAGTCAAGGAGAACAGAAGTTGAATTGCAGGATAGAGAAAAGAGCACATTTCAGGCCATTTGGTGTGAGATTGTGGCTAGCAGAACAAAATATACAATTGGGTGCTGCTATAGACCAGGTGATGGAAAAGATGGTGGAGATAGTATGATCAAGAAAGTGCGGGCCAGAAGGGTAATGAGTGTGGTAAGAAAAGAAAAAAGGGATTACGAAAGAACATTGGCCATGCAGACTAAAGAGAATCCTAAACAGTTTTTTCGATATGTTGTAAGTAAAAGAAAAAATGTATATGGCAGAATGATTATAAAGAATGCCGATGGTAGGGAGGTAACTGAATCAGTTGATATAGTTGAGTTACTGAGTGAGCACTTTGCAAGAATATGTCATCCAGGTGGTGACATTGCAGAAACGAATGTACCAGTAAATTATACGGGAATTGTGGTGAATGAAGTGGAGGTGAGTAGTCTATTGCATAACCTCAATGTCAATACATCTGTGGGATTGGATGGTATACCAGCTCGTGTCGTACGTGAAGCGGCTAAAGAATTGTCAGTACCCTTGACCATTTTGCTTAATTTGAGTCTCGGGTCAGGGTTAGTCCCAAGGGGGTGGAAAGAGGGGAAAATAGTTCCACTGCTAAAGGAGGTTCCAAGACTGCTGTTGTAAATTAACGACTGATTAGCATATCAGAATCGTTGTCAAGGTCTTGGAGAAATTAGTCAAGAAAAGAATACAGGATTGGATAGATGAAAATGGGATATTGTATGGGGGACAACATGGTTTTGTGATGGATAGATCATGCCTCAGTAACTTGCTCACGTTTTATAACAGAGTGATGGCTGAACTGGATAAGGGTAATGGGTTTAAACTGATTCTACTGGACCTTGCAAAGGCCTTTGACAGGATACCACATGGAACTCTAATCAGTAAACTGGAGCAGATGGGGATGGATATAGGGTTGGTGAGATGGATAGGAGGGTGGTTGATGGAGAGATACCAGAGAGTGGTTTATTCAGGAGTTGAGTCCAAAAGACTGCTTGTGACAAGTGGTGTGCCGCAGGGCTCTGTTCTTGGACCACTACTTTTCAATTTGTTCATCAATGATATAGGAAAGGATCTGAGAGGAAGTGTTCACTTGTTTGCTGATGATGCAAAGTTGGGTAGAGCAATTGTGAGTGCACAGGATGTCAAAATTTTACAGGATGATTTGGATAGTTTGGAGGACTGGGCTAGGGAAAATGGATGTCAATTTAATGTGGCAAAGTGTAAGGTTATGCATTTTGGGGTGAAAAAAATAGCAGCAGTATATCACATTGGTGGAACCATACTCCAGGAGATTGATGAGACCAGGGATTTGGGAGTGTTGGTGGATAAGGAATTGAAGTTTAGGGGGCACATTGCAAAAGTGGCTAAAACAGCTCATCAAATCACTTGGCTTCTGAAAAATACTTTAACAAGCAGAGACAAACAAGTTATTGTTCCTCTGTATCGAGCCTTGATAAGACCCCATCTAGACTACTGTGCCCAGATATGGGCGCCAGGGTTTCTTCTTGATGGGGAGGAGGTGGAGAGGATCCAGAGACGAGTGACCAAGATGATAGCAGGTCTGTGGAATGAACCTTATGAGAACAGGTTGGAGATTTGTGGGTTGCAAAAATTGGTCGATAGGCGGAAAAGGGGTGATTGATTGAAACATTCAAATTACTGAAGGGTTTCTATGAGATTAATCCAGAAGATATTTTTGAGAATAGGACTGGTGGTGGGAGGACTAGGGGGCCATACATGGAAGCTGGGCAAGAATGTGGTTAGCAGGAGGTGTTAAAGCTAGGTTTTTTACTTGGAGAGTGGTGAATGAGTGGAATAAGCTGCCAGAGTCTGTTGTGGGTGCTACGACCATGAATGAGTTCAAGGTGAGGTATGATAGATACTGTGTGAATGTTGAATAGTTGTTCTTGACATGATGTTAGGGCCTCCCTCGATGAGTATGTACACTCCTTGGAGTTGCCCGGAATAAAAATAATAATAATGCTCCCAAAAAATACCGGCCGAGGATATAATGATCCAGATCGAACACGGAATCTGCCACCTTCCGAACCACATCGCTAACAATATAAGACTGGATGTAGCTTGTGTTCTCACCAAAGCACGACCACCAAAAACCAACATATCCAATAGTGAATACAAAGCTCTACAGGAAATGAGGAAAAACAAAGAAATAGTAATCAACCAAAACGGATAATGGAAATGCCACCGTAGTACTCAACCATACAGACTACACAGGTAGCTTAATGCTCTATTATTAGATCGGGCTACTTACCTCCCCATTGAATACAATCCCACCAACTCACAAATCAGAAAACTCCATAGGCTCCTTAAGTTATTAACAAATTAAAACCGTTTAACTCTATACCCCCCCCCATTTATATGGACTCCCAAAAATACATAAAGATAATGTGCCATTATGTCCCATAGTGGATGGCATTGATTTCCCCCACATACAAATTAGCTAAGCATTTGGCCAAAGTGCTCACACACTATCACACATAAAAAACTCAGCCCACTTCAAAGCCAGCATAGAAAACCTTACACTCCAACGTAACTGACATAATGGTTAGTTTTGACATCTCCTCTTTATTCAAATATGTCCCACTCAAGGAAACCTTAGAGTTATTCCAAGCTAAATTTCCAGAGTGGCTATACTGGTGAAAACAGATGTAGTCCTTGTGTTCTGAAATTCTGATATTCCAAACCTCAACGAATTTGGTTGCATGAGACTGCCCCAAATTTGGGAGACCTTCAGCCCAATGGCCAAGAATAACTACATAGCTCGCTAGGGGGCACCACCTGGACTTTTAGGAGAAACAAATAACTTCCTCGCTTTGTCCTCATTTACTGTGTGTAGTACCTGCATGCACATGTCTTTATTTTAAGTTCCTTTGAAGATGGCAATATATATATATATATATATATATATATATATATATATATATATATATATATATATATATATATATATATTGGAAATACATATTAAAGTTTATTTAATTTATATTCTAGTATATGTTGTGAATTCCTTAAGTTAATTAATAATCATGTATAATCAACGTATAAGCCTTTCTACGAGAATTTTTACTATTTATTCTTACCCATTAAACAAATAAACTTGTCAAACATATGCTCTATCAACAATAACTTATGTTTACTGCATAAAGAATTAAGCTTACTCTTAGAATAGATACTTATTCATTTACATTAATAATATTTATTCTAATACAATAACTGTGAACCAAGGCACAGAATTTGATTTGTCCAGAAATACTTACAAACCTCTCCTTGTACTTAACAATAAATTACATATCATATAGTTCTTTCATCCACTTCAGTCCCTACTTGATTCCTTTGTCTATACGATCTTTCTTTCTTCTGTATGCCTGTTCTTTGTTTCCTGCCATTTTCCTCGTCTTCTGTTGTCAATATCCTTTTACTTTCAGATTCTGACACTCTTTGGCAGACTCGGCCGTTCAACAAATGTTTTCTGTGATGAGCTTTCCATGGCTCCAGTGACAAGACAGTTGACTTCACATTGCAGTGGACCAAGGGAAGAGAAGACAAAAACCCTAAGATGTCTCTCTTTCCGATGACTGACAGTGGACTTCAGGTGGTGGTTGACTCAGGGAAGAGATGATGAAAACCCAAGACACTTTCCTTCAAGATGCGAGAGTTTATACACACCCCAGACTCTGCATAGTGCACATGCATAACTCTCAATATTATTATATATGGAATTGTGCTAGCTTTGGAACTCAATGATGTCACACTTCATATGTCACATATTTGATGAAACACAGTTTTGTAATGAAATTATTATATACAAAGGATTTTTGATAAGTTTTCAGGCAAATGGCAATTCATATATATATATATATATATATATATATATATATATATATATATATATATATATAGACAAAACTTGTAGAATGAACATGATGCATTGTTAATCATGCAAGATTTTACACATCCCCCACACCATGACCCCAGAACTGCCATATCTATTCCTTTCAAGAATATTCTCATGCTGGTAAGCAGTACCACTTTCATGTCAGATCAAGTGTTGTCTAGAATCTGAGGAAAGATAATGACTCTCATCTGTAAAGATACATTAGCCCATTAGTGTCCTATTCAATTTTTATGGATACAACACCAATAATGAGTGGATGACTGGTGAAATTCTGAATCTGATTGCTAAAAGTAGAGAAATGAAACTAAAAATCACAAAAGAAAACTCAACAGAAAACAGGAATACCTACAGTTTAATTAAAAATGAAATAGACTTAAAATGTAAAAAATGAAAAGAAGAATACCTTGAAGAAAAAAGCCAAGCAATGTGAAGAAGCCAAAAAAAAAAAAAAAAAACATGATTTAAAGACTTTTTCAGAACAATAGAAGAAATATCTAAAAAGTATGTTCCTAAAACAATCACGCTAATAGATCAAAATTGAAATATTACAGGAAACGAAGATGAAATGAAGAAAATATGGTACATCTATTTCACTGCAAACTTTGGAAACAATAACACAAACCATGTACCAGAACCTAACTGAAGTTCCACAGAACCACCAAAAATTCTTGATGAAGAAATACATAAAGCACTCAATGAAATGAAAGATGAGAAAGCTACTGGTTTTGATAATATTCCAAAAGAATTGTGGAAAGAAGGCAGAGAAAGAGTTATAAATTACCTGGGAAAACTATTTAACAAAATAATTATTGAAGAGAAATTCCCTAAGGATTGGAAGATATCAAAAATAATTCCATTGCATAAAAAGGGTGATAAAAGATTATGTGCTAACTATAGGCTCTTGCTACTTAATCATGTTTATAAGATTTTCATCCATATTATACAAAACTGAATTAAATCTATCTATGAAGAAATCTTAGAAGAGGAACAAATGGGCTTCAGAAGCGGCAGAGGAACAGTTGATGCAATTTTTGTAATACAGTGACTAGCAGATCTTACAATAGAAAACAATTTTATTCTTTATTGCTGTTTCGTCGATTATAACCATGCTTTTGATACAATAGGTAGAAAATACATGATCAAATTCCTTGAAAAAAATTAACATAGATCCCTATATTATTAATCTTATTAAGTAATATTATCAAGACACAAAAGCAATAGTGAAATTTACGGAGTTATGCAAGGCTGTCCACCTTCACCATACTTATTTAATATATACATATTAGTAATGTTGTCAGAGAAGCTCTAGAAGAATGTACTGGCCTTTCAGTAAATGGAACCAATTACCCATATCAAATATGCGGATGATAATAGCGAAGAAGATCTGAAATCCATGATCAGCAAAATAAACCAAATTAACAATAAATATAATGAGCATAAATTTCACTAAAATTAAAATAATGACAACAGGGAAAGAAAAGAAACCAGTTAACACTGATAATAAATATATTGAACAAGTAACTCAATTTAACTATTTGGGATCACTTATCACTGAAGATCTAAATTATATGAAAACAATAAATCAGAGAATAAGTTTAGGCGTTTATAATAGGAAAGCTATATAAAATTTGGAATAGTAATAAAATAAGTAAACAGCTGAAACTAAAAAAATACAACTCAGTGGTATTGCCTGTGGTCCTCTACTGATCTGAAAGTTGGATAACAAAGAAAAAAGAAGAAATAAAAATCCAAATGCTTTACGAAAAATAAACTAAACTAAATGGACTGAGAAAAAGACCAATCAAGCAGTGAGGAATGAACAAAAATTATAAAGAACTAATATTAGACAAACTAAATAAAAAGAGGTTAAAATGATATGTGCATGTAAATAGAATGAATCAACTACAGCAGTGTTTCTCAAACTTCAGATATCTGTATACCCCCTTCTTAAATTTTCATTATTACCAAATACCCTCCCCCCTCATCAAATAATAAATAAAGTATATTTCATTGTGAATGTCTATTTTATTTGAATTTATAAATTCATGTAAACAAAAAATATGATTTATTTTTAATAGAACAAAATTTGGAATAAGTTCCTCTTCATTTCCCATCCACGAAAATCCGCATTTCAAGTAATTCATATCACTCTTACGAAGATTTTTCATCTTCTTCCTAGTTGGTTCTCTAGAGATGTCAGCCAACACACCCTTATTAATTTCATTTGATCCAAATGCAATATCAATGTTTTCTTGTTGCTTACAGCTGCTTGTATTTGCTATATTGCTCTCTTTTGTGGGTTTTATAAATCCAATCTTTAACCAATAATCCATACCTCAGAATTTGAAAACCAAAAAAATTATATTTACTCAAACATAACTCTCACTTTTTTTTTTTCAAAAAATTAAAGCTAAAAAATCGTGGTGCGAGATATATGCAGAGATTTTCGGAAACTAAAGTTTTCAGGAAAAAAAATCTGCAAATGGTGTGACTTACAAGAAGCTCCTACTCGCTATCGCTACTCGGCATCGAGAACAGTTTCCTTGTGTGCATCGTCAAAGTCATCTACCAAAAAAGCTTCATCTTCTTTCCCATTATTTCAAGCAAAAATTACCAGTAATTTACAAGATGAGATACGTAAAGCAGCTATGAAGAAGTGCATATGATTGGTGCAGTATTACAAAAGATTGTGCGAACCAAATTTCAACAGTTGAGTTGAAATGCTCATTCTCTTCAACCGAATTCCATAATATTTGAAACATATTCATTATATATTTCTTAGTTTTAACACATTCACGATGGGGTGGTGTCAAGCAAAACCATATGTTGCAGCAAAACATGGTTTTGCTTGAGTCTATACAGCAACTTCTGTTGGAGGAGAGATGTGATTCATTAGTTAGTGCTTTTTTTATCCCAGTTGTCTCTAATTGCACTATTTGTTGAGAAATATAATGATTCCATGCATTAATGATGCATAGCCTAAAATTGCCAAGTACCCCCTTTAGACCTTATGTGTACCCCCTGGGGTTCGCGTACCACACTTTGAGAAACACTGTTCTACAGGGACAGAAAAATTACAGGAAATGAAGATGAAATGAAGAAAATATGGTACATCTATTTCACTGCAAACTTTGGAAACAATAACACCAAATGGACAAGGGACAGACCAAGGATAAGCTGGATCACTAATATCAAGAAAACTGCTAAGATAACAGCTTCTTCCAAGATCTTTCAAGAAAGACTTTATTAAGAGAGGACTCATGAAGTACTCGGCCTGACTTGAAGGAAGAAAATCAATCACATGTATATTATTATTATTACGTGACATCTCTAGGGAGTCCAAAGACTCATCGAGGGAGGACACTTGCTCTACAACTCTCTGTCTCTACGAACTACACCAATGTCATCTACCGCCCACCACCACCATTAGCATTTCCACAGACAATCACAAACATCCATGCCCATGGCAGGATTCGAACATGTAGCCTTTTAGCTGGAGAGTGGATAAGCTAACTACTTGGCCAACCAGGCTGGCATCCATGTTTAGTCTTTAGAGTAGGGTTTCTGGTGTATATATATATATATCTCGCTAATCCGAACCCTCCAGTAATTCGAACCACGGTTTGAAAGAAAAAAAAGTTTTATTTATTATGTATTATTATTTTGTGTACTATTATTTTTATTTAATAATTATTATTTATTTGATTATTATTACAGTACAGTATTTTTTTATACTATCGATTGTACGGTTATACTGTAGGCCTATTTTGATTTATTGTGTGTTCAATAAATTTTGACGTTTTCCCAAGTTTGCTTGTGAAGACGTCGAACTGAAGCAATTCGAGCGTCATGGAAAAAACTGTGGCCTTCTAGAATTTACCAAGAGATAACTATGGTGATACACCAAAAGAGGAAATTCAAAACGTGCATAATTTGGTTAAAAGTATAAATTCACATGTTGAAATTTCACAAACAGATTATGAAATGGATTACAGGTAGAACTGAAAGTGAATTCGAAATCAAATCAGATGCTGAAATTATAAATATGATGCTATAGAATGAATTAGAAGACGATGATGAAGAACTCGAAGAAAAAAAAGTAAAACATGAAGAGGCAGCTGACAGTTTTAATGTGTGTATAGAATGGGCTAAGCAGAATGATACGCTATTCCACAACATTTTATTGTTAATGCAGCTCCAAGAAGAAGCATTCGAAAAAGTTTAGCTTCCAAGAAGCAAAAGAAAATCAGTGACTTTTTCACAAAGAAATAAAATACTTTTTTGTATTATTTTGTGAAACTTTTCTTTTGTGTTGTGTACAAGAAAGTGATAATTTTTACGCAATTAAGTTATGTACTGAACTGTGCAATTTTATTAAATCAGAATCCTCAACAATACAGGTACATACAAGCTAAATGTTTTACTAAAATAAATGTGTACTGTATTATTTTTTAAGTTTTACATTACAGTACAGTAGGTTTTTTTTTCTATCAGTTGCTTCTATCTTAGAGGGAAATTCGCTAATCTGACCTTTTCGCTATTCCGAACGAGCAGGGTTTTTATTAGTTCGGATTAGCGAGATACTATTGTGTATATATATATATATATATGTGTGTGTGTGTGTTAAAGATATTAAGAAATTTTATACTCGGCTTTAATCCTTTTCCCAAGTAAGCAAAACAAAGTTTGGAGCGTGAAATATATTCATGTCTGAGCTACTTGTATGGAGGCTAATGACTTGCCTTAGTATGTATCCCATAATGCAAAGCACCCTCACCCCTTTCAAGCATGTATAATGGAATGCATAATGGGAAGGGTCACTACTCAGACCGGCTTCGACCTTTATTGAGGTCTCTTCAGTGGGAGCCAGACCAGGAAAGATACCAAGGTTTAATAATGCAGCAGTCATATATACCTCATATACAAGTAGACAAAAGGTGCTTGACCTTCTTAATAAAAATCTCTGGATGAGAGAAAGATGTAGAAAGTTTTTTACCTTGGGTGTAATATGCATTAAAGATACCAAGAAATTTTATACTTGGTTTTAATTATTTTTCCAAGTAAGCAAAACAAAGTTTTGCATGTGAAATATATTCATGTCTGAAACCAAGTATAAAATTTCTTGGTATCTTTAACATATATAAAGCACCTCCATAGCACAATTGGAAGAACGACGGTACATTGCACCCTTTGCTTGGAATAGGCCTAAGTTTGATTCTCGTCGTGATGGGAGGAATCTTTATCTGGACGATTTCAATCGAAGGTGAGTTAGCCAATCTCATACGGAGGTAGCAGGGTTTTTTCTCCTGGAAACTCGGGTTTTTCATTCCGCATACAGACAAATCGGCCCTTCAGAACACACGCAATATACAGACAAAAAATACTAGTCGTGGTGGTGGAGGTGGGCGGTAGATGGTGTCGATGGAGATGATTCGTGGTAGAGGTTCGGTGTAGTGGTTGAGACATTTGTAAGTGTCCTTCCACGATGAGTCTTCGGACTCCTTGGAGGCATCAGGAATAATAATAATAATAATAATAATAATATTACACCCAAGATAAAAAACTTTGTATATATATATATATATATATATATATATATATATATATATTTATTTATTATTATTATTATTTGTATTTTTAATTTATTTTTTACATAGCCAAAAATCTTGCCCTGGAGACCAAACATGGAACTTTTTCAAGCCACTTCAGGCCTCCAATAAATGGGGCAGTAATCTCACACTGGATGATGTATATAAATTTAGAGATTATCTCTATAAGTTTAGATAAAATAAAATAAACTATCTCTATAAGTTTAGAGATTGTTTATTTTATTTTTATTCATCTCTATAAAGAGATTTTTATTCCAAGTGTTTATTAATTACACAAGGGTTCAATTCTGATTGATGCAATGACTTTTAACTATTTCCTTTAGAATCCGGAAAATTATTGCCTCGAGACCAAATAAAAAATATATATACATTTAATGAAACTAAAACAATATATACACTTTAAATAAAATTACATAAATAACTACAACAATTAACTGGACCAAGGCCTTCTAAAATAAATCTACACTTCAGAGCTTTTTTTATCCAAAATATTAAAATCATTCATTCTCTGATTCATTCTATTATTGGATTGTTTGACATATACTTCATCACATCAACCAGACTAAACACCTTGTTTTCACAACAACAAAAATGTTCATCAGAGTCAGTTTCTCTGTTAGGCTCTTTCCAAAAATATAAAATTTTTTTCTTCTTTTCCATAGGACTCTTTTTTTATGTAGCTTACAACGTTATTCGTCCTGTCTCACTGAAGTATAAATATTCTTACCTCTTGTAGTACTATTTGTCACACAACTTACTAATTTTTGTACCAGAGAAAGAAGTTTCTTCTACTACTTCATAAACAACAGATCTAAGTAGAGCTCGTCATTTTAAGCCATTTTACAGTTTCAAATTTCACCAATTGCTTTTCCACGGTAATCCAGTGTCCTTTAAGACAGAAGATGAAACTTTCCATTCAGTGTTTCCTCGAACATTCAATTAGAACGTTGACTGCAACATCTCCTTTTATTTACTAAATATTTGACAGCCTAAACTCCTCCAGTTTAAAGACTCAGTTTTACGGTTCCTTTTCGGAATCTTCTATTAATATCCTCCCGACTGTCACGTAAAACTTAAAAACTTCCTAAGAACAAAATTCTCTGGTTACCATTCTCAAATTTCCATTTTCTTTCTACTGTAGTCTCCCCCAGTCCAAAAATATTAAATGGAAAACTCCAGAAGTAAACAATTTATAATTACATTGGCAAAGTGAATATTAGATTGAACATTATTAGTGGATATTAGATCCAACATTAGCCTTAGCTACTTATGTTAAGTAGGTAGTGCAACTTAGGGATGTCAATGATTGTATTCTCGTAAGCTCTGACAACTTATGAAACTTTCTACAAACATTCAGCTTTGAAATAATGTTGGATCTAATATCCACTTTGCGTATGTGATTTTACATCGCCGAAATGAAGCCATATGGCTCTTTCTTTTATTAATAGACAATTCGACTGAACCAGAGGTAGTCCACCACCCAGGTAACTCACTGAAAAGTGGAGAAAGCTACACGCACCTTGCAGCCTTTCGTAAATCAGGAATTGTGCACCATTGAGTAGTTCTCGGTTATCAGATCAACTGTTGTGGAATTGCAGTGCTTGTGTTCAAGTAACCCTTGTTTTACTTAATAATGGCCACAAAGTGCAAGAGTAGTGATGCTGGGAATTCGGATATGCCAAAGAGAAGCTGTAAAGTGCTTCCTTTTAAGTGAAAAAAAAAAGTTCTCTTATTATTACTTATTGTTGTCAGAACATTGTTAATCTCTTACCCTTGCTATGGCAGTTCGTTTTATGAAGCCACCGAAGGGGGAAAGCTAGCCGCAATAGGTACCATTCCCAAGCCCGGATAAATGGTGAGGGTTGATGTCAGGAAGGGCATCTGGTTATAAAACTTCACTGCCAGCTCTAGCTATGATCTAATAAGTCAAAAAGAAAGTGATACAAGGGCTAGGGGTAACCCCTTAAGCGATGTGCAGCCACAGCACCCTACAGTTGCGAGAAGTGGATGAGAGCTACCGCATCAAGGGCAGGTGCAGTTAAAGAAGAGAGCCCAGCAGATGGAGAAAATGTTGCAAGTGGGAACATTAAATGTTGGAAGCATGACTGGAAGGGGAAGAGAGGTGGCAGACATGATGAGGAAGAGGAAGTTGGACATTTTATGTGTGCAGGAGACAAGGTGGAAGGGGGAAAAGGCAAAGGAACAACTGGGAGATGGGTATAAATTGTTCTACTCTAGAGCGAATAAAGAGGGAAGAAATGGTGTCAGAATTGTGGTGTCTGGCAGAATGAAAAGCAAAGTACTGGAAGTGGGTAGGAGGAACGACAGGATCATGCGAATGAAACTGGGGCTTGGAGAAGAGCAAGTGGTTGTCTTGTGTGTATACACCCTGCACGTTGGCTGTGCAGCAGAGGAGAAAGATGAGTTCTGGAACATGCTAGATGAAGAAATGAGGGAACTGGAAGAAAATGAGATGGTGATTGTCGGAGGAGACTTGAACGGACACATAGGGAGACAGAAGGACTGTGAAAGGGTGCATGGCAGCCATGGAGTGGGAATGATGAACCAGGAAGGAGAGAGGATTGTGGACTTTGCAGTAGCATTTGATCTGGCAATTGTGAACTTGTTTTTCTACAAGAGGGAAGAATATTTGATAACATTTAGAAGTGGTAACAACAGTTCACAAATTGACTAGATTTTGGAGAGAAGAAAACATCTTATGGAAGTGACAAATTGTAAGGTAATCCCAACAGATCAAGTGGAGCAGCAACACCGGCTGCTGTGCATAGACTTTAAAATAAGATCGAAGATAAGAACCTTTGGAAGCTATGGGATGAAGACAATTAAGTAGTTTCGCTTAAAAGAAGAGAGTGTGAGGAATCGTTTTAGGGAGAGGATTTCGGATGGATTAGAAAGTGTACAAGATTGGTGGAAACATAATTCAAAAGCAATTATGAGCTGTGCAATCGAGGTGCTTGGTGAGACATCTGGAAAGATTAGAGAGAAGGAGGGTTGGTGGTGGAATAATGTTCAAGAAGCAGTGATGGCTAAGAGGAAGACAAAGCAGAAGTGGGATGAGTCAAGAGTGGAAAAGGACAGAGAGAGAGAAAGCAAGAAGCCAAGAGAGTTGTGGCACAGGTGAAGGTCATGGCATATCAAGATCTTTATGATCAATTAGAAACAAAGGAAGGACAGAGAAAAATTTACCGACTAGCAAAATGTAGAAATAAGGCATCAAAAGACATCTTACACGTGAGGCATATCAAAGACTCTGGAGGAGAGTATTATGGAGGGATGTGGATATAAGAAACAGATGGAGAATATACTTTGAAGGACTTTTGAATGAGGAAAATGCAAGAACTCACAGAGAAGATGGGCAGCCTTCTGAGGAGATGGTGCAGAACATCAGTAGAGTGGAAGTGAAGGAGGCCACGAAGAGGATGAAGAATGGAAAATTGGTGGGCCCTGACAGGATCCCAGTGGAGGCATGGAAGGCACTGGGGGAAGAGGGAATTGACCTGCTGTGGGACCTGTTTTTGAAAGTTTACCAACAAGAAAATATACCCAAGGAATGGAGGAAAAGTACTCTTGTCCCTATCTACAAGGGTAAAGGGGATGCAAAAGATTGTAAGAATTACAGAGGGATAAAGCTGATGTCCCACATAATGAAAATCCTAGAAAGGGTTCTTGATGGAAGATCAAGGAAGGAGGTGGAGATTGCAAAGGAGCAATTTGGCTTCATGCCTGGTCAATCAATGACAGATGCTATCTTTGGATCACGGCAGATGATGGAAAAGTTTCGAGAGAAACAACGGGAGCTACAACTGGTGTTTATTAATCTGGAGAAAGCATACGATAGAGTGCCAAGGCAAGAAGTCTGGAGGTGTCTGAGGGAGAAGAAGGTACCAGAGAAATATGTCAGGTTGGTGCAGGAGATGTACAGAAATGTGAAGACAAGAGTTCAGACCCACCTGGGACAGGTAGAAAGTTTTCAAGTGACAGTTGGCTTGCATCAAAGGTCAGGTCAGCATTAAGTTTGTTCCTGTTTAATATTGTGACAGAGGAGGTGAGAGAAGACATGGACAATGTTGTGTGCAGATGACATCTTGCTGTGTGCAGATTCAAGAGAAGAAGTGGCAGCTAAACTGGAAAGGTGAAGGAAAGTACTGGAAGAGAGAGGTATGAGACTGAGCAGAAGTAAGACAGAGTATATGTGTTGCAAAGTGGACAGCAGCCAGGAGACAGATCTGGACCTGGAAGGAAATGTCATGAAGAAGGTGAGAGACTTTAGATAATTAGGTTCAACAGTGGAAGAGGATGGAGTGGCTGAGAAGGAAGTGGGATGCAGGATACAAGCAGGATGGAGGAAATGGAGAGAGATGGCTGGAGTGCTATGTGATAAGAGGGCGTCAATCAATCTGAAGGGCAAATCTATAGAACAGTAGTGAGACCAGCTCTGACTTATGTTATGGAAACTGTAGCCCTGAGGAAAAATAACATCAGCAGGATGGAGGTAGCGGAGATGAGAATGCTTAGGTGAATGTGCGGTGTAACCAGAAAGGATTGTCTGAAATGTGACTATGTGAGGGAAATGGTGAAAGTTATGAATTTAGGAGTGAAGACAGGAGGCAAGGTTGAGATGGTTTGGTCATGTGATGAAAAGAGAGGACAAATATGTAGGAAGAAAGGTCACCGATGGATGTGCAGGGGAGGAGGAAGCACAGGCAGCCAAAGAAGAGATGGAGGGAGCTGGTGGAAGAGGACTTGAGGACTGGTGGAGGAAGAACTTGGATGTGGTTACAGCCCAAGACAGGAGGATGTGGAAGAGACTCACCAAAAACAGCAACCCCACCTATGTGGGACAAGCTGCAGAAGAAGAAGTTGTTAATCCCTTACTGTGCCTAATTTATAAATTAGGCTTTATCATAAGTATGTTTGTTATAGGAAAAAACATAGTATATAGAGGGTTCGGTACTATCCGCGGGGTGTCTTGGAATGTATCTCCTGCAGATAAGGGGGGACTGCAGTACAGGAAAACCTCGCTTAACACAATTAATTAATCCATCAATTAATGTGAGCCAAGCGAATACAATAAACAATAGGAATAATTATAATTCATCCCTCAGCATAAATCTGGAAACAAAAATTACAGTATAAGCTATATTAGAGGATAAAATCATCAAAGTTAACAAAAATCAATTGCTTAAATTTTTATTTAATGTCTAAACATGTGACTGAGCTACTTTTTTACAAAAAAATTAAGTAAAGATGTTTGAATCTTGCTTGACTTTTTCATCTTGTCATGTAATTTGCGATAGCTGGTGATTGCTTTATCAAGAGTTTAGTGGACTTCGAAACTTTGTTCCATATCAGGATCAGCATCAAACAAAATTTCATTAGCATACTCGATGTGATTGAAACCATCAAGTTCTTTTGCAGTTAGTTTCTTAGTCATAATATTCTCTTCTTGTTTGCACTTCTTATCTTCTTCATATGCACGCTGTTCTTCTAGTTGAAGATCATTCTCGCTGAACTGTTCTGAATGGGAATCGAGCAAGTCTCTCACCTCTTTATTATCCAGTTCATTAAATCCAAGTTCTTTTCAAATTGTGCTGATTTCTTCAATGATGTTAAATCTTAAATTCTGTGCATCATAAACTAACATAGGCTGAGTTTAAAGTCATCTTCTGCATTGCCTCCTAATAAAAGCTTAAGACAATCTTAATATACTTTGTATCCTGGTTGAGATGCTTCAGTTTTAGCAGAATAGCAGAACGTTGATATGCACTTCCAAAAGAGACCAGTTTCATCAACGTTGAATATTTGCTGATTGTCATAATCATCCTCTTGAATTATCCTTTGCAATTTTTCAGGAAACTTGGCTGCAGAATCTTTATCAGCACTAGCAGATTCCCCAGTTATTCTTACATTATGCGGTCCAGCTCGATTTTTAAAATGGTCAAACCATCCTAAACTTGCAGTAAAGCTTCTATATTATTAGAGCTTTATTAACGTGGTTAGTGTACTAAAGTGTTTTATAACATAATCTATGTCGGGAAGTCGCCGCTAGATGAATTCGTAATGAGTAGTGTTCGTGCAAGCTCCAGATAAGATAAGTATCATTTTCAAGTTATCGATACAAATTACTTAATATTGTGTAGTTTTGTTTTGTTTGCCTTGCGTATTTTAGTGCGTCTATTTTTGGTGTGTTATAACGTTTAATTTGACAAAACACGTTACAGATAAATATGGCACCTGTGCGTAGGAAAATGGCGGCCAGTAATGAAGGTTCGCCATCGTTATCAAAGAACGGTAGCATAAAAGAAATGAGTCAGTGTACTAGCTGTGAAATGTACGCTTTGCGGAGTGCGGTCGGAGTGTGGTTAGATGATGATAAAGGATTGAATGTGTGTAGAAAATGTAGGGAGAATGCGGAATTGAAGTGTATTTCGGATCGTGAGTGTGATATTTTTGTCAACCTTCAGAATGAAGGAAATAGGGATATGACAAGAAACGGCAAGGTTGTACATGAAAATTGTGAGAGTGTGAATGTAGAAAGTGTGAATGATAGTATAAATGGTTTCTCAGAGAACAAAAAAGATGAGATAGATGCATTGAGTGAGATCGCGTTGTTGAATAGTGCGATAGAAAGAGCAAAACAGCAGCTAGAGTGCATGAACAAAAGTAGACTGAATGAACCAACCAATAATAAAAGGTATGACAGGAAAAATAGACGTATGAATGTGAACATGAACAAAATGAAGGATAGAGTGCTGTATGGAGACTCGTTAGTACGAGGTGTGTTAGTAGAGGATTTGACTAAATCGTACCAACCGGGTGCGACCATAAAGGACGTAACTGCGTCTATTAGAGAGCAAAAGGAAAAGGTGAAAGAAATGATTGTTGTGGCAGGTACGAATGATTTGAAAGGAGATAAAATGGAAATGATAGAAGACCTGAATGAATTGTTTGAGGTAGCAAAAGAAAAGAGTGAGAGAGTTAGAATGATTAGTCTTTTGCCACGGTATGACAGTGAAATGTTTAAAAGGAGGGCTATAATTGCAAATGACTCTATGCGTGGGTTATGTATGACGAGTGGTGTGGAATTTGTGGATGTGTGGAGTGAGTTTGATGGGCGAAAGGATCTATATAAGATGGATGGCTTGCATTTGAATGGTTACGGTGTAAGAAGACTTGAGAAAGTGTTGCTGAATGTAGTGGATGTGCAAATTCAGGGAAACTAGATTTGTTAGGGGGGGGGGTAGAGATACAGTCTTTATGGAGGCAGTTGAATGTAAGAATGAATATAACATGCCAGAGCAAATAAGGACAACAAATCAGAGTGGGATAGTTAATATAAGGCATCAAGGTAGGGTTGGGGCTAATGGGGGTCTTAAATTCATGTACACTAATACTAGGAGTATTAGGAACAAGAAGGAAGAGTTTTTGGCCATGGTTGGCACTTCCAGACCACAGGTTATAGGTATTAGTGAAACATGGCTGACTGTAGATGATATAACTAGTGGGATTGAATGTGATGGGTATAGTGTGTTCAGGAATGACAGAGAGAATAAAATGGGGGGAGGAGTATTGTTGATGATAGCTGATGAGCTCCAGCCAAGGAGAATAGAAGTTGAATTGCAGGATAGAGAAAAGAGCACATTTGAGGCCATTTGGTGTGAGATTGTGGCTAGCAGAACTAAATATACAATTGGGTGCTGCTATAGAACAGGTGATGGAAAAGATGGTGGTGACAGTATGCACAAGCAAATAGAAGAAATGGGTGGAAGGAGGGTGATTATTATGGGAGATTTCAACTATGGTCGCAATGATTGGAGTGAGGAGAGGACACACGGGAGGAAGGAACTGGATTTTATGCGGTTATTAAGGGATAACTATCTGCGACAGCATGTAATGGAAAATACTAGGGGTCAGAGAGTGCTTGACCTAGTAATTACATCTGAGGATTTGGCTGTAACAAATATGACCACATTGCCACCAATGGGTGAGAGTGATCATAGGGTCTTAACTTGGGGGGTGGCTAAAGGTGTAGAATTTTCAATTAAGACAGGGTACATGCGGAATTATCGGGCGGGAAAGTATGACAAGCTTAGGAGTTTGATTGGTTCAGTGCCATGGCATGTACAACTGCAAGGACTAGAAGTTGATAGTGCATGGGAGGTAGTTAAGAAGTGCTTGCATGAAGCAATGGCTGACTGTATACCTAGAGTCCGAATAATAAATCATGTAGGGGTTAAATGGATGAATAACACCATTAAGCTTGAGTTGCAAAAAAAGAAACAACTATGGAGGGAATTTAAGGAGAAGGATGACCGGCAGGCACATGAACGGTATAAAGCGCAGGCCAGAAGGGTGACGAGTGTGGTAAGAAAAGCAAAAAAGGATTACGAAAGAACATTGGCCATGCAGGCTAAAGAGAATCCTAAACAGTTTTTTAGATATGTAGCAAGTAAAAGGAAAAATGTACATGGCAGATTGATTTTAAAGAATGCCGATGGTAGGGAGGTAACTGAATCAGTTGAGATAGTTGAGTTACTGAGTGAGCACTTTGCAAAAGTATATCATCCAGGTGGTGACATTGCAGAAACGAATAAACCAGTAGATTATACGGGAATTGTGGTTAATGAAGTGGAGGTGAGTAGTTATTGCATAACCTCAATGTCAATACATCTGTGGGATTGGATGGTGTACCAGCTCGTGTTGTACGAGAAGCAGCTAAAGAATTGTCAGTGCCCTTGACCATTTTGTTTAATTTGAGTCTCGGGTCTGGGTTAGTCCCGAGCGGGTGGAAAGAGGGGAAAATAGTTCCACTGCATAAAGGTGGTTCCAAGACCGCTGTTGTAAATTACCGACCGATTAGCATATCAGGAATCATTGTCAAGGTCTTAGAGAAAATAGTCAAGAGGAAAATACAAGATTGGATAGAAGAAAATGGGATACTGTATCGGGGACAGCATGGTTTTGTGAAGGGTAGGTCATGCCTCAGTAACTTGCTCACGTATTATAACACAGTGACGGCTGAACTGGATAAGGGTAATGGGTTTACGGTGATTCTGCTGGACCTTGCCAAGGCCTTTGACAGGATTCCACATGGAATTCTAATCAGTAAATTGCAGCATATGGGAATGGACATGGGGTTGGTGAGATGGATAGGAGGGTGGTTGACGGAGAGATATCAGAGAGTGGTTTATTCGGGAGTGGAGTCCACAAGACGGCCTGTGACTAGTGGTGTGCCACAAGGAACTGTTCTTGGACCACTGCTGTTTAATTTGTTCATAAATGATATAGGAAATGATCTGAGAAGAACAGTTCATTTGTTTGCGGATGATGCGAAGTTGGGTAGGGTAATAGTGAATGCAGATGACGTCAAAATTTTGCAGGATGATTTGGATAGATTGGAGGTCTGGGCTAAGGAGAATGGATGTCAGTTTAATGTGGCAAAATGTAAGGTTATGCACTTTGGGGTGAAAAGATTGGCGGCAGTTTACTGCATTGGTGGAACCCTGCTCCAGGAAATTGATGAGGCACGAGATTTGGGAGTGTTGGTAGATAAGGAATTGAAATTTAGGGGACACATTGCAAAAGTGACCAAATCAGCTCATCAAATCACTTGGTTGCTGAGGAATACGTTGACAAGCAGAGACAAGCAGGTTATTGTTCCTCTCTATCGAGCCTTGATGAGACCCCATCTGGACTACTGTGCTCAGATTTGGTCACCTAGGTTTATTCTTGATGGGGAGGAGGTGGAGAGGATCCAGAGGCGAGTGACCAAGATGATAGCAGGTCTGTGGAATGAACCGTATGAGAACAGGTTGAGGATTTGTGGGTTGCAGAAATTGGTTGATAGGCGGAGGAGGGGAGATATGATTGAGACATTCAAATTACTGAAGGGTTTCTATAAAATTAATTCAGAAGATATTTTTGAGAACAGGGCTGGTTGTGGGAGGACTAGGGGACATCCATGGAAACTGGGCAAAAGTGTAGTTAGTAAAGGTGTTAGAGCTGGGTTCTTTACTTTTAGAGTAGTGAATGAGTGGAATGCGCTCCCTGAGTCTGTAGTGGATGCTGTGACAGTGAATGAGTTTAAGGCGAGGTATGATAGATACTGTATGAATGTCAAATAGTTGTGATGAATATGATTTGGGGCCTCCCTCGATGAGTCTAATGACTCCCTGGAGTTGCCCGTAATAATAGTAATTCCTCTTGAAATTTGGTATCTTTCAATGAGGTAAAAATATTGAGAGCTTTTGCCTGAATATTCCCTGTACTAAGAGGTATTCTTTTTTTGGTTATAATCCTCAATCCATAGTGACAGAAGATGCTCCATCTTGATCATTAAATGACTTCTATTTTGGTTGATCTGCATGCTTAAAGAAGCAGTAGCAACTTTTCCTTGTTCTTTGTATTCTTTGCTCTTATTTAATATAGTTCAAACTGTAGACTCACTGTATCCCAGGTCTCGCGCCACTTCCATGTCTCTTAATGATTTCCAGCTTTTCCGCTTGCTGTAGATTTATCATCATCATCATGAACCATGGGCTCATTGCCCGCTGCCTCCTTCACTATCTTCTTCAACCTTTTTCTGTCCAGTGCACAGTGTCGCAGTTTCTGTAAACCCATTCCACACCAGTCCTTTATGTTGTCTATCATTCTTTGTAAGGTCTACTTCTTCTGTTTACACCATCCATAATACCAAACATGAATATCTTTATCTTCTGGTCCTCACTCATTCTGCAGATGTGTCCAAATAATTGCAGTTTCCGATGTATAATCTTCTGCATTAGAGAAGAGTTCATTTGTGATTTTTTGTACCATCCTATTCTTAGAATCTTCCTGTAACAAGTTCTTTCAAATGCCAATTTTTTTTTCTTGATTCATTATTCATTACCCACACTTCAGATCCATACAGTACACCACTGAAGATGCATGTTTCTAGTACTCTTAGTTTTGTTTGCAGGCTGTTCACTTTACTTTTCCAGATGTTATCCATGGCCTTCAGATTTGTTCTTCCCTTTGCAATCCTGATCTTTATTTCTTTTTTACAGTCCAAATCATATGTCATTTTACTTTCCAAATATGTGAATCGTTCTACATTTTCTATATCAATTCCATTCACTTGTATCTTTTGTTTTATGTTCTCACCAAATACCATTTTCTTTGTTTTTTCCAAGTTCATAACAAGTCCAAATATCTTTCCTTCTTCATTCAACAGTTTCAATGTTTTTTGTAGTTCTCTTTCATCTTCTTCAATAATAACAATGTCATCTGCAAATCTCAGATTGTTAATTCTCATCCCATGTACTGATATTCCTTTTGCATCTTCCTTCATTTTATCCATTGCTCTTTCTAAATAGGCGATGAAAATTCTTGGTGATATTGGGTCCCCCCCCTGTCTAGGACCTCTGCTTGTTCTAAACCATTTCCCCAAATCCTCACCTATTCTAACTGCTGTAACTGCATTCTTATGCATCTTTTAACATAGCTATTAGTTTTCTATCGATTCCATAGGATTCTAGCTGCTAATGTCGCTTTCTGGTCAATTTCTGTCAAATGCCTTCTGAAAATCAACAAAGCAAGTATATGTGTTTTTGTTTTTTCTCCTAGCTTTTTCTGCTATTAGCCGCATTGTCAAAATCTGTTGAATTGTAGTTCTATCTTTCCTAAATCCTGCTTGCTCATCTGCAACATATGCTTCCAATTTTGTTCTCAATCTTCCTATCAATATTATCATCATCATCACCTTACCAAGGTGACTTGTCAAAGCAATTGTTCTATAATTTTTTACATTCTTGCTTATTTCCTTTCTTGTATAATGTCACTAATATCGATTTCATCCACTCCTATAGCATTTTCCCTTCTTTCCATACCATATTACATAGTTGGTGCATTTCTGTAACCATACTTTCACCACCATATTTAATCATTTCTATAGTGATGTTATCATTTCCAGGACTCTTGATGTGTTTTAGCCATCCTATTGCTTTTTCTACCTCTCCTCTTAAAATGTCCATATCATACTCATTACCTGATGGGGATATCTGCTTCAATTCTTCAATCAGTTTCCCAATGCTATCTCAATCTAGTTTTTCTTCATAATAGATTTAGTTTAATCCTTTATCCCAGTGAGAGCAAACAAAGTTTGCGCCTGAAAATATCTTCAGGACTAAATATAGTGTTGTACTATCTTATCCAGTAAGTAGTGCAACACCAAGGCAACTCGTGGCAAAGGTGGAGCAAGCTACCAGGCACTTCTAACCTTTGCCACGAGTTGCCTTGGTGTTGCACTACTTACTGGATAAGATAGTACAACACTATATTTAGTCCTGAAGATATTTTCAGGCGCAAACTTTGTTTGCTCTCACTGGGATAAAGGATTAAACTAAATCTATTATAGTCTAACCTAGTGATAAATAAATTTTCAACATCTTTCTCTAAATCCAGAGTAATTTTTAAAAAAGGTGATAAACCTTTTGGCAACTCCCATAGGCACAGATGACTTGCTACTGCTTCTGCCTGGTATCTCCAGCTCTGGGCCTGGCTCCCACTGAAGAGACCTCAATAAAGGTCGAAACTAGTCTGGGTAGATGGCCAATCCCTTTAATGCATAACAGTATACATATCCACATAGGAAATGTGTTTTGCATTATGGGAGATACTGGGTTAGAAGTGCCTGGTAGCTTGCTCCACCTTTGCCACGAGTTGCCTTGGTGTTGCACTACTTACTGGATAAGATAGTACAACACTATATATTTAGTCCTGAAGATATTTTCAGGCGCAAACTTTGTTTGCTCTCACTGGGATAAAGGATTAAACTAAATCTATTATAGTCTAACCTAGTGATAAATAAATTTTCAACATCTTTCTCTAAATCCAGAGTAATTTTTAAAAAAGGTGATAAACCTTTTGGCAACTCCCATAGGCACAGATGACTTGCTACTGCTTCTGCCTGGTATCTCCAGCTCTGGGCCTGGCTCCCACTGAAGAGACCTCAATAAAGGTCGAAACTAGTCTGGGTAGATGGCCAATCCCTTTAATGCATAACAGTATATATACATATCCACATAGGAAATGTGTTTTGCATTATGGGAGATACTGGGTTAGAAGTGCCTGGTAGCTTGCTCCACCTTTGCCACGAGTTGCCTTGGTGTTGCACTACTTACTGGATAAGATAGTACAACACTATATTTAGTCCTGAAGATATTTTCAGGCGCAAACTTTGTTTGCTCTCACTGGGATAAAGGATTAAACTAAATCTATTATAGTCTAACCTAGTGATAAATAAATTTTCAACACTAGTTTTTCTTCATATAAATCACTACGGTATCTTGTCCACTGCTATACAATTTTATCTTTATTCATCAATACTTTGCCTTTTTCATCTTTAATTGTAGTCTGTTTTGATTGCCACCTATTAATGGTTCTAACCATTTTGTACACTTCCCTTTTATGCTCTCCATAGTGCTGTTCTATATTATTGCACTGGGCTTCTAACCATTTCATCTTATCCATTCTGACTGCTTTTTTCACCTCATTACACTTTCTTCTATATTGCTCCTCTATGTGTTCTGATGTATCCCTTCTTATCTTCAACATTCTCTTCTCCTGTACTTACTTCAGTGTTTCTTGCCTAATCTACTTCTCCTTGATCTTCAACGGTATCTTCTATTGCCTTCATTACTCCTTTCACTCTTAGATTCGATTTTTTTTCTTTGTCTACACTTTTAAGTTTTTCTTCTAACACTGTTCTGTACCTTCTTCCTATTTCTGCTTCACTTATTCTTGCTGTATCTCTTCAATTTCTGATGATGGGGTTTATATTTTCTTTTTAATTTTAACTTGATGTTTGGCAATCACTAAACTATGATCCGAATCTATATCTGCTCCTTGAAAAGTTCAACGCTGCTGTACTGATGTTATCCATCTTCTTTTAATCGTAATCATATTGATCACATTCTTAGTTTTCCCACCATTTGATTGCTGGAATCTCATGTTACAGATCATCATCTCATGGTCCACAGAAAATTCTAATTCGCTGCAGATTGGCGACAAACACATTAACTGATTAATCAGTTGCTTAAAGTGGGAAATAGTATCATTTCACTCAATCATGCTAACTGATTATCGTGCATATTGAATTCGCATTAAGCGAGATTTTTCTGTGCTTGTTTTTCCTCATTATTCCCGATACCAAACTCTCTCTCTCTCTCTCTGTCAGCTGTCGATCACCCATCAATCTCCTCGATGAGCATGCACACTCCATGTAAATGGCAAGAGAGAAGTTAACGTATAATGGCTGATACGTTGTCTCCATTAGCATAAACAGAATGTCTTCACGAGCCACAACAAATATCTCAATGCTTAACAAAATTTTGAATTACAATCAAAAGATTAAATGTAACACAATTATCAGAATCTAGTAAGTCCATCAAAATTTCAAATGCTTTACATTTCATTTTGACGATAATAATAATATCAATAATGGGCAGATCGCAAGTGCTGATATATGCGCTACGAAACCAAAACTAATGATATATTAAAATAGAGAAATAATTGTAA
This sequence comes from Typopeltis vanoorti, assembly GCF_054136105.1. Classification (NCBI taxonomy): domain Eukaryota; kingdom Metazoa; phylum Arthropoda; class Arachnida; order Uropygi; family Thelyphonidae; genus Typopeltis; species Typopeltis vanoorti. Next base: position 129,441,572 of record NC_143552.1, read on the forward strand.
AAAGATTCATAATTGTAAATTATGATTATTTTTAATAAGCATCTACAGTTAGTTAATTATTTGCATGAGACATCATTTCAACAATGTATGGGCATTTCCATACCTCACTGGGTTTTGGGAGTGAAGCCTTTTACTAGGAGAAGTGGTATGGTTGCAGATCCAGAGGAATGGATGTTTGTGATTATACCACAAAGAGTAGAAGGACAATCACAACATCCATGCTCCCGGCAGGATTCGAACCCGCATTCTCTTGGCTGGAGAGTAGATATACTAACTACTCTGCTAACTAGGCCAGTTAAGCAGCTACTGAGATGTAAAAATTCCTTGAATTGAGCGACAAAAGACGAAAGCTGTATACTATGCATTCTGTTAATTAACAAATTAATTAAACAAATTAAACATAAAAATTAATTCTAGACCACCACACTGCATAACAGTGCTCATATCAATACAGTTAGTTATATGAGCTTGAATTAAAATATTGCATACAGAATATTAATATAGATATTAATGTTCATGCAAAATATTCATATACCTGGTACAGGTTGGGGTTGACCAACTGGCGTAAAAAGAGCTAAGCGTTTTGAACAACCAGCATTATATCGTTTGGCACATGAAGTGGAGCAAAAACGCTTAGAACGCTTGAACTTGGATTTTGGTCCCAACTTTCCACAAAATTCACATTTGGCAAGCTCTATAGGAGTACGAACTTTGGGAATTTTTTCTTTTTTTTCTACTATAAAACAAATAATTTATACACAAAGTAGGTTGTAAGATAGTGATTTGAAATAATAATCCCTATAAAGCTAATACAGGATTATATTTGTAGTTTTCCACTTCTGTAATAATTTTGCAACATTTTCAAATACCAGAAAGAAATAACAGCATAACCCAAATAGATTAGTCCACCTTGGTTAACTGATAATTTTACATTACAGACTTATAGTACTGATGATTCAATTATATATGTGTAAAAAGAAAAAATATTCAGATTAGGACACTTAGAATGATTGATGAACAATTATTACTATTTCACTAGCAAAATATTACCTTTTCAAGATTGCACAATTCAGCAAAGTATTTTTCATAGCAGTTTTCCAACCCCAAGTAGTGTATAGTAGAATGTGGGTGTTTCAGGATTTTGGTTTGTTTTTGAAGGTTGGCCTATTACACAGTATTTATTATATAAAAGATGACAGCTGAATTAATATTTATTAATTCTAGGAGGATGACTAAGGAGGGGAGAGATTATAAGATTTTTTTTAACCCTGTTCGTTATGTATGATTTTAGAGACATGGCAACTATAACCATTACTGCAATCGTATTAGTAAAATCTTAATGTTCTAAGTGTAATGAAGCTCATATGAAAGAGATTTTTGTTGCTTGGCCTAGTATTGCTTTGAAAAACCCTCTCGTCTTCTACTGCTAACCTACAGAGCATTTTAAAGATTTAACCTCATGGCAGATTTCAGAAATGTCCAAGCTATGCTGATGTAAAATTGATTATCATATGGTCCCATGACCATATGATAATCCACTTGGAAGTCTCTTATATCCTAAAAGAATATTTACAAGGGGAGGAATGGGTCTGGAAAGTTCTGATAACACCTAGAACAAAAATTATATTAAAGCAACTGATATAACCACAAGAAAGAACATACAACAAGAATATACGAACATAAGTTAACTTCATAACTCTGCTATTAGTATGATATTACAAATTATATCAAAAATGATATTAAAGCAACTTCTATAACCACAAGAAAGAACATACTAGTAGCAGAGCTATGAAGGTAACTTATGTTCTTATATCCTTGTATGTTCTTTCTTGTGGTTATATCAGTTGCTTTAATATCATTTTTGTTTTAGGTGTTTATAAGAACTTTCCAAATCCCCCCCCCCCTGCTTGTTTCAGAATTTTTCAACCTTTGAACTGGAAAAAATAATAATAATACCTTATTATTTTGATGTGATTTAATAAATAGGTTCCTAAAATTATGCTGGAGTGGAACACCCATAATTTGGGAATAACATAACATAAAATGTTTACATTCCCCCTTAATAAAGGAGTCAAGTTTTTGAATTGGTAAAATGTATTTAAAATATTCTTTTCCTGAGAAAATGAAATTAAGTTTCAGATAATATTACATCCAAATGAAATGGATGTGCAATCTTATTAAGCAAGAGATCCATAAGAAGAAGATGACGTGGAAGGAATATTGTGAGAATAAGGGTGAGAGGAATTATGAAATATATAAAGTACATGCCAGAAAAGTTACAAGCATTATGAAGAAATGCTAAATTGGCTGTGTAGGCTAAAGGCAATCCAAAAGAATTTTATTGTTATGCTGCTGCAAGTTAAAGAAAAAATGAAGGTAGAAGAATAACTTTGCTAAATGCAGATGGTACTCTTGAGTCAGAAGTTCATGTGATTGTTTAAATAATAACTGCTCACTTTGCTAAGGTATATCAACCAGGTGTATGTAACTTGTTGCAAAACACTACTACTACTACATTGGATGCATCTCCATCTCTTCATCCAATTTACTATTAGTACATTGGATGAAGAGATGGAGATGCATGATGAAGTTAAAGAGCTGTTGTATAACCTGGATAAGAATTCGGCAATAAGGACAGATTGAATATCAGCATGTATACTAAAGGAATATAGCTGAATTGGCTAGGGCCTTGACATGTTTGTATAACTTGAGTCTCAAACTCTGGAAAGATATACCACAGAAGTGGAAAGATGTATGACAGTTGCACTGTACAAAGGTAGTGATAAAATTGATGTGTCTAATTATGACCCATCAGTATCTCAGGAGTGGTGATGGTGGTGAAGATTTAGAGAAGTTGGTAAGAACTCGCATACATAAATAGGTTAGCAGACAAGCAATACTCTACAAGGAACAGCATGGTTTACTAAAGTGAGGTCATATTTTAGCAATTAGCAATTTCAACTCAGCCATAACATTGCTAAAACGTTATGGCTGAGATGAATAAAGGAATGGATACACTATGTTAGTGTTAGATTTGGCTAAGTTTTTTGATAGGATACCACATGAAAGGCTGTTGCATAAACTAGAGAATATGAGGATTGGAATAATAAAGCTTGGATACTGACTTGGATAAATGAATGGTTGATGGACAGATATCAAAATGTGGTGTATATGGTGAGTGTGAATCTGTCAGGTTTAAGGTGACCAACGGTATAACCCTAGGGTTATACCACTATACAACTGATATAACCAGGGTTATATCAGTATGTGGACCATTGTTGTTCATTCTATGCATTAATGATATTGGGATATCATTAATGTTGTCATGTCAAATAAATAAGTTGTCATGGCATATTATATTATCAGGGTTATGGTACAAGAAATTGATGAGGCTAGGGATCTTGGCATTATGGTAGATCATTATCATCAAATTCCTGACATGTACCCTCAAGGGATGTACAGGATATGATAGTACTACATGAAAAATTTACATCATTATTAACTTCCTATCTACAATTTTCCTCCAAATCAGTCTGTTACTTGTCAAGACTCCAATATTATCATTATCAGATCTTATATTTTTATCGTCTAACGCACATTGTACCGTATCAATCCACCAATATCTTGGTCTTCCTCTGGGTCGTTTTCATGAAAACCTGGCAGAGAACACTTGTTTTGCTAATCTTTCTTCGCCCATTCTGTTTAAGTGACCATACCACCTGCGATTAGCTCGGCTAACGCATTCTGGATGCTGACATGCTGTCGAGTTCTTTCCTAATATCCTCGTTTTTAATATGATATTGCCATTGATGCCATCTGTTCATGCCTCTAATCTTTCTCAGGACTCTCATATCTGCAGTCTCTAGTCTTTGGTCAAGTGTTTTACTTCTGACCCAGCTCTCAGATCCATAAGTTAAAACTGGTTTGAACACTGTCTTGTATACAGCTAATTTAGTGGTGTTCCGACTAATTTCTCTCTTATTCCATATGAATTTATTCAATTGACTTTCCACCATAAAAGCTTTGTTGATTCTGTTGTCTATTTCCATATTTAATTTACCATCTTCAGTAAAAATTGTGCCTAAGTAGCTGAAATGTTTTACTTGTTCCACAGGTTCCCCGTTCACAACACAGTTGACATTTTCAACAATTCTACCTATTTTCATTGTCTTTGTCTTTTTGATGCTGACCTTCATACCATATCTATTACAACAGTTATTCAAGGAATCTTGCAAACTTGTAGCAGATTTATTTAGAAGTATAACATCATCCACATAAAGCAAAGAGCTGACATTAACATCTCCAATTCTGATATCATGTTTAATACCACTTTCCTTCATAATGTGATCCATATAGATAATGAATAACAGAGGGGGTTAATGTACATCCTTGTCTCACACCAGATTTAACATTAAACAATCTTCCTGTACTTCCTTCAATTCTAACTGCCGACTTACAACTCAAATACAAACTAAGTATTGCTTGATATAATGTCCCATCGACACCATATAACTGCAGCGTATTGAATAGCTTCTCTCTTGGCACCTTGTCATATGCCTTTTCCAGATCGACAAAACTTAAATACAGATCTTTGTTATATTCCCATGCTTTCTCAACTAGTTGTCGTAAAGTGAAGATCTGATCCTGACAGCCTCTATTTGACCTGAATCCAGCTTGTTCTTCACCAAGCTTTTCTCCACAATTCTTCTCAACCGTTTCTCAAGTATACTTGCATAGATCTTGCCAGGAACACTCAGTAGGGAAATACCTCTGTAATTCTTACATTCAATTTTATTTCCCTTTTTATATATGGGTACTATTAGAGCTGTACTCCAATCATCGGGAATTCGTCCCTCTGTCCAGGCTTTCTGAACTATGCAGTGCAGCCACTGTAAGACTTTTATACCACCATACTTCAGCATTTCTGGTCGAATATCATCTACTCCTGCTGCCTTTCCACATTTCAAGCCTTTGATGGCTTTTTCTACTTCAAGTATGGATATGTATTCCTGACTGTATGCCTGTTGAGTGTTTTTTACCACTGTGCTATCACTGCTTGTTTCATTTAGCAATTTTTCGAAGTAATTACTCCATACTTCAAGGGTATATTTTTCTCCTGTTTTCATGTCACCTTTATCATCTCTAACTCCTTTTACAGCACTCTTTCCTCCATTTCTAAGCTTCTTCAAGAACCTCCAGAATATCTTACCACCTTCTTGATATTAATTTTCTATGTTCTTTCCAAAGTCCTCCCATGACTTTTGTTTAGCTAGTTTTACACACTGTTTTGCTTTCTTATATTTGTCTTTGTATTCTCTAAGAGCAAAAGCTGACTTATTTGCCAGAAACTTTTGATATGCTTTCTTCTTTTCCTTCACTGCCTCTTTAACTTCCTGTGTCCACCATGGAGTTCTGATTTTTCTATCCTTGCAGACAACCTCACCACATACCTCTCTGGCTGAATCAATCAGGGTTTTCTTCAAGGCTTGCCATTGAATCTCCAAGGTTTGGTTCCTGTTCTCAAACTCTTTCATTTTCTTTTCAATAATATTTCTGTATTTTAGTCTACAGTTGACATCTGAGAGCTGCTCAACTTTTATTCGCTTTAAAACTTTCTTACATGTTATTCTTTTTAATATGAAATTCAATTTTATCCTGCTCAAGACTAAATAGTGATCGCTTCCAATTTCAAAATTATGGTAGATAGAAATTTGAAGTTCAAAGGTCATATAGCAAAAATTCCAAATACAACTCGCAGGATAATTGTGATGTTGAAATGAAACAAAGGAAATGTAAGGTTGAGGTAGTCACATTCTGCTTGTTTACAAGACCTTAACTGCACCTGGACTGTTGTGCACATATTTGGTCTCTTGGGTTCAGAGAGGATAAAGAAGTGGAAAAGGTGCAAAGAAAAGTTACAAAGTTACATAATTTAGACAAAGACTAATTTGGATTCCAAAATAGAATGAAGACTAGAGAAGTAATATTAGCATTGAGAAAACAATAATATAGGACTGAAGTAATTAAATCTACATACATTGCCTTTATAGATTTGATAGTGTACAATGGAACAAATTTTTTGAAATAACATTAGAATTTTTTGTTTCATTATTTAAAGAGAGAGAGAGAGAGAGAGAGAGAGGGAGGGAGGGAGGGAGGTCAGTTAACAAATTATATGCCTAATAGCTTTAATGGAATATGTGCACTACACATACTACAGTAAGTCTATGGCTTACACATGTAATAAAAATTATATAGAATTTATTCAAAAACTCAAATATATTTCATCCAAAATTATGTGGACATCATTAGGGAGATCATGGTTCCAAAGAACTCGGTGCCTAGTGTCAATAGTGTGATAAGCAAGACCAGACTTGTTAGATTCCACAAATGTGATACAGTCTTGATGTTCTTCAATTCTAATTGAGGCAGAACCACCAGTCGGTCTAAAACAGGAAAGATGACATGAGTAGGGTACTTGATAGACACCCAATAAGGAAAGAGGTGGTAATATATTCTTTGTTGATGGTAGGAAGGGGGGGGGGAATAGTTTCCAAGCTAGTTTGAAGGAAGCATATGGACTGAATGAGAACTGAAAATTTTAATGTAATATATAGTGGAGTTGACAGAGACCAAAGAGCACAAGCAGATGTTATGATTTGGATTCCTAAAACAGTTAAAATATTATAAATAGAAGAAGCTAGAATAAAAATAGATAAAGTTGTTTAACAATAACTGGTTTATATGCCTCAGAAAAAGGAAGAGAAGATGATAATATTGAATTTTATAATCAATTATAAAATATATATAATAAAATAAATAAAAATGATTATATAATATCAGCATTATCAGAATATAATATCATATTAGCAAACAGAATATGGGAAGAAGGAAACAACCCACAAGAATGGAAGACAGCAATAGTCATAAATATTCAAAAAAAGGAAACAAAGGATTGCAGAAACTACAGAGGAATATCCTTATTAAATACAGGCTATAAAATATATCTAGATATAATTAAAAGTAAATTAACACCATAGGCTGAGGAAATTACTGGAGAAGAACAATGCAGCTTTAGAAAAGGAAGATCCTGCACAGATCCCACATTTACACTCAAACAAATTATAGAAAAACAAGAATCAAATTTAACCTGCCAACATATATGGCCTTCCTGGCTTATGAGAAAGCATAAGATGGTAGGAAGGGGGGGGGGAATAGTTTCCAAGCTAGTTTGAAGGAAGCATATGGACTGAATGAGAACTGAAAATTTTAATGTAATATATAGTGGAGTTGACAGAGACCAAAGAGCACAAGCAGATGTTATGATTTGGATTCCTAAAACAGTTAAAATATTATAAATAGAAGAAGCTAGAATAAAAATAGATAGAGTTGTTTAACAATAACTGGTTTATATGCCTCAGGAAAAAGGAAGAGAAGATGATAATATTGAATTTTATAATCAATTATAAAATATATATAATAAAATAAATAAAAATGATTATATAATATCAGCATTATCAGAATATAATATCATATTAGCAAACAGAATATGGGAAGAAGGAAACAACCCACAAGAATGGAAGACAGCAATAGTCATAAATATTCAAAAAAAGGAAACAAAGGATTGCAGAAACTACAGAGGAATATCCTTATTAAATACAGGCTATAAAATATATCTAGATATAATTAAAAGTAAATTAACACCATAGGCTGAGGAAATTACTGGAGAAGAACAATGCAGCTTTAGAAAAGGAAGATCCTGCACAGATCCCACATTTACACTCAAACAAATTATAGAAAAACAAGAAACAAATTTAACCTGCCAACATATATGGCCTTCCTGGATTATGAGAAAGCATACAATCAAATCAACAAAACAAAATTAATCAATATACTGTATGAATTGAAATCTCCACTTCAAACCACAAAAGCAATAGCAAATATTATTATTATGGATATATAATGGCAGAAAGCTATATTAAAATTAATAATGAAACAATCAAAAAAATTGAAATTAATAGAGGTCTCATTCAAGGAAGTGGATTATCACCAATATCTATCCATCTATCTATCTATCTATATATATATATATATATATATATATATGAAAAAAATTTCAAGAGAGCGGAGGAAAAACAAAATCATAGGAATTAAAATAGGAAATAAAGAATTAACCAGCCTTTTGTATGCTGACAATCAAGTTATTTTTGTTGAAAATGAAGACCAATTACAGAAAAATCTATATGCATTGAACAAAACAATAAAACAGTATGACATGAAAATCTCAATAAATAAAATGAAAACAATAGCATTTCAAGGTAAAGAAATAAAAAGATGCAAACTAGTCATTCACAACAAAGTAATAGAACAAGTGAACAAATTTAAATATCTATGTACATAATCCCCAATGGAGAAATCGACACTGCATATAAAAAGCAAAAATTCCTAGCAGTGATTGGAACTTTGAAAAGACACTTCAATAAACAGATGTCTAGAACAACCCAAATAAAACTATATAAAATAATAGCCACACCAATTATGAAATATGGCAGTGAAACATGGACTTGGGGAGAACAAGATAAAAGACAAGTGGAAGCTGAAGAAATGAAGTTCCTAAGACCGCTTGCAGGCTATAAAAGAATAGACAAGATGAGAAATGAAGAAATAAGAAACAATTATCCATAATTAACATAACAGAAGACATCACAAACTATAGAAAGAACTGGAACAACCACATAGAAAGAATGAATGAGGACAGATGGCCAAATATTGCCTGGAAATATAAATATCAAGAGTAAGACCCAAGAGGAGTTGAGCATAAGACTTTTTAAACCCTTGAAAACATTATGGGCAAACAATTGCCTAACATGTGAAGCCAAGAAGAAAAAGATAATATTAGCAGGAGACTTAAATGCAAGAATTGGAAACACAAAAATTAATAATAATATTAATTAATTAATATTATTAATCTTATTTGTGTAATCTTATTAAGCAAGAGATTCATAAAAAAAAGGACAAAGTGGAAGGAACACTGCATGCATAAGGATGATGTCCGTTATTTATGGCTAGAATAGTCACAACCGTTGTACGGAAAGAAAGTCTGAGTACGAAAAGAAATTGGTTCTGTGTGCTAAAGACAATCCACAAGAATTCTATTGATATGCTGCAAGTAAAAGAAAGAATGGATATGAAAGAATAACTCTTCTAAATATAGATGGCGTGAGGGTTACAGATGCAGAAGAAGTTGTTCAGTTAATGAGTGCCCATTTTGTTAAAAGCTATCAACCTGGTGAATGCAACATTGAGATACTGTTAGCTCTTCACTAGATGAAGAAACACAGGTGTAAGAGGACGAGGTGTTAGAGCTGTTGCACAAATTGAATAAGAATTCAGCAATAGAGACTGATGGAATATCAGCATGTGTGCTAAAAGAGTGTTCAGCTGAACTGGCCATTCCTTTGACCAGGATGCTTAATATGAGTATCAGAACAGCGAAGATTATGCAGGAATGGAAGGAATGTATGGTAATTCTATTGCACAAGGTGGTGCAAAGACCGATGTATCCTACTATCGACCAATTAGTATCTCAGAAATGGTGGTGAAGATTTTGGAAAAATTGGTTAGGGCTCGCATTCAGAAATGGGTTGACAGTGAATCTCTACTTTGCCATGAACAACACGTTAAGCCAAGAAGAAGAAGATAATATTAGCAGGAGACTTAAATGCAAGAATTGAAAACATTAGGAGGGTTTACTAAAGGAAGGTCATGTTTTAGCAACTTGATCACATTCTATTACAATGTTACCATTGAACTAGACAAGGAGAATGGATACACCATGATACTTTTGGATTTTGCTAAAACACTTTTTGACAGAATACAGCATGGTAGACTATTACATAAATTGGAGAAAATGGGTTTGGGTTAGAGAATGTATAAGAGGAAGGCTGACTGACAGATATCAAAAAGTGGTATACGGGGGATGTGAGTCTGCAAGATTTACGGTAACCAGTGGTGTACCACAAGGATCAGTGATTGGTCTACTGTTATTCAATCTGTACATTAATGATATTGGGAGAGGATTTGACAAGCGACATACAATTATTTGCTGATGATGCAAAGATAGGTAGGGTAATCAGGAATGCTGCTGATATGCAGTCTTTGCAGAATGATTTGAATAGGCTGGAATTGTGGGCATGGGAAATGGGTGTCAGTTCAATGTCAGTAAATGTAAAGGCATTCACTTTGGCATGATTAGATATCGAATGTCGTATTATATTGGTGGGATTAGGCTAGCAGAAACTGATGAGGCTAGGGACCTTGGAGTTTAATAGATAGGAAGTTGAAGTTCAGGGGCCATGTGGCAAAGATTGCAAATACAACTTTTGAGTTGTATTTGCAATTAAAATTGATATCAGGATTGTGGAATACTGCTTATGAAGACAGATTGAAAATTTGTAGACTGCAGACACTAGCAAACATGAGAAAGAGGGGGTGATATGAATGAGACTACAAACTTCTGAAAGGGTCATAAAGGATTTCAATTGATGGAATTTTTCAATTTATGGAAGGTGGGGAAAGGACAAGAGGGCATCCTTGGAAGTTGAGAATGAAGGCAGCGAAGGAGTGAGGCTAGATTTTTCTCTCACAGGGTGGTGCATGATTGCCCTTGGATGATGTGAGTGCAAGCAGTGTGAATGAATAAGTATGATAACTACACACACAAGTTATCATACTTATTTAAGAATAAGTATGATAACTGGTGTGTGAAGTATGTGGCCTCCCCTCAATGAGTCCCTGACTCCCTGGAGTTCTCTCTTAATAATAATAATAATAATAATATAGGAATATATGCAGAAAATACTCTAAACAGGAATTGTAAAAAATTGATTGACTTTGTAGATTATAATAACCTTAAAATAATGATTTCTTTCTATAAACATAAAGACATACATAAATATACTTGGGCAGCAAGAGGATGGAAATCAATATTAGATTATTTTATCTTAAATGAAAAGACATCGAAGTTCTCTTTAGATGTTAGAGTTCACAGAGGATATGAAATAAGTAGTGACCACTTCCTCGTTAAAATAAAATTAAGATTACCATCTAAATGGCTACAAATAACAAGAACAGAAAGAAAATTTAAAACATTTGTTTATAAAACTAGATTATTAAATGACACAAATATAATGGCCATATGAACAAAGAATTAACCAATATTTAGATAAAATAAAACAAAATGAAGAAATAGAAATAGAATGGCTTAATATAAAAATGATACTAAATACAGAGCAAATGAAAGCTTAGAAAAGAACAAAAAAAATTCAATGAAAAGCAAAAACTGAAGATATGGGACAATACATAACCGGCATTTAAGGAATTTACAATGCATAAAATGGATATTAATTAAAGGAAACTTTAATGAATACCTTCAATATTTTGGCAGCGTCACGTTGCCATCTTCAGGAACATACAAATATGGTATGTGCATGCAGACACTAACAAAAGCAAATGAGGAAGAAGGCAAGAAACTAATACTGTTCCTAAAGTCCTATTGGTACCCCCTAGTGGACTAATTGGGTTGTCTTGGCCGTTAGGCTGAAGTTCTCATGATGTAAGTCTCCCAAATTTGGGGTAGTCTCATGCACCCAAATTGTTGAGGTTTGGAGCATTTATTTAGAGCTGCTGATGATTCCATGAATAATTTTTTGTACTTGAACTTGCTGCGGTGTACTATTTTAGTTTTCTTCCAACGAATTCTATGGCGGGTATCTATGGCATGGTCTGCAAGCCCAGAGTGGCTGTACTGGTGAAACCGGATGTAGTCTTTGTGTTCTGAAATCCTGATATTCACTGTCCTGCCTGTTTGGCCAAAGTAGGGCAATTTACAGCTGCAAGGGACCTGGTATACACCAGGTAGATCTAGGGGAAGTGGTTGGTCTTTGATAGAGCGAATAAGGGATGCCAACTTTTTATATGGTCTATAACAAGAAGTTAGGTCATATTTTTTGAGGATATTGGTTATTTTCTCAGAGGTTCCCCGGATGTAAGAGATGGTAATAGATTTAGTGTAATCTTTATTGTGAAGGGGGTGGGGAGGGGGATTGTGGTTTACTGGTGTTGTATTTTTTGGATTTTTTTGGGTTGTAACCATTGGCTAAGAAAGTGTTAAGGATGTGGAATTGTCCTTACAATGTATAAGGAAAAGTGCAAGGAATTGTCCTACTTTGGCCAAACAGGCAGGACAGCGAATATCAGGATTTCAGAACACAAAAGATTACATCCAGTTTCACCAGTACAGCCACTCTGGGCTTGCAGACCATGCCATAGATACCCGCCATAGAATTCGTTGGAAGAAAACTAAAATAATACACCGCAGCAAGTTCAAGTACGAAAGATTATTCATGGAATCAGCAGCAGCTCTAAAAACATTCCAAACCTCAACAAATTTGGGTGCACAAGAACTACCCCAAATTTGGGAGATTTACATCATGAGAACTTCAGTCCAATGGCCAAGATAATAACCCAATTAGCCCACTAGGGGGGGGGGGCACCATTAGGACTTTAGGAACAATATTAGTTTCTTGCCTTCTTCCTCATTTGCTTTTGTTAGTGCCTGCGTGTACATACCATATTTGTGTGTTCCTGAAGATGGCAACGTGACATTGCCAAAATATCGAAGGTATTCATTAAAGTTTCCTTTAATTAATATCCATTTTATGCATCGTAAATTCCTTAAGTTAATTACCAGTTATGAATTACCAACGTATAAGACTTGCTACAAGAATGGGACGATACAATCAAAGAAATAATCAAAATGTAAAAAGAAGCCTCTCATAAATGGTTAAGCAGTAAAAGATTAGAAGATGAAATGGAATATAAAAGAATAAGAGCCATAGCTAAAAGAAAACTCAGAAAAAGACAGAGAATCATGGAACAAATTTGTCTCTAATTTAGAACATGATTTATATAAAAGAAGACCCACTGTATATAAGATTTTGAAACATTTAAGTACAGATACTAAAGAAAACAAAAATTAAACATCAAACTGAAATTAGAATAATTTCTAAATTTCTATACAGAATTGTGGACACAAATATTTTAAAAAAAGATAAGTGGCAAATATTTAACGAAAATGAAAAGGAAATAACTAAAGAAGGATTAGAAATCAGCCTGAAAGGAACAAGAAATGGAAAATAACCTGGAGAAGATAAGTTAGGTTCAGAATTATATAAATATGAAAGAATAAGGTTCAAAGAAGGACTCCTATTATTTTTAAATAAAATCTATTCAACTAGTAACCCACCAACAGAATGGAAAAAAGCAATTGTGATCCCTATCTTTAAAAAAGGCAATAGATATGACCCTAAAAATTATAGAGCATAAGTATAGTAAATTCCTGATACAAAATATATAGCAGAATTTTAAATAACAAACTAATAAAATATTGTGAAAACTTTATTTTAGAAGTACAGAATGGATTTAGAAAAGGACGATCATGTATAGACTCGGCTTTCTGTTTAAATTGAATAATAGAGAAAAGAAGAGAATATAATTTAGAAACACACATTATTACATTTATTGACTTTGAAAAAGCATTTGACAAAGTTAAAAGAAGCATTTTATTTAACATATCAAAAGAAAGAGACAAATACCAAATAATATTCTAAGAGCTATCATAAGTATATATGAAAATAATCAAATACAAATAAGATTAAATCATGAGCTATCATATACGAGAGAGATAAACCAAGGAGTCTGACAGGGATTCTCTTTTTAATATTTATCTAAATGAAATAATAATAAAATGGAATAAAAATTTCCATCAAGGTATTAAACTCTCTCCTACTGTGAACTTAAATACTCTCCTTTTTGTCGATGACCAAATAATAATTACAAATTCTAAAGATAACTTACAAAAAGATATTTTAAATTTAAATAAGATAGCCAAAGATTATGGAATGATAATATCAACAGAAAAATCAAAAACGATGGCCTTTAAAGGACAAGATCCAGTAAGAATAGTAATAGATAACAAGATTCTTAGAACAGGTGAATTCATTTAACTACCTAGGATATATGATTATATATGAAAATGAAAAAGATATAAATCTAAAAATTGCAAAATATTTAAAAATAACAGGCATAATGAACTCTATATTTAAATCTAACCTAGTACACAAACAAACCAGACTAAAAGTATACAATACATTAGCCCTAGCAGTCCAACTGCATGGAAGCAAAATCTGGACAATAAAACAAAAGACAAAACAGAAATTAATAACAGCTGAAATGAAGTTTATAAGAAAAACTTCAAAGTATATTCTATTTGATCACAAAAGAAATGAAGAAATTATGAAAGAATTAAACAATAATTATAGAAAAAAAAAATATATATATACAGGAATATTAAAAGAGAAACTAAGCAGCATTGTAGAAGACAAATTACTAGAAGAACAAAATGGTTTCCAAAAAGGCCGATCCTGCATAGATCCAATTTTTACTTTAAAATTATTAATAGAAAAGAGAAGAGAATTTCAAAAAGAAACACACATGGCGTTTATTGATTATGAAAAAGCCTTTGACAAAATTAGTAGACAAAAATTGCTTAAAATATTAACCGATTTAAACATACCAAACCAACTTTTACAATCTATTCAAGAAATATATACAGGAAATAAAATAGCAGTTAAATTAGAACACATCTCAGAATGGAAAGATATATCAAGAGGAGTACGACAAGGATGTACCCTCTCACCTCTGCTTTTCAATATATATATATAAATGAAATATTAACAATCTGAAAACAGCATAACCCATTTGGTATACAAATGACCCCGCAAATGAAGATAGACACACTACTATTTGCAGATGATCAAATAGTATTAGCTACATCAGAAGATGACTTACAAAGATCATTAAAATCATTAAATGATATCTCAAAGCAATATAATATGACAATATCTAAAGAAAAAACAAAAATAATGGCATTCAAAGGAGAAAGCCCAATAAGAAGTAACATAGTGATAGATAATAAAATACTAGAACAAGTAAACACTTTCAGATACTTGGGATGTGATCTATCACACGAAGAAGAAAAAGACATAGACACCAAAATATCAAACTTTGTCAAAGTAAATGGCATAATAAATAATATATTTAAACCATCCCTAGTACAAAAACACACTAGAATCAGACTATGTAATGTCTTGTCAAAACCAACTCTACTATACGGAAGCGAAACATGGACCGTGAAAAGGAAAGATGAAAAACGAATTCAAACAGCAGAAATGAAGTTCCTCAGAAAAACAGCTGGATATACCAAGTGGGACCACAAAACAAATGAAGAAATCTTACAATCCCTGAAAATAAAACCAATTAATTACTACATAAGACAGTATAAACAAAAATGGCTAGAACATTTAAATCGAATGGACAACAGCAGACTTCCAAAAATATTATACAGATACAAAATAAGTGGAAAAAGAAGAATCGGAAGACCAAGAAAGAGATGGCATGAGACCGGAACAGGCCACTTGGCCTAAATTCCATGTTAGGAAGAAGAAGAAGACATTTTTAAAAATGAATATGATAATTTTCAAAATAAAGCCTTATTTCTTTCAAAATAATGAATAAATAATCAGTTTACTAATAAAGTAATTACTAATGAAGTGTTAAGAATAATTTAAAACGAAAGAAAAACAAAATACACTTATACTTTTAATTATACAAACTTAGTCTGTAAACAAACAAAAAAAAGTGAAGAGGAAAGTTATTAAAAAAAACATTTTGGAGAGTTAACTAAAATACAAAATGATTTATTTATTGAAGATACCTTGATAATAAAAATTAAAGCAGTCAGCAGATATCATAATGATTACAAATGTGCATACAATTACTTGTAAATTTTACATTCTATTGCATACTGTTTATACTTTTAAAGTGGAAGTTTGATTTTTTTGAAAACTTTTTTATAAATTTAGAACATTTTTTGTAAAATTTACCTTTCTGAGGAGCTGGAAGATCTTCACCTTCGGGAACCTTTTCATGAGGAGGAGAATGAAGTTTTGATGAAGAAGTCTCTGTGGATAAGTTAGATCTGCTCACCTGTTTTAGAAAGACACGGTGTATCTGTAACACCAAAAAGTAATAAGATGGGGAGCTTTTTGTTGGATGCCTTTAAAGTATTCTATTGCCCTTCCTTTTTGGGTTATATTTTGCCTTAGTTTACAATTAAAAATACTTTACTCGGTGTTGTCCCTGGTGCTTTTCATATTATTTTGATCTATTAAAGGAAACTAGAACTTAAGCTAGTTCCAGTATACTTGGCATTAAGTAGATTTTTTTCTACATCATGTAGAAAATCCAAACTGAATTTTATTCAATTTATATGAAAAACTGTACTTTTGTATTAGCAAAAATTTAAAGAATTTTAAAATAATACTGCTGACTCACTAATAACAACTGAATTAAAATTACTCAAATCCCAGACATAAATGGCTATTCTTATGCAACCTATACAACTTGTTATTAAAACTTCAGAACAAGAGCATATATAAAGAACATTTCAAATTATCAAATATTTTCTCGGGATAAGTCAGATACTTCACATAAATTGGAATGATCTCTTGATAGTAAAATGGCAGTCAAAAGCAGAGTAAAACAAAATTACAAAGCAACTGGCAGAGAGTAACAAAATGTGAAGGATATTCACATGAAAGAAAAGGAAAAACTACTGTGTAAATGTTTTCTTCAACAGCAGTGAGTCATCTAAGCTTTCAATCTTTTCCTCATGCAGAGGATTATTACCTAGTATTTCAAAGATATAGCTTATTTCAGAAATAGAAACCAGCAGCAGTAATATTTGGAACTTAAAAAAACAAACAAACTGACACTACTGAATTTTCGTTTTTGTGACAAATGGCTGAACAATGATGATGGAAAAGTTAGTGGCTAAAACAGATTGCAGGGAAGTAGTCTGATATTAGACATACCATATCAGCATTATAGAATTTGGTTTCTGAAGCAGTAAAGATTGTGGGAGGGAAGATGCAATTGGAAATCTTCAAAATGAGCATGAGCATAAATGAGATACTACTGAAATATTATGGGATATAATTTTTTGACATTAAAAAAGTTTCACAATTGGAATGCGAGTAATGCAGTTTAACATATGTTCATATGTTCAGTTCATATATGTTCACCATATCCTATCTACAGTGGCTAAGCACTGGATATTATTGGAATGAGCATCTTACAGAAAAGAAAGGGGGGGGGGGAAGCATCACGTGTTGCAATTTTAAGCTAAATGCGAAAGTAAATGAGATTTACTGAAATATTATGGGATATAAATTTTTGATTTTAAAAAAAGTCTCGCAATAGGAATGTGAGTAATACAGTTTAACATCATATGTTGTTCATAAAAACAGAAAAATTTGTTTCTAAAACTGAAGCATGACGATCCGTATAACGGTATTTTGGTATATAATGTATTCATATTTATTTTAATAAATGTTATTTGAAAACACTGTTATTTATAAAAATTTAGCATAACGATTTTTAATACAAACATTTGAAAATAGCACGAGAATAATTTCTGCAATATAGTCATTAAAATAAAAGAACACAGATCGTCTTATTCCATTACACTGATTTGACAAATAAAAGACGACAAATTTATCATTACTAAATAAATTCATTGCAAAAGCTAATCTTTTGTCATTTCAGGATAGGTTATCTATTTTCATACATGTGAAATTTGCTTTATCTTTGGGAACAGACACGATAAATAAATCGTACAGCAAAAAATTAAAATTTTTTGAAGGAACTGCAGGAAATTCCAAGTAAAATAGTATACTTTAAATCAAGTGACATGGAGGTTGCTCCATTACACTTAATCCACTGAGCTTTACAATCACTGTTAAGATGGAGGAGGGTGATTACATGATAAAAGGCAGAATGCCCCTCGTGTTTTGATCTGTGAAAAATCCTAAAGGGGTCTGAGTATTTCATCTACTTCAGCTTGGAAGTTAATGGCCATATTATTGCACCATATGTGAATATCAAAAGTTATTTATTCCTGTGCATTTATTATTTACAGTTACAACTATAGTTCCTAGATATTGTTTGCTTCAGAAATATCCTGCAATGAGAAAAGCATGGAGGATAATAATAAAAGAATTATTATTATTTTTGCATAACATAAATGGCACACTTTATCAGATATACCATCATTTGTGGAATTCAATGATTTTCATCAGAAACATCGTATAGTAGCTGGTGCAGGAGGCACCAACCAATGTAAACATCTGCAATGCTAGGCAGTTCATGTAAAATACATCAAGGGGAAGACTGTTCCATAATATAGCAATTGCAGAGGGATGAAGGAGGAGGAGAAGAAACTTGTTCTGCGGTGGTTTTCAAGGTGCACTGTGTAGGGATTTGAGCAGCAGCAGCTGCATGTGTTCCAACAAGCTTAGTACTAAGCGGGGGAATTATTGATGTTATTTTGGATGAACATTTTCCATGGAAATATTTGTAGAAAATACAGTGTGGAGACTGATCGTCTGTGAAAAAGTGTGTGTGTGTGGGGGGGGTGAGTTGGTAAGAGATGGGTCATTAATAAGTCTGATTACTCTCCTCTGGATTGAGTCGAGCATTTTGAGGGAGCTTTTGGAGGCCCACCCCATGTGTGGTGCCTCCAAATTGGTCTCTGCACTCAGCATAGTGCGGAGACCGATCGTCTGTGGAAAAGTGGGGGGGGGGGGGGGTGAGTTGGTAAGAGATGGGTCATTAATTAGTCTGATTGCTCTCCTCTGGATTGAGCGAGCATTTTGAGGGAGCTTTTGGAAGCCCCCACCCCATATGTAGAAGCAGTATTTAATAGTTGGGTGGATCTGTGATTTGTATAAGTTAACAGCTGTTCAGGGGCTAAGTAATGTCTTGAGCAAAAGAGAAATCCTAGTTTTTTAGAAGCTGAGGATGCAACTGTTGTTATGTGTTTATGCCAGGAGAGGCTTAATGTCTCAGGGTAATTCCAAGAAGAGAAATCTCAGATTGTCTGGAAATTTGGGTGTTGTCAAAAATAATACTGGAAGGGAATGGTTCTTTTTTATGATAAATAAGACAGTACTGGGTTTATTTGCATTGAAATTGACTAGGTTATCTGAACCCCATTGGAGGATGGCTTGGAGGTCTGAAATGAGGGCAGCTCTTCTGTAGGTTGAGGTGAGTTGTGTGGAGTAAGGTTTATCGAAAGAAAGGGAGGAGTGCAATGTGCTGCCATCTGCAAAACTGTGTATTGGGTTGGAGGTAAGCTGAAGTAGGTCATTGATATGTAGTAGGAAGAGGGTTGGTGAGCGGACAGAACTTGAGGAACCCCAGCATTAGTTGAATGGTGAGAGGATAAGGAGCCATCCACCACCACACATAGTGTGCTTCCAGAGAGAAAGCTGGCAATCCAACTACAGAGGTCTTGAGATAGAGCAAACGATGGCAGCTTGCTTAGTAAGCCCTTGTGCCAGACCCGGTTAAATGCCTTGGAGATGTCAACTCCAACCACTTAACATTTGCAAAACTTCTCCATGGCATTTGTCCAGCGACAGAATCCACACTGGCAGTCGTTTATTAGACAGGTAGCTTCAAGGTAGTGTAGGAGTTGGGAATTGATGATTTTTTTCATTACTTTAGACAGGACTGAGGTGAGTGAGATGGGGCAGTAGTTGGATGGCAGTGACTTGTCGCCCTTCTTGGGAATGGGTTGAATATAGGCCAATTTCCAGGCTGTGGGATAGATACCAGAGGAGTAAGACAGTGTATATATAAGCGACATAGGACAGGAGACTTTTTTATGTCTAATTTGGACAGTATTCTACTGATCTCTTTCTGGCAAAAGGATATAGTGGGAATTGTATGTTGGGCATCTGGAATGGTTGGGGGGACATCTCCATTGTCAATTATGCATGCAATGGAAGCAAAGTGTGAGGCCAGAAGATTGGTCTTTTCTGTAAGTGATAATGTAATGAAACCATCTGGGTATGACAGAGGTCGGAATAGGTTGGGCAGAAGTTATGACCAATTGCTTTGGCGAGGGACCAAAAGGCTCAGCTGCCATTTGGACAGTCTGCTAATTTCCTGCTTTTTGCTCTTTCGAACTCTGTTTTGGAAGCATTGATTGTTTTTTTTTTTTTTGGGCATTTATTTTGGGCTTGGGTATAAGCTCTAAAGGAGGATGGGGTTCTTGATTTGAGCCAGTAATGGTATGTTTGGTTTTTCATTTGTACAGCCTTGGTATCAATATAAAAAATATAAAAAGATTCATACGAATCTTTTTTACTAAAGCCTGCAGGAGGTGGAGAAGAGGAAAATGGAATATATTCATGTGGAAAAGGGGCTAAAAGTAATTTTCACATTGGTTCTTGGAATGTGAATACCTTACTTCAAGCTGGAAGATTGGAGATTGTAAAGATGGAGATGCTAAGATTGAAAATAGATGTTCTGGGAATGGCTGAGGTGAGAGGGAAAGGAAAAGGAGATTATAGAACAGAGGATAGAACGAGAATAATTTACTCAGGAGGGGAAGAGCAGCATCAAGCAGGAGTTGGTATAATATTGAATAAATGAGTGGCAGGATGTGTAGAAGGCTACTGGCAAATCTCAGACAGAGTTTTGGTGGTAAAGATGAAAGCAAAACCAAGAAATATTCTACTTATTCAGATATATTTACCTACTTGTGATTATGAGGATGAGAAGGTAGAGATAGTTTATAGTGATATAGAACAGGGTTTGAAATGTAAAGAAACAAAATATATAATTATTAAGGAGCTCCGCCCCCTAGCGCCTATTGCCCCCCATGTTCCGGACTGGTAGGCCAGTTCGCCTTGCATTCTGATGACTCGAATTTCGAAGACTCGACACTCAGAGTAGTCCCTGAGTGTCAAGTCTTCAAAAGGGGCATCCATCCCCTGGCACCTACGCTGCCCCCACCCCAGAGTTCTGGACGGGTAGGCTGGTTTTCCTTGAATTCTGATGACCCCCCCCCCCCCCCCCCGAGTTCTGGACTGGTACTCCTTAAATTCTGATAACTTGAAAGGGGTCTTCCCCCCACCCGAGTTCTGGACTGGTAGGCCAATTCTCCTTGAATTCTGATGACTCGACACTCAGGGTAGCCCCTGAGTATCATCATCATCATATTCCTGCCAGGTACCCACAAGGGGTGTACAGGATATGATAGTACTACATGAAAAAATTATATCATTACTAACTTCCTATACAATTTTCCTCCAAATCAGTCTGTTACTTGTCAAGACGCCAACATTATCAGATCTTATATTTCTATCATCTAAGGCACTTTGTACCGTATCAATCCACCTATATTTGGTCTTCCTCTGGATCATTTTGCTGCCAACCTAGCAGAGAACACTTGTTTTGCTAATCTTTCCTCGCCCATTCTGTTTAGGTGACCATACCACCTGAGATTAGCTCTGCTAACGCATTCGTGGATGCTGACAATATCAAGTTCTTTCCTAATATCCTCGTTTTTAATATGATATTGCCATTGATGCCATCTGTTCACACCTATAATCTTTCGCAAGACTCTCATATCTGTGGTCTCTAGTCTTTGGTCAAGTGTTTTACTTCTGACCCAGCTCTCAGATCCATAAGTTAAAACTGGTTTGAACACTGTCTTGTATACAGACAGTTAATTTAGTGTTCCGACTAATTTCTCTCTTATTCCATATGAATTTATTCAATTGACTTCCAACCATACCAGCTTTGCTGATTCTGTTGTCTATTTCTATATTTAATTTACCTTCTTCAGTAAAAATCGTGCCTAAGTAGCTGAAATGTTTTACTTGTTCCACAGGTTCTCCATTCACAACACAGTTGACATTTTCAATGATTCTGCCTATTTTCATTGTCTTTGTCTTTTTATTGCTGACCTTGATACCATATCTATTACAACAACTATTCAATTTTGTCAGAGAATCTTGCAGACTTGTAGCAGATTTATTTAGAAGTATAACATCATCCGCATAAAGCAAAGAGCTGACATTAACATCTCAATTTTGATATGTTTAATACCACTTTCCTTCATAATGTGATCCATATAGATAACGAATAACAGAGGGGATAACGTACATCCTTGTCTCACACCAGATATAACATTAAACCATCTTCCTGTACTTCCTTCAATTCTAACTGCTGACTTACAATTCAAATAAAGACTAAGTATTGCTTGATATAATGCCCCATTGACACCATATAACTGCAGCGTATTGAATAGCTTCTCTCATATGCCTTTTCCAGCTCTACAAAACTTAAATACAGATCTTTGTTATATTCCCATGCTTTCTCAACTATTTGTCGTAAAGTGAAGATCTGATCCCGACAGCCACTGTTTGGCCTGAATCCATCTTGTTCTTCACCAAGCTTTTCTTCCACAATTCTTCTCAACTATTTCTCAAGTATACTTGCATAGATCTTGCCAGGAACTCTCAGTAGGGAATACCTCTGTAATTCTCACATTCAGTTTTATTTCCCTTTTTATATATGGGTACTATGAGAGCTCTACTCCAATCATCGGGAATTCGTCCCTCTGTCCAGGCTTTCTGAACTATGCAGTGCAGCCAATGTAAAACTCTTATACCACCATACTTCAGCATTTCTGGTCGAACATCATCTACTCCAGCTGCCTTTCCACATTTCAAGCCTTTGATGGCTTTTTCTACTTCAAGTATGGATATGTATTCCTGACTGCATGCCTGGTCAGTGTTTTTTACCACTGTGCTGTCATCACTGCTTGTTTCATTTAGCAGTTTTTCAAAGTAATTACTCCATACTTCAAGGATATCTTTTTCTCCAGTTTTCATGTCACCTTTATCATCTCTAACTCCTTTTACAGCACTCTTTCCTCCATTCCTAAGCTTCTTCAACCTTCTTTAGCCAAAACAGAAGAGGAAAGAGAGAAAAGAAAGAAGCAATGGATGATGGACAATATTTTGAAGAAAATATCCCAAAGAAGAAAGTCAGTTAACAGTAAAACACAGGAGAAAAAAAAAACAGTAGGGAGATACAGAGAGAGATAAGAAGGAAAAAGGAAGAGTGGTTAGATGAAATAAGTAAAGATACAACAGCAAAGGCCGAAAGAAATTACATAAAATTATAATTTATATAATTTTATAAATTATATAAAAACATTAATATGATGACAGGAAGGCGGAAGACGCAAAGGACTGGAGCAGTCAAGAATGAAAGAGGTGAAATTCTGATAGAAAAAGAGAAGATATTACAGAGATAGGAAGAATATGTAAGTAAACTTTATGAAGAAAGAGGAAGAGGAGAAAATCAAATGAAAGAGCATAGTGGACAGAGGCTGTACATCATGAGGGAGGAATTGAATCCAGTAATTCAAAAGATGAAAGAAGGAAAATCCCCTTGAATAGATGGTATACGGATAGAAATTATACGGAATATAGTTGAAAAAGGTATGGAAGCGTTATGGCAAATTATTAACGGTATTTATGAGGGACAAGAATTACCAGAGGAGTTTAGAAGATCAATTTTTTATCCCTATTCCAAAAAAGACGGGAGTTTTAGACTGTAACAATTTTAGAACAATAAGTCCTTTCTTTTAGGCTTGCACGGTGATTCGAATGCATTTTTGGAAATTATGGAGACAACTACCGTGTTTGAATAAAAACTTTAGTTTACTATTACTAAAATTTTACAATTCGACGTTTCGACTTTTATGTCAAGGTCATCTTCTGGAGCGTACAAATATACACAAGAAACAAGCTATACTACAATCATACTGGTTCATTAAAGACACTGACTAACCGCTACCACAATTTGTTGGCCTGACCTCTGGTGAAAAAAAAAAAAAAAAAAAAAAAAAAATTATACATCAACGCTAGAGTCCTATTATTTGTGTTGTCTACTATATACATATATTAACATCATTCCAGCCAGTTGGAGTGGAATGGTTTCTAATAATAGCAGATTGGCTAGAGTCCTGACTTATGTTGAATCTTTCAAATTAGGTTGGCTGAATGTGTGCCATCCAGATCCTTGGAATTTTCATACCATCTTTATAGTTGATATTTGGGTGGTTTATCAGGATTTCGCAGGATTCTTTAAATTTTCTTTCGTACCATGTTTTTGTGCAGTGTAAGGAGCAGGTGCTTTTCCAGTTGATTTGGTGTAAGGTGTTGAGTGCATGGTCTGAGAGGCCTGCTTCATCATAATGGTTATATTTAATGTGTCTAATGTGTTCTTTCTTGCGTATAGGGATTGTCCGTCCTGTTTCTCCAATGTACGGTAAGTTATAGGTGCAGCGGATGCAATAGACTCCAGGATGTGCTAATGGGAGGAGAGGATCCTTAGAGGAGCTGAATATGGTTTTAAGTTTAGTGGGTGGTTTAAAGGTGGCATTGAGGTTATAATGTTGTAGGATTCTGTTGATTTTGTTCTGTCTACTACAGAACAAATTTCCGCCCGACATTACGGCCCTCTTTGCCCACGTACTAAAGTCCGGTTACTTCGTGTGGCAAAACAAATTCTACCTACAAAAGGAAGGTACGGCCATGGGCTCACCATTATCCCCCCTAATCGCGAACTTCTACATGGAAACCTTTGAGCAAAGGGCTCTTGATTCCGCCACGCTTCGACCTACAATCTGGCTCGGATACGTTGACGACGTGTTCGCGATCTGGCCACACGGTCGACAAACACTAAACACATTCCTCAGCCACCTAAACAAACAACACGAACGCATACAATTTACCATCGAAATCGAAAACCAAAATTCGCTCCCGTTCCTAGACACACTAGTTACACGTCTTCCTTCAGGCAATCTATCCTTCACGGTCTACCGAAAACCGACACACACGGGCCAATACATACATGCGAATTCATATCACCACCCAGCACAAAAATATGGAGTCATAAACACCCTTAAAAACAGAGCCACAACTATTTGCTCTAACCAGCAAGCCATGAAACAAGAACTAAAAATCATTAGTGACACATTCATAAACAATGGCTATAACAAAAATACTGTCAATAAAATACTCTATAAAACCACAACAAAAACGAATCTAGATTACAGTAAAACGATAGCCATCCCATACATTAAAGGGTTATCAGAAAAAATCAACAGAATCCTACAACATTATAACCTCAATGCCACCTTTAAACCACCCACTAAACTTAAAACCATATTCAGCTCCTCTAAGGATCCTCTCCTCCCATTAGCACATCCTGGAGTCTATTGCATCCGCTGCACCTGTAACTTACCGTACATTGGAGAAACAGGACGGACAATCCCTATACGCAAGAAAGAACACATTAGACACATTAAATATAACCATTATGGTGAAGCAGGCCTCTCAGACCATGCACTCAACACCTTACACCAAATCAACTGGAAAAGCACCTGCTCCTTACACCGCACAAAAACATGGTATGAAAGAAAATTTAAAGAATCCTGCGAAATCCTGATAAACCACCCAAATATCAACAATAAAGATGGTATGAAAATTCCAAGGATCTGGATGGCACACATTCAGCCAACCTAATTTGAAAGATTCAACATAAGTCAGGACTCTAGCCAATCTGCTATTATTAGAAACCATTCCACTCCAACTGGCTGGAATGATGTTAATATATGTATATAGTAGACAACACAAATAATAGGACCCTAGCGTTGATGTATAATTTTTTTTTTTTTTTTTTTTTTTCCACTAGAGGTCAGGCCAACAAATTGTGGTAGCGGTCAGTCAGTGTCTTTAACGAACCAGTATGATTGTAGTATAGCTTGTTTCTTGTGTATATTTGTACGCGCCAGAAGATGACCTTGACATAAAGGTCGAAATGTCAAATTGTAAAATTTTAGTAATAGTAAACTAAAGTTTTTATTCAAACACGGTAGTTGTCTCCATAATTTCCAAAAATGCATTAGAACAATAAGTCTTATAACTCATACAGCAAAACTTTTGGCAGAAATAATTTTAGAGAGAATTAAGAATAAAATAGATAAAAATAAAAAGAAATGAATGAGGAACAGTTTGGATTCCAAACCAACAGAGGAACTAGAGAGGCTATAACTTGTCTAAGAATTATTGGGGAGAAAACACTAAACCATGGTGGAAAGTTGTTTGGGGGATTTCTAGATTTTGAAAAGGCATTTAATACAGTGAAACATAAAAGGCTTTTTGACATTCTAGAAAATATTGATATTGACTGTTATGACTTGGAAATTTTAAAGAGATTATATTGGTCACAAACAGCGACAGTATGTGTAAATGGAGAGGAAACAGGAGAATTCCCAGTGGAGAGAGAGGAGTTAGACAAGGATGCAAGTTATCACCATTATTGTTTAACCTTTATAGTGAACAGATGCTTAGAGAGCCACTTGAGGATGTAGAAGAAGGAATAAAAATAAATGGAAGAATCATTAATAACTTAAGATATGCGGATGATGTAGTGGTGATGGCAGAAAGTGAAAATGGATTACAACAAATTGTTCAAAGAATTGAAAACTCTTGTAAAGAATATGGACTAAGGATTAACACAAAGAATGGCAGAAAAATAGGAGATAATGTAAAGATAAGATGCGGAGGAAAGATTTCAATATTTAGGTAGCTGGAACACAGAGAAAGGAACTTCAGAATTGGACATTAGAAATAGAATAGGCAAAGCGAAATCGGCATTTATGGAAATAAAGAGAATTTTAATAAACAAGAACATTAAAATAGGTGTTAGAATTGGAATAGTTAAAGCAACAGTTTGGAGTATTGCAAGTTAAGGAAGTGAGTCATGGACACTCAGAAAGAGAGATATGGAAAGAATTAATGCATTGAAAATGTGGTGTTATAGAAAGATGGAAAAGATTAGCTATACAGAGAGAATATCAAATCAAGAAGTTTTAAGAAGAGTTGGGATGGAAAGAACACTGCTCAAGAATATTATGCAAAGAAAGACCAAATTTGCAAGGCATCTTCTGAGAGGTTCTTCGGGACACCTGATAAGAACTATATTACAAGGGAAAGTTGAGGGGAAGAGAAGACGTGGAAGACCAACTAAAGAGTGGTTCAATGACATCGTTGAATGGACTGGTTTAAGAATGATGGAAGTGACAGACAGAGAGAAATGGAAAAGAGCTGCTCATCTGCTGCTGCAACCCTCTTGCTAGAGGATGCTACTGGACGACGACGACGACAGCCTTGGTGCATCTTTTGGAAAACCAAGGTTTAGGGAGTGGCAAGTCAGAGTATTGTGGGGAATGTACAATTCCATGCCAGTGAGGGTTACTTTGGTTATGAGTTCGGTGCATGTGTTTGGGTTGGAAGGTCGGAAGCAATAGCCTAACCATGGGAATGAGGCATAGAAGTTGCGGAGGCTGTCCCAATTGGCACTATCATAATGCCAAACTACTCTTGTATGGGAGTGGTTGTGTAAGTGTTGTTGCATGGGGGAGGAGATGAGCACTAGGTTATGGTCAGAATTGCATAGAGGCCCTCTACGTTCACTGTGTATTTGGAAGGGTCATTGGTCAGGAAGAGGTCTAGGGTATTTGGAGAGTGGTTTGGGTTATCAGGTATTCTGGTTGGCATCTGAACTAGTTGTGTAAGGTCATTGGTGATGGCGAATGTTTCAGCATCTCTGCCTGCAAGATCTGTACAACTGGAGGAAGAAAGCCAGTTGGTGTTGTGTACATTAAAATCTCCAGGAGGATAACATGATGGTACTACTACATTACTATATGAAAAATTTATATCATTACTGCCTTCTTATTGACAGTTTTCCTCTCAATTAATTTGTTATCCATCAGGATTCCAATATTGTTATCTCAGTCTTCCTCTGCATCTTTTTCTTGTCATCCTGGTGAAAAAAAAAGCCACTGTTTTGCTAACCTTTCTTCTGCTATTCTGTTTAAGTGACCATACAACATGAGGTTAGCTCTGCTCACACACTCCTAAATCAAGTTCCTTCATAATATCCTCATTTTTAATATGATACTACCATTAATGCCATCTTTTTAATACACATCTTTCTCAGAATTTTCATATCTGTGGTCTTCTTGGATCAAACATTTTATTTCGAACTCAGCTCTCAGGTCCATAAGTTAAAGTTGGTTTGAACTAGGGATGTGCCAAATATTTGGTTTTCCATATGTATTCAGCTGATTCAGAGTGTTTTACAAATTTCAGTTTGGTCAAATCAGTACAAAGATTCAATATTCTGCCTGTAAAGTAGAAAAATTTATGACATGCATTATAACAAATGCAACAAATTTGGGAAAAGTTTCCCCTTATCCTGCGTTACAGCATGCAAAGGCTTGTTGCATGCAGTCTGTTTTATTTTAGTTTACATTCTGAAGAAGACTTAAAATATTGAAAAAGAGTACAATTATGGCTATGAATAATTAATATATATATATATATATATATATATATATATATATAAGAAATAGTTCTGGACCCTTCACACTTGAACAACAATCTAAGCTACAATTTGCCTGATTCCCATAGTGCAGTAATCCAATACTGGCACTCTAAAATTAGCTGTCACACACATTCAACTCATGCAAACAGTAGCACGTGGTCACCTATTCAAATATGACTGTTACTATTCTGCTTCTTTTTATTAAGCTGGAAAGTCCATGTTTTTTACCTTGTTATTTTTATAAGTCTTATGTTATTTCTTTCTCACCTGAAGAAGTCGGAACACCGATGAAACTAGTCGTGCTTTATTAAAGGTTTTTGTTATACTTTCTAGGGTTCTAGCCGGTTAAATTTTAATTTTATAAATGTATACATCCCGAGTCAATCCTAATTACTACAATATATATATATATCTTCTTCATTCCTGTCATATCGAGGCAGCTGGCTTATGGTTCTTAATTTCTCTCTTATTATATTATTGATAAACTTGAAATGATGGTTATTATAATGTATATTTCATATGGACACTTATGAAAAATAGTGATTTGATAAAAAATTTGATGAAATAAGACATCTGATTGATATTATATGATTAGCACAACCGTACATATCTTTTGTTGTATATGCATAAAAATAATAAAAATATAGAGAGAATGCAAGGAAAACATGAATATAAGGAATTGCAAGGCATCTTATTCAAGAATGAGAATTTAGGAGATTATGTTTCACTTGCTGCTACAGTGGTGTTTGAGTTTGGCAGTATATGGCTCAAATGTTGGTATTTTAGCATTCCTATTGTGTTAGAGTAACAACTTCAATTTAATATAAACCAAATAATCATCAGACATTTCAACCTTCAAATAAATGTCATCACCTGGAGAGAGAGAGAGAGAGAGAGAGAGAGAGAGAGAGAGAGAGAGAGAGAGAGAGAGAGAGAGAGTGTGTGTGTGTGTGTGTGTGTGTGTGTGTGTGTGTGTGTACACAAAGAGACAAGCTATATTAGAATACATATAGTAAGCTAAAGTCACACAAATTTGGTCAACTGTTTTGCCTAGTGTGACACCACTACCACCCTGCTTACTGGAGGCCTTAAATGGTATGTAATAAATAAAGTATAGTATGTAATAAATAGATAGTAATAAATAAACAGATAGTATGTAATAAATAAAGTTTAAAAAAATATCAAATTAATAAAAACAGAAGAAAAAAATCCTTGTCCACCCACAGTACAAATGTACCATAGATTTAAAGAAATCTTTCGTGGGTGGGACTCACAAAAAAAAGTATGAAAGATTCTCCTAAGAACAAGAATCCATCCATCTATTCATTGAACATAATCCAATGCCATATGGATGATGTTCAATGTTGTTCAGTGATGCACCACACCAGCCAGTCCTTGCCAGATGGTCCTGTTGTATGCTTTTCTGGATGCTTCAACTGAAGATCCATCTCACTGATGGTCTACCCTTCCTCTTTTTCCAGGAACTTTGCCTTCTATTACTGTTTGAGAAGTCTTCCTTCAATCCTTTCAATGTGTCCAAAGTATTTTAACTTTCGTCTATCAATATCCTTAAGGAGCCATAAAGTTTTAACGATCCTTTCACCCACTCGTCTGCCCACCTTTCATATATATCCTCAACAGCCTTCTGTAACACCACATCTCAAAAGTAGCTATCCTCTTCCTATCAGAATTCTTTAGATTCCAAGTCTCACATCCATAAGCTGCTGTTGGAAAAACAGCTATTTACAAAATCCTCAACTTTGTTCCTGTGGAGATAGATCCATCCTTCCAGATTTTAGACAAGTTTTCTGACTGTTCCTAATCTTCTGAACAGCAATTCTTTACATTAATAATGGATTCAAAGTACTTGTTGACTTCCTCAATTCTTTCTAATTGTTTCTCAGGAGTTTCCCTGTTTATATTTCCTTGGAGAACCATAATCTTTTTCTTGCTAGGACTGAGCTGAAGTCCTCTGTTCTTACTGATTTCATTAATTTTGTCAAAGACTTATTCTAGTTCTTTTTTGTCATTACCAAGGAGTACTGTATCATCGGTGTACCTCAGATTACTGATCAATCTACTGCTTATCATAATTCCTGTCTTAAGCTCATCCAATGCTACGTGCATGATGTCCTCAGCATTGATACTAAACAATGGTAATACCAAGTAATGACCTTTCCAACCTGAAGCCAGTCAGTTAATCCAACACCTGTTGGATTAACTGACTGGCTAATCCGACAGGTAACTATCAACCTGATAATGTGTTGAGGAAAACCCATTAATTTTATTTCTTCCCAAAGTTTCACATGCTGAACACAGTCAAAAGATTTAGAATAGTCTATGCGAAATTACCATAGACAGCCTAAATTATTTATACTTTTTGATTATCTATCTAATGCAAAGAATCTCATCTGTGGTACCCTTATCTTTTCTACAGTCCACTTGTTCCTCAGGCATCTCTGCCTCAACTTTGGTCTTAATCCTATTTAGAATGATCTTTAATAAAATCTTACTTGCATGAGAGATTAAACTAGTAGTTGTGTAGTTCTTGCAATCCTTCCTATCCCATTTTTTGTGTATGAAAACTAACTTCTTCCAGTCTGGGCCATGATCCTGTCTCCCATATCCTTGTAATCAATCTATGAAACACTCTTATTCCTCCACCTATGGTCTTAACTCTGCTGGGATTCCATCTGCACCTGGGCCTTATTGTGGGTAACCTGTTTAACTGCCCTTTCAACCTCATGTCTATGTGGAGGAAGTTCCATATCAAAATTTTCCTGGTGAGAGGGCTCCTCCAAATTTTCTTTTATCCTCTCTGCTGTACAGTTCCTCACAGTATTCTTTCCATCTGTTTTTGATTTCCAGTTCTTCTATTACTGCTCCATTCCTGTCTTTGATGACACATATTCAATTTGGGTATAAACCTGTTCTTTAGGTCATGAACTAAATGAAACATCGTTTTATAATTGTGTCTCCTCCTGCAGAACTATATCTCTTCACATTTTATCATCATCAGCCATTTTCTGTCCACTGCTGGACGAAGATCTCCCTCAAAGTCCTCCATTCATTTTTATCTTGAGTATTTCTATGCCACTGAGTTCCAGCCATCTCTTTATTCTCATCCTTCCACCATCTCTTTGGTCTTCCTGTAGCTCTGTCTCTCTCTCTTTCCATCTCTAGGATATCATTCTGATATCAACTTTGACCATTTTTGAGTGTTACTTTTTGCAATATGACCTGCCCACTGCCATTTGGATCTTTTAATGGCTGTTATGTCACTCAGCCTAGTCTGAGCTCTGACCCAAGTATTGTACTTTCCGTCTACAATGGTAATACCAAGTAACGATCTTTCCATTTTCCTCTGGGTAATCCTCAACTTGTTCATCAATTTATTAGTCAAAGTCCATGTTTCACTTCCATATATTATGAGTGGAAGTATACAACTGTTGAATATTTTTCTTTTCCGATGCATATTATATTAGTGAGATTATGCCACAAGAAACTGATAAGGCTAGGGATCTTGGAGGTATGGTGGATTGGAATTTGAAGTTCAAAGGTCACACAGCAAAAACTGAAACACAACTCAGAGGATAACTGTGATGTTGAAATGAACACTGACATGTAAAGATAAGGAAGTCATTTTGCCTCTTTACAAGGTGTTGATACAACTGCACCTGGAATACTGTGTGCAGATGTAGTCTCCTGGGTTCAGAGCAGATAAAGAAGTTGTGGAACCATCATTTCCAGATCTCAAATCACATTCACTCCCAAAGCACATTCCACTAATATAGTATACAGATCTCTGCACTCTGTATGCTTGCTAATTTTTGCTTGTTCTTAATAAAAAAAATTAGTAATGTCAGCTATAAGCTGAAGAAGACTTCAAGAAAGACTTTTAAATTAAGTAAATCACACAATAAATTCACATATGAAAAGCAATTAGGATGTAGATTTGCAATTTGGAATTCTGAAAAACTAGAGAGAAAGAGAGACAGACAATTTTAGGCTCATATTTGGATTCAGAACATCAAAATTAATCAATCCCACCTACTTTTGCTTCACAGCAAAATAAAAATTTCCAACTTGCTGCGCAACTGCATCATTATTTAAAATGTTTCCAAAAATTCTGATGAATTATAATATATATATATATATATCTAAAAAGTTGTATATTTTAAAATGAATGTGATTAAAATAAAAATTTTGTATTTAAAGAAAATTAAAAATTTTTATTTTCTGTTGATAAGTTCTGCAGTCTTTCATACAAAATAGATTGCAAAATTTATAATATACCAGTCTCGTATATGTTAAAGGTTGAAAAAAAAGAAAAACTTAATGGATTATTAATTAAGAAATATATGTGTCTCGGATATATTATGCTAATATTTTCTAAATAACTAAGAATTCATTTATTAAGATCTCACAGATATATCCTCACTCACCGGAAATGGATCTGGTCCTTCTTGAATCACAAAACCTTCAATAACATGTGTCAAGACATGTGGCTTCACAATTGCTTTTTGAGGATGCTTTTCTTTTATGGCTATATCAAGAGGAGGAGCAGGAACATCTTTATTCGGTATCTTACTTAAAGCAAATTCTTTTGTTTCTGGTACAGTTTTCACTTGGTCATTGTTGTTGTTGTTGTTTACATGTGTTATTGGAGGAGTTGCACATATGTTTGTTGCCGTGGTTCCAACCGATACAAATTTTGGTGTTACATTTTGAACTGGCTGTCCATTATCACGTTTCTGTATCTGAGAATGTTTAGAATCTGTAGCAGTAGCTTTGCTTTGTGTAGCTGTACTTTTCATTTCAGGTGTTGGTTTAGTCTGGTTAGCAGCATCTGCCTTCAGTTGCTGGGGAGGCTGCGTCTGGGTCTGAGTAGTTGCTGTCTGAAGAGAGAAATTTTGGCTATTAGCAGCTGGTAATGGAGATCGATTATTCTGAGTACGAGAACGCTGCTTGCCCTGAGCAGACAAAAAAAAAAGTTATGATTAAATGAAAAAATGTAATATGAAAAATGAAAGAAGTTTAAGTGAAAATAATAATTCTCTAATAGTAATTTAAGAACAGATTGACTTCCAGTATTCGGGAATTTTTAATTCTGTGTATTAAGGCTTAAGTGCTGGGAAAAACTCATGATAAAAGTTTAATGGAGTGAAACAGCACTAAGAAATGATTAAAAGTAGTATTTAATGCTTCTAATATTTCATCTCAGTTACAGAGACATCATCAGGGAGTACAAAATGAGATAAAACTTCTGAAAATATGAGAAACACTAAAACTTTGAGATCCCAGTTTACATCCTAGGCCACCGACAGGTATCCACAGAGGGTGCCCACCTAGTTAGAACTCAAATCTTTCTTCCATGTGTTTTAGTTAGTTTTGTGCTGCCTTTGTTGTGTGTGTGTTACAAATCCCATTTTATACTCCCTGATGATGTCTCTGTAACTGAGATGAAATATTGGAAGCATTAAATACTACTTTTAATCTTTTCTTAATGCTGTTTCACTCCATTAAACTTTTATCATGAACTTTTAATTCCACAAATTCTTAAAATGGCATTTTATGGTAATTATCTTAGTTAATAAAAATCTACAGCTATTATATGCTGATTTCCATTTTCAATTCATAACAAAACATCATATAATATAAAACTCAGTATTGGTTAGGAACTTTGTCTCTTTTCAGTTACAATTTTTTAATATTTTTGTTTGGATTTAAGATCTAAAACTTGGTGTGCAAATAAAAATTGACAAACTAGGACATATATGCATGTTTGAAATATTATACATGTTACTTAATAAACAAAAGTGAGAGATTACATTCACTCAGTGAATGTAATCTCTCACTGAGTCATCCTTTCTTTTAGTATTGCATGGTGATCAGCATTCATTTGAGAAATTATGGACTTTACAACCGTGTTATAAATTATATTTATAAATTATAAATTATATATAAGTTCTTTTTGCTATACTCTCTGGTATTAATTTGGTCTAGCTACTCACTGATGAAGCCTCAAAAAAGGCTGAAACCGGTCTGGGTAGTGACCTCCTGCCATAATGTAATAACAGCATACATTTCCTAGGAAATGTGTTTTTACATTATGAAAAATACCAAGAATGGCGATTAGAACTTTACCACCTTTGGTGCGAGTTGCCCGGCATTGTACTACATACCAGGACTACTTGCATTAGCTCACACTAGTAATCGCCGATATTTTTATAGTTTACTATATTCGGCATGAAACTCTCTGATTCCAATCTTTGAGTTTCTTATTTGGTTTTAAAACAATGTGGGATTTAATATCCCCTTAATTTAAATAAATTATATATTATTTATAACATGGTTGTAAAGTCCATAATCTCACTGAGTCATATTCAAGGAGTGATTAAAATCACGAGCCAAGGGATAACACCACGATGTGCATTATCACTTACACACATCACTGATGCATTAAAAATGTATTTTGATCTCCGTGTTTATAAGTGGTAGCAGCAGCAATACTATTCAATTTTATCAAAAATAAAACTTCTTGAGAGTTTTCCCTTGTCTTAAATATCAAATTTCATCAAAATTGGTTCATCCATTATTGAGCTGCTTCATGCAGATGTATGGACAGAAGATACTGTTCCCCTCTGATAGATGGATGAATGGCTGTTATATAATAGCAGATCAATTGTTTGGAAGCATACCCCAGAAGACTTAGAGGATTTTGTTTGTTTCCTTAAGAAGTATCACACTAAAATTAAATTCACACATCAGATATCTGTAGGAAGTAACCCATACAGGAAGATATCTCAACACCAACTCCTTTCATCATCCACATCAAAAGCTAGGACATTTTAAAAACTATGTGCTTCAGGAATCATTAAAAATTATGAAACAAAAAAGAAAAATGAATTTAATCTACTACTAAAGTCAATCAACAACAATCATGAGTTCAATGCCCGAAGGTGTCTGATGCCATCTCGATATGATTCTTCCATTGCATTTTATTTTGTGCAAGATGTCTGTTTGTGTACAGAGTTTCTGCACCATTTGAAAATGTCATCACTCCACTCTCTGTTTGGTTTTCCTCTTTTGTTCTTTCCTTCAATCATCCCAAAGAGCAGAGTTTTTCATTTTCTCTCATCGTTCATTCTACATATGTGGCCAAATAGATGTAGTTTGCTTTTGATTATTTTCTGGATCAGGTTTTCTTTTGGTTGTATTCATCTATAGATTTCCTCATTGCTCACTTTCTGGATCCAGCTTATTCTCAAGATCTTTCTATAGCACCTCCTCTTGAATGCTAATATCCTCCTTTCAGATTCTCCCAGGAGTACCCAGGTCTCACATCCATAGAGCAGGCTGCTGAAGATACAGGTTTCCACAATATGCAGTTTCATGTGTATCTTTATAGCTCAGATCTTCCATATTTTGTCCATGGCTTTTAAGATAGCTGTTGCTCTGGCTATTCTAATTTTTACCTCTACATGCACCATGTGGCATCCAAGATAAAAGTATACCACATTTTCAGGTTTAAATTTTTCTATGGTAAAATCCTTCCTACTAAATAAACAACATTGCGCTAAATAACATTACTTAAATAAACTGCTCTTCTCTGAGAAACCAATGGCAGAGTTCCAAAACATATATGCAATTTTTAAAACAGCTGCACATTAGAAATGCTTTCAAATCAGTTCACATAGTACAGAATTTTCTAAATTTACCTAAAGACAGTGTTCCTTTTGAGAAACACTCTGAAGCACAGGATTCCACGTTCTTGTGGCAAAGCATACGTTGGTCAAACTGGAAGAAGTTTTGAAATCTTTAAAAAATAACACCTAAGTGACACTGAATACAAAAGAAAAGATAAAAGTGATCTCACTTAAGACATTTTCTTAAAACATTATAAAATAAATTGCCAGAAGACAATCACTTAATAAAGACATTTAAGAAGTCCTCTGAAGTCATAATCGCAAAGCATCGTAAACAGTAATCAAGGCTTCATATCACTTAACATTCAGAATTCTTTCATACAACTATGTAACTTATCACATCTCCATTACACCAATATCAAGCATAGGCTATTCAATCTTGGACAACACTGAATGGCTTACATGTGATATGACTCACAGGGCTAATTCATATAATTCTTGTCATACTTTTCAAAAAAACAACTGCTGTTAGAGTTCTCAATTTTTTGTTGAGCATATAGCACAGTTAAACATACAGAAGTTTACATTTTTAGGTTAAACTGTACATTAATCTAAAATAATTCCTGCCAACATAGCAGAATTTACACACAAAATTGAGATATAATGTGAAAACAGTGGTAGTGGCTTTAGACAATATGATGTGGAAGCTGACAGGATGAGATAATTAGTTGGGTATTGCAATAGGTCAGGAATGTGGAAGGCAGAGACAAAGAAATGTACAGTAAGGTCCCACTTTATGATGTTTTGCTTTGCGATGATCTGCTCATATAATGATTTTCAATTATGACTCATACCCATTTATACAACACTACAGATGCAAATCAACTAACATGCAGGTTATGTGGACTCTGTTTATTTATGACATAGTTGCTTACTTGATCTTCTGTGTTTTGGTGTTTCAATGTGAATTATAAACTGTTTATAACTATTATTTTATTGTTGTTAATAATGGCAGAGAAAGTCAAAGTATGGGTATTGTTATTGCTGTTTCCAGTGGGAAAAAAGACTCGGAAATTTATTACATTAGATACGAAGATCATCATCATCATCATCATCAAATTCCTGCCATGTACCCTCAAGGGGTGTACAGGATATGACAGTACTACATGAAAAAATTACATCATTACTAACTTCCTATCTACAATTTTCCTCCAAATCAGTCTGTTACTTGTCAAGACTCCAACATTATCAGATCTTATATTTCTATCGTCTAAGGCACTTTGTACCGTATCTATCCACCTATATCTTGGTCTTCCTCTGGGTCGTTTTCCTGCCAAACTGGCAGAGAACACTTGTTTTGCTAATCTTTCCTCTCCCATTCTATTTAAGTGACCATACCATCTGAGATTAGCTCTGCTAACGCATTCCTGGATGCTGACAATGTCAAGTTCTTTCCTAATATCCTCATTTTTAATATGATATTGCCATTGATGCTATCTGTTCACGCCTCTAATCTTTCTCAGGACTCTCATATCTGCGGTCTCTAGTCTTTGGTCAAGTGTTTTACTTCTGACCCAGCTCTCAGATCCATAAGTTAAAATTGGTTTGAACACAGTCTTGTATACAGCTAATTTAGTGTTCCAACTAATTTCTTTCTTATTCCATATGAATTTATTCAATTGACTTCCCACGATACCAGCTTTGCTGATTCTGTTGTCTATTTCTATATTTAGTTTACCATCTTCAGTAAAAATTGTGCCTAAGTAGCTGAAATGTTTTACTTGTTCCACTGGTTCTCCATTCACAACACAGTTGACATTTTCAATGATTCTGCCTATTTTCATTGTCTTTGTCTTTTTATTGCTGACCTTCATACCATATCTATTACAACAGCTATTCAATTTAGTCAGAGAATCTTGCAGACTTGTAGCGGATTTATTTAGAAGTATAACATCATCCGCATAAAGCAAAGAGCTGACATTAACATCTCCAATTTTGATATCAGGTTTAATACCACATTCCTTCATAATGTGATCCACATAGATAATGAATAACAGAGGGGATAATGTACATCCTTGTCTCACACCAGATTTAACATTAAACCATCTTCCTGTACTTCCTTCAATTCTAACTGCTGACTCACAACTCAAATAAAGACTAAGTATTGCTTGATATAATGCCCCATTGACACCATATAACTGCAGCGTATTGAATAGCTTCTCTCTTGGCACCTTGTCATATGCCTTTTCCAAATCAACAAAACTTAAATACAGATCTTTGTTATATTCCCATGCTTTCTCGACTATTTGTCGTAAAGTGAAGATCTGATCCTGACAACCTCTATTTGGCCTGAATCCAGCTTGTTCTTCACCAAGCTTTTCTTCCACAATTCTTCTCAACCGTTTCTCAAGTATACTTGCATAGATCTTGCCAGGAACACTCAGTAGGGAAATACCTCTGTAATTCTCACATTCAGTTTTATTTCCCTTTTTATATATGGGTACTATGAGAGCTCTACTCCAATCATCGGGAATTCGTCCCTCTGTCCAGGCTTTCTGAACTATGCAGTGCAGCCACTGTAAGACTCTTATACCACCATACTTCAGCATTTCTGGTCGAATATCATCTACTCCTGCTGCCTTTCCACATTTCAAGCCTTTGATGGCTTTTTCTACTTCAAGTATGGATATGTATTCCTGACTGCATGCCTGGTCAGTGTTTTTTATCACTGTGCTGTCATCACTGCTTGTTTCATTTAGCAGTTTTTCAAAGTAATTACTCCATACTTCAAGGATATCTTTTTCTCCTGTTTTCATTTCACCTTTATCATCTCTAATTCCTTTTACAGCACTCTTTCCTCCATTCCTAAGCTTCTTCAACAACCTCCAGAATATTTTGCCACCTTCTTGATATTTATTTTCTATATTCTTGCCAAAGTCCTCCCATGATTTTTGTTTAGCTAGTTTTACACACTGTTTAGCTTTCTTACATTTGTCTCTGTATTCTGTAAGAGTAAAAGCTGACTTATTTGCCAGGAACTTTTGATATGCTTTCTTCTTTTCCTTCACTGCCTCTTTAACTTCCTGTGTCCACCAGGGAGTTCTGATTTTTTTATCTTTGCACACAACCTCACCACATGCCTCTCTGGCAGAATCAATCAATGTTTCCTTCAGAGTTTGCCACTGAATCTCCAAGGTTTGATTCCTGTTCTCAAACTCTTTCATTTTCTATTCAATAATATTTCTGTATTTTAGTCTACAGTTTACATCTGAGAGCTGCTCAACTTTTATTCGCTTCAAAACTTTCTTACATGTTATTCTTTTCAATATGAAATTCAATTTTATCCTGCTCAAGACTAAATAGTGATCACTTCCAATTTCAAATCCTCTGTACACTCTGGTGTCCTGCACCAGGGAGAAAACATCACTATCAACAATAACATAGTCAATGAGACTTTTCTTATTCCTAGCCTCTTCTCTCCATGTGAATTTGTGCACATTTTTATGTTGGAACATGGTGTTAGTAATAACCAGTCCATGTCCTGAGCAGAAATCCAACAGATATTTGCCATTATTATTAGCTTTGCTCTTTTCTCCAAATTTTCCCAAAATATTTTTGTATGTCTCACAATCATTTCCTACTCTACTATTTAGATCCCCAACAAGGACCAACTTTTCCTTTTTCATTGTGTCAGTTGCTTTTTCTAAAGCCTCAAAAAATTCCTCCACTTCTACCTTAGTAGAGCCTTCTGTGGGACCATAGGCACAAATAAGTCTCATTGTCCAGTTCCCCATTCTCATATTTGCCCACATTACTCTACTTGAGACTGACTGCCATTCAAGAAGATTAGCCTCGTATTTTGTGTTGAATACTATGGCTACTCCTTCTTTTCCTTGATTGTTATTGCCTGAATATAACATTTTGTATTTATTGCTCAGAAAGATCTCACCAGTTTTGGTCTTTTTTGTTTCAGTCACCCCTATTATGTCGATCTGGTACTTATCTAATTCCTCAGCTAGCTCCATTTCTTTGCCATTCAGGCTTCTTACGTTGATAGTACCGATCTTTAACTCTGGTGATGTTGAGTTGGGGTTTGTTTTCAGATTTGTTCCAGTAGCTGACTTTTCGCTGTTCGCCCTGGTTCCCTGGCGAAAACAACGGGGGCCTTGTTTAACCGGGCGACGCCCCAGCCGGCATGAAATTTTGTCATGTTGTACCATCATTTTTTATTTTGGTTTAACCAATAAGAATACAATTTGGTCGGCTAAATCCCAAATTGCCAGCCCATCCTCGTTCGTTCAGTATCAAAGTAGATACCCAACAGGGTGCACCACGAGAAGGTGAGGATTGGACATTAGGTCAGAAGCCCTGGTCGGTTCTCCGCATTCCTTTAAAGGCTATGTGGAGGTCTCCTCTCAGTTATACAGCTTTGACCCTTAAGCACCCCCGAGATACGAAGATTAAAATTATTAAATTTAGTTCTGAGGCATATTTTA
Organism: Typopeltis vanoorti; assembly: GCF_054136105.1. Taxonomy (NCBI): domain Eukaryota; kingdom Metazoa; phylum Arthropoda; class Arachnida; order Uropygi; family Thelyphonidae; genus Typopeltis; species Typopeltis vanoorti. The sequence goes on from NC_143552.1 coordinate 129,482,163, forward strand.
GACCAATATGCTTCTTACAAAGAAATGCAGAGAAAAGAAAAGACGATCTACCATTCAATGTTTCTTTTTCGTTTGCAAATATTATTCCTTTTCATCTGCATAACTGATGTAAACGAATGCGTCATCAGTTACATACATATATGATTACTTTAAAATATTATTATTATTTTTACATAACACTTCCATTACCAAACCATTACATGCATCCACAAATAAGGGGGGATGCAATGATTTGCTTCATGATGAAATTCACTATATGACAGCGGTCTGAAACCTAACATGTCACATGACTGGGGTACACCTGTTATAGACAAACTGGCTCAGTGAGCAAAAGAGGGGTGATTTTAATTATGGTAATACTGATTGGCACAAAGAGAGAGCATCTGGGAATAAATAAATAAATAAATTGAGTTCTTGAGAGACAATGCACCGTGAGAAAAAGATATATGTGGAACTACAAGTTTACGTAGTGTTGTGTCGTATCTCTGATATTGATATATCGAGGCAATATAATTAACTTTATCCTTTCCTACTTCAGCTGCTATATCAAATTCTATTGCATATACCGCTTTGTTTAATCGGTTGCGTCATTGTTATGTGATCTTCATTAATTTTAGTCTTATTGTTATGTCTCGCTTCTTTTATACCTTTTCTTACGTAATTTAACCTTTTAAGGGCCACCAGAGATTACCTGTTCCCTGAATTCTATGAGTTATCCTGGTCACTCAGGCAAAATTTATTTTTTATCTGTGCCAGCCTGAGTCTTAAAGTTAGAGATAAACTTAACCTTTAGGATAAACATAGATTATCAGGCACCACTAATAATGTTAACTGAATTCTTAGAAGTCTTGGGTTCTCTGGCTTATTTTATTTGCAGTCGTGCCCTACTATTTTCAATTGGGGTATCCCCACACACACACACACACATGATCACAGGTTCGATGTTTTATGAAGGGTCAGTCATCATGATCAGAAACATATGTAAGTAAGGAATCAAAATATTTATTAAACGCATTATATAATGCCATACAAGTTAAAATAGTTATCAATTCTAATTTAATCTTCTACCTTTCTCTCACCCTCACACTCTTAAAACAATTATGCATTGACTTCAAAATGTCAGCAAATTCAATAACTCAACATATAATACATTCTTAATTACAGCTCAATTGGACATTAAGGCATTTTAGCACAATTATAATCTTTCTCTCTCTCTCTCTCTCTCTCTCTCTCTCTCTCGGATTAATTACGACAGAATCTCTATCTAACTGAAAGTTCTTAAAGTTCATTTTTTTAAAGCATAGTCATTTACATAAATCTTAGTTCTTCACTCTTTCTTCCATTACAAATTTCAAGATGCAATCTCTTAACACTGTTAGTCAATTCTCAAAAGGGGCTAGAACAAGTGAGAGTACTTATCTATTCTTTATCGGTTTTCTTCCATCCTTCCTTCTTTGTTACAACTCTGGTTGTCTCGATCTTATCGCCACGTGGGTTACACGTGCTCGCCTGAGCTGGGTGCTATCTCTCTGCTAAGGTTTTACGATGACCTTCTCATTGACTGCTGCGGTGTCATGCTGGTACTTTTCATAAGTCAGCCCTCAAAAATGAGAGCTGAACTGCGATGAACTCTTGGAGCACATGAAGAGAAATGCAGGAACAAGAAAAAACAGGTGGATTTACTTCCGTGTTGCGGGTTTTATACGCTCTCCTAGAGCTCCACCTTTCCGAGTTTGAATTTCTCTTATCGTCTCACCCATTGGTCTCAGGCTGGGTGACTTCACTGATCAATATACGGGACTTCTTCCTTCCGGAAACGTATGCGTCATGATGTCTTCTCAGATGTGATGCCCGTGGGTGCTTATGCTGCGCTGCTCTTATAGTATTAGGGCGATCTTTGAAGAATTGAAGTCGCCTATTTCAGATCTAACAGTAGCTTGTGTCTTGTTCACATGCATGTTTTCCTGATAATGACCTCGATATAGAGGTTGAAATGTAGTGTTATTTGCTTAATTATAAGTAAAGTAATTGCCCCAACATGTATTTTTCTCTTACCATAAATCCTACACAATGAATCCACATAACATGGTTAATTTCCTTTTATATAAAAAGCTCTTATAAATGTCAACAACTTTAAGGGTCAAAAATCTATTACTTAAGAGCATTACTGTAATCCAAAGGAAGTGATGAAAATAAAATTCCTAAATTTTAAAACATTTAACCAAAGATTTAAAAAAAAAAATAAAAATGTCAAAGCAAAGTTTGCTTGTGAAGTGGCTTCACGCATAAACTTTATTTGCTTACACTTGGATAAAGGATGAAACCAAGAATATAATTTCTTGGCATCTTTAATTTATGGTACAGAGAGTTTGGCCAGAGCCCCATGAAGCAATGAACCCAACTTGCCTTGTAAACACAACTCAAGGTTCTGGTGGTGGTGTCATTGTGTGGGGAATGTTCTGTTGGTATGGAACAGGTCCTCTGATATTGCTGGAAGGTCGGGTATCTTCCAAGCAATATCTAAACAATGTTTAGATATTGCTTGGAAGATCAACCAAGCAAAATTGAGGTATAATGTGAAAACAGTGGTAGTGGTTTTAGGTAATATGATATAAGGTGGAAGTTGACAGGATGAGATAATTAGTTGGGTGTTGCAATAGGTCAGGAATGTGGAACAGAGACAAAGTGAATTAACTGAAACAACCGTCACCCAGCAGGTGACGGTTGTTTCATGGATGACAGTGCTACTCTCCATTATGCAAGAACTGTTCAGCAATGATTCAGCGAGCATGACAGCGACTTCCACCATCTTCCCCGGTCACCACAAAGCCCTGATCTATACCCCACTGAGAATGTACAGGAAATGTTAGAAAAACAGATCCATGAGCAAAGTCCTCTTCCATCAAATCTAAACAAGTTAAAGGATTGTCTAGTGAACGCCTGGTATGTTGTGGACATCGATGCAATCCAACACCTTGTGAAATCTATACCAAATGTATGTGATGTAATTTGGGCTAAAGGAGGTCCAACACAGTATTAAATAAAAGTTTCTAATTCAGGCCAGTATATATATATATATATATCTGCTTCAGAAATACAGTTATATTATCCTTACCTGTTGCCGTGTTGGCACAACACTAGACTGAGTAGTAGTTGATGTTGTTACAGTTGTCTGCGTTGCAACAGAACTGGCAGGGCGTACCTCAAGATGTAAAAGAAGTTAATGTTATATTATGCTAATTTTCTCAATCTCTGTGTACCAAATGACACAAAATATATACTTTTAAATGTCATTGCAGCATCCATGAAAAATAAAAATAAAAAATAAAATAAAAATTCCATATACAAAAACAATACAAAACCAAGAACTTTTTAGGTCGTAACTTCCATACAAAATTACACACTTAATGATTTGGCAAGAGTGATAGAAAAGGATGGATGCAAGAGGTCTTCACACTATGGCCTGGTTATGCTGCCTGGTCAGTGAAGTAATCTGAACTGGCCTATAAATGATAGGAAGAAATTATATGCAGCTGTAGTTTCTGAATGTGTGCATGTATTGTCAATTATGAATTCAAGTCCAACTGGCCTGTCCTGCTTCCTATGAATAAGAAAGATATCAGCTTCTATTAATTTTAATTCCTTAATGGAAGCATCAGTTAACAGATTCACTACAACAGAAATATGATGACTAAAGTTAGCCATCCACTTCTCTAACTGGACAGACACCCAATGTTCACCATTAGTTCTTTGTCCAATTAGGAAGCTGATTTATTAACACAACTACCCCAATAGGGTTGACTAATGCAGGACAGATGTTCAGAACTTAATCCTAACTCTCTTTTTAACTGGAGGTGACAATTATAAAACAGACTAACTTTTGAAGTTCTCATCGTTTTTTGATGTTATTAGTGGAGAATGCATGTGCAATAATCCCCCACCCAACCACAGTGGAAGAACAATTTGCTGCTTGGTAATTGAAGGGTTAAATAACTGAATGTACAAATACATGGTAGTGCATGAAATGCATTTTTGATACACCACCAGAAATGCATCAAAAATCAGTTAGCACACTAACTCATTCAAGAGTTGATTAATTGAAGGTTCATTCATTTGAAGGTCAGATAATGAGAGATCACTGTATTTAGTTCATTACAAAAGGCTTCAGTAAATAACATTAATTTAAATTAACATGACATTTTGAAATTTATGCATTAATTCTGGATTTTCATTTTTATAATTTCATACTTTTCTAGTTCTCTACTTCTCTACATTATATTATTTTTTGCATTTGTCATCAAGGCATTTCAAGTAATTCCTTTTTTCTATTATCATCCATTTCTTATTATATTCTTTTCCCTCCACCATTTTCTCTGTTCTATTTTCTAACATTTTCTTTGTTCCACTTCCTGTCAATTTCTTTGTTCTGCTTCCTCCCATTTCTTTTATTTCCTAGAAATGGAGTAGTTTTGCTCAAACAGGTGCTTGATGGCAGGAAAATGACTTTTCTGTTTGAAAATGACCATACCACCCAAGATTAGCTCTGCTCACACATTCCTGAATGTTAACAATGCCAGGTGTTCCTTTCTAATATCTTCATTTTTTAATATAATTCAGCCACTAGTGCCATCTGTTTACTCTCCTAATTTTTCTCAGAATATCTTTGTTTTCCAGTCCTGGATCAACTATTTTATTTCTAACCCCTAGTCCTCAGATCCATAAGATTCAAACTGGTTTGAACAATGTAGCTACTTGAGTGTTTTGACTAATTTCCCTGCTATTTCATACATATTTATTCAGTTGACTTCCCACTATACCATGTGTTTATTTTGTTGTGTAATTCCATATTTTTATTTTTTATGTATTTATTTTTTTTTTTAATAATGACTTCACACATGAAAGATCACAAGATCTATAACACAACAGTGTCATGTATGTGAGAGTGATATATGAGAGAGAGAGAGAGAGAGAAGAAGAAGAAAGAAGTATTACTTACCACTATAATAATGGAATTAACTCGCATAAAATATTCTTTATTAGTAGAATTTTCGCCTGAGTATCACAGGCATCATCAATACAAGTACAAAGGCTAATTAAACAATAACTGATATATTCACAAAGCACCACCTAAGTAGCTAAGGTTAAATTTTCTAAATCTATCTAAAAAAAAAAAAAATTTAATTAAATAAATAAATAAAAAAAAATATATATATGTATATACAATTACAAAAGTTAGGAAAGATTTGCTGATTTATAGAGTACTATCTCCCACAAGGGAGAAAGACGTAGACCATCGGATCTGTTTAGGTTAGAGGAGTGAAGTAACGTTTCATGTTTCTTTGTAAAGCCATTCCACGAGGAACCGACTTTTATGAATGACTTTTTCCAATGAATTTCACAAAAGTTGGTTCCTCGTGGAATGGCTTTACAAAGAAACATGTGAAACGTTACTTCACTCCCCTAACCTGAACAGATCCGATGGTCTACGTCTTTCCCCCTTGTGGGAGATAGCTTTATAAATCAGCAAATCTTTCCTAACTTTTGTAATTGTATACACACACATATATATATATATATATAAATTTTTATTTATTTATTTAATTTTTTTTTTTTTTTTAAATAAATTTAGGAAATTTAACCTTAGCTACTTAGGTAGCACTTTGTGAATACATCAGTTTAGCCTTTGTACTTGTACTGATAATGCCTGTGATACTCAGGCGAAAATTCTACTAATAAAGAATATTTTACGTGAGTTAATTCCGTTAATATAATAGTAAGTAATATGTCTACTCACGGTATTTCCTTACTGAAACTTATAAGAAAGAAGTAATCAATTGATGTGTTTTTTAAAGAGTTGGAGCTTGTACTCTGAGTAAAAGAGTATAGGGCAGGTTGTTCCATAGATCAGAGGTGAATGGACTGAAGGAAAATGATAAATTTGTTCAGTATGTTTTAATTTGGACAGTGTGTGGATGCTGGGAAGGGGCTGCTCTAGTTATTACATGATAAGAAGAAAGTGGAGGAATGGTAGTGGCCAGTTCATCAGAGCAATGCACATGAAAGCACCTATAATAATAATAATAATAAACATGATGCAGAAACAGAGCAACTTGTAGGAAAGTGACTGAAGGGAGTCTGCGAGAGAGAGAGAGAGAGAGAGATCACCTATTAAGCAGATCATTTTGTACATCATTAATACTCCAAATGTGAGAACAATATTCTAAGGTTGGCTGGAATTTAGGAATTTAGACTTATATTTAGTCTAAGATCAAATCAAAACACTAACATTGTCTGGTATACAGTTAGTGTTTTGACTAATTTCTCTCTTATTTCATATAAATTTATTTAGTTGACCATTTTTGCTAATTCTTTTCTCTATTTCCATATTTGCTAAAAATTGTGCCTAAATAACTGAAACATTTTAGTTGTTCTATAGGTTCTTCATTCAGGATGCAGTTGATGATTTCAATGTTCCTTCCTATTTTCATAGTCTGTCTTTATACTGTTAATTTTCATACCAAATTTATTATAGCAGTTATTCAACTTAGTTAGGGAATCCTGCAGATTTGTACTGAATTTATTTAGAAGCATAACATCATCTGCATTATGTAAATGGCTGAGATGATTAACATTTCCAATATTGCTATCAGGTTTAATGCTACTTTCCTTCAAGATGTGATCCATACAGATGTTGAGTAACAGTGGAAATAATGTGCACCCTTGTCTCACATCTGATTTAACATCAAGCCATCATCCTGTACCTTCTTTAATTCTGATTGCTGACTTACAACTCAAATAGAGACTATATGTTTTTTTAATATAATGACCTCATGCATGAAAGGTCACAAGACCTAGAACACAAGAGTGCCAGGTATGGGTAAGTGATTGGGGAGAAAGGAGTAATCTATTCATATGTTTCTTAAGAAGTTGGGAATTGTGCTCAGTGTTGGGAAAATTTTTTAAAGTATACAGAGGTGGAAGTTCATTTGGCATGATTGGAGTTGAACAATCATGCCAAATTGTTCAATTGTTTAACAAAATAAGAAGGAAAGTGGAGGAATAGTAGTGGCCAGTTCATGGAACTGGCCACTACCATTAGAAATGGCAGTGGAAACAGAGCTCATGTGGGAAAGTGACTAAATGGATTCTCTGAGAGAGAGGGATCACCTATTAAACAGATCACTCTGTTCTGTATATATATCATCAAGAATTCTTAGAGAAGTTTGAATGCATCACTCCAAATGTAAGAACAATATTCCAAGGTTGGTCAAATCTTAGACTTATAAGGTGTTAGGATTTGAGCAAAAGACAAGTAATATTTTAAATGAAAAAGAACAAATTTTTTTAGACTCTGAGGAGGCTATTGATAATGTGTTTCTGCCAGAATAAGCTGAATATGACAGTCAACCAAATAAGAGAAAGTGATCTTGAATGATATTGGAAACTTTATGAAAAGTAAGTGGGAGTGAAGTAGGATCTTTCTTGCAGGTAATAAGACAGATCTGAGTTTTAATAGCATAAATTCACTAAATTGTCTTAACTCCATTTCAGAATGGTGAGGAGATCACTATTTAAGTCACTTGTTATGGAAGAACTCGAGGCTTCAATCATTTGAATATTTTATTACAAGATTTCTTGAATAAGGAAAAGGAATGAAGAGCTGTCATCAGCAAAACTGTGATAGGATTTGAAGTCAGAGAGAAAGAAGGCCATTGATGTAAAGGCAGAAGAGCACAGTACAGGACCCTGGGGGTCTTCAGCATTGAAGAAACTCCTAGCTTCCAGTGAGGAAGCTAGCAATCCAATCAACAGCACAGGATGGTAGCTTCTTCAGGAGGCCTCAATGCTAGACACAATTAAATACCTTTGAAATTTCGAGAGTGACCACATAGGATCATTTGTTTTATGATTTAAATAAACAACTCGCTTCTTGTTATCTATTTATTCCATTTAGATTGTACAGCAGGCATGCCCACTAGTAGACAGCATGAGTTTATGATTGGGAGAAGTTTCAAAATGTGAACACCATAGAAACATTGCCATAAATGCAAGGATAACTCAGGTCTTAGTGCCCTTGTCTTTATACAGCACCATAAAATAGATGAGTCATCGGTTTGATGCCTTATCTGGAAGATGACCTTCTGTTTCATCTCTTCAAGATGCTTGCAAAGTAGTCTCAACAAAAAACAAAGTCTCACTTTGCACGATATTTAGAAGTCATTTATCTGTTTGTGCAGTACATCAGATCACTTCTGTAAAATCATGTGCATGATTTTGCTGTCATCTACAGTGTTTTTTTTTCTTTTAAACAATGTTTCTGTGCATTTCCAGAGTTTATTAACTTATTCCTTCTGATGTTCATCATTAAACACTCACAGTGTTAAAGTGTTTATTATTTTTTTAAAGAAAAGTCTTTTTGATTACAAATTAAGCCAAAGACAGTAATATAAGCTTGTTATTGTAGTTGATGTAGTGCATTCTATATAATGCACTTCAGTATCAAGAGATGGTAGTGGGAACACTGGTTTGCTAATACATACATTTATTTATAGAAGAAAAGCAAAAAAACCTGCATCAAAAACTAAAAGAAAGAAATTTAAACATTCATTACCTTCCAACAATTTTGGCCTTCATATTGCATTACTTAAAAGGCGAGGAAGCTGTCCCCATGAGCCCATATATTTATTAGTGAATTTGATTAACATTTCACTAGCCCAGCAACTGTATCAAGCAGATAATTCTCATTAGAGACCAGGATGAAACCCTATGAGGACAAATGCCCTCTTCTCATTATCTTGAATCCCACATTTGAAAGTTGCGTTTTTCTTAAGCAGGCTGCATCTTAGTGAACTTCAATCATTTTTGAACTATTTCATTATATAAATGAAATTACATAAATTAACTCTTTTGTTATTTGGGTAATAAATAAGGATATTTATTATTCTTTCTTTTAGTAAATGTTAATTTATATAATTTCTTACTTCAAGTATTCCTATTTTTTCATGTTACTAATAGAGATCCGTATATACTTTTAATAAAACCGTCCACAGGTTTCCATTACTGATATACTACTTATATACTGAATGGGAAAAAAAATGTTGTTTACCTGTTTCTGCTTTTGTACTTGAGGTGTTGGAGTGAGTGCAGGTGGTGGATGAACTGGAGTGGCAGCCATAGGGACAGCATGAATAGTAGCTGCTGGAGGTGGTGACTGAATGAACATGTCTGATTGCTGGCTACGAATAAAAATGGGATTCTGAGTAAGCAATGCAGGAGACTGAAGAGCTCCTGGTGTTGCCCATGTTATACCTTGAGGAAGTGAGGCTCCTATTGCCTGAAGAGAGCCTGTATTATGAAAATATAAATAAAAATTATAAATCAAATTATAAACAAAAAATAAACTTAAAAATAAATTTCTTCAGTTTTTAGTAGGAATTATGGGAAATAATCATTATAAAGGATTTATACAGTATATAGCGTGAAAAATTCATTATGGCATTGAATAATATAACAATAGGTTCACAGAGAATTCATCGCGAAAAAAATTCATTATGGGGAAAATTCAGCATGCAAACTATTCATCGTGGAAAAAATTCGCTGAAAAAAGTGAAATGATATTGCATTGATATATGAAAAGTAAATGCAGTGCAAGATAAATTTCACAAAATATAGTTTTTTTATTTATTTATGTAGTATTTATTTAGATTTTAATATTTTTATTCTTATACATTGAAAATAAGATTTTATTGATTGGTGAGTTTCCTAATTTCTGTTTCATCTTAAAAAAGTATAAATATTCTTTCTTACTTAGATTTAGATACTACAGGTGGAATATTAATATTTACAAAACTGGAATAGGGTAGTTTAGGAAGAAAGAGCACTATATTTCTTCTTCTCCAACCTTTCGGTTCTGTCCACTGCTGGACGAAGGTCTCCCCCATGATTTTCCAGATCACTCTGTTTTCTGTTTCTCCCATCCATCTCACTCCTGCAATTTGTTCCAGTTCATCCCTCCACTTTCTTCTCAGTCTTCCTCTTTGTCTTGCTCCATCCATTGATCTCCACTCTGTTGTTTTTCTAGTCCATCTTCCATCACTGCATCTGGCAATATGGCCAGCCCATCTCCACTTAGCCTGTTTAATTATTTTACAATATCCATGATACCTGTTTGAGATCTTATCCAGGTATTTGTCTTCCTATCTCTTAATGTTATTTTTAGCATACTTCTTTCCATGCAATGTTGTGTTGTTCTCAGCTTTTTGTTTAGGGCTTCTATTAAAGTCTATGTTTCTCCTCCATATGTTAGGACAGGAAGTATGCACTGGTCGAAAGCTTTCCTTTTTAGACTCATAGGGGTGTCACTTCTGAATATGTCTCTCATTTTCCCATAAGCCATCCATCCAAGGTGAATTCTTCATTCAATCTCTTTTCTTTGGCACTCCTCAAAGGATAACAATTGGCCCAAATATACATATGAAGTAACTTATTCTCTTTCATGGTTTTCAACTTTGACAGTTCTATGGTTAATATATTTATTCATCATTATTTTTGTTTTTTCTCTATTTATTTTTAATCCAATTAACTCTGGAGGCTTCATTTAGCTGATTTAGCCTTTCTTCCAGATCTTCAACATTATCTGTTATTAGGACAATATCATCTGCAAATTTCAGATGATGCAGCCTTTCTCCATTTATGTTTATTCCTTTTGTTTCCCAATCAAGGCTTCTAAAAACTTCCTCTAGTGCAGCTGTAAATAATTCGGGAGATATGGTGTCACCTTACCGGATGCCTTTTTGTATTGGGAACTTTTCACTGTTTTTATATAATTTAATTACAGAAGTTGCATTATTGTAAATACGTTTTAGTGTTTTAATATATGGTTTCTCAGTTCCCTGGGTTTCAAGTGCTTTTAGTGTTGCAGATGTTTTAACTGAATCAAATGCTTTTTCGTAGTCTATATAAGCCAGGCATAAGGGTTTATTGTATTCAATGGATTTTTCAATGAGCTGTCGTAATGTGTGAATATGGTCCAAAGTATTGTAATTCTTTCTAAATCCAGCTTGTTCACAGGATTGCATTCCTTCTAGTTTAGATTTTATTCTATTATTTATAATTTTTGTGAAAACTTTATATATGGGTGAGGAGTAGGCTTATAGGTCTGTAGTTTTTAATTTCTTCCTTATTGCCCTTTTTAAAAATAAATATTATCAGTGTTCCAATTTTTTGGAATTTTTCTCTGTTTTAGGCATTTATTAAAGAGTTTAGTCATCTGTTTGATGACAGGGCTTCCTCCCAGTTTTAAGAAGTCTACCATAATTCCATCTTCTTCTGGGGCCTTTCCATTCTTCATTTCTCACAGTGCCATTTCCACTTCACCTTGTAAGATCTCAGGGGCATCAGGGTCTTCCTCGCTCGAGTTATCCATAGATGATTCTTGGATGTCACGGTCTTTGTCTTCATAGAGTTCAGTAATTCCTGAATTCTTTTGATTATTGCATCTCTATTTTTTATAAGATCACCATTTTTTCCTTTAACAGCAGCTATTTCCTTTGTTCCAACTGATAATGTTCGTCTTAGGACCTTCATATTACTATTGTTTTCTATTGTTTCTTTAATTTTCCTAGTATTATATGATCTAAGTTCATGTTTCATCCTTCTACGTATAGTTTTAAAAATTTTCGCATATTCTATTTTATTGGTGTTATTCAAATCTCATTTCATATCTCTTCTTTTCTTCATCAGATCTAAGGTTTCCTGTCTTAGATTTTCCCTCTTTGGTGCCTTTTTTACACCTCCTATTTCTAGTGCACAATTCAAGATAGATTTTGTTAATATTTCATTAGCATCATCGATGGTAGTAGCTGTGTTTAACTTTTTTATTCATTTTTGAGTGATTCTCTATAACAGCTTTTATTGTGGTAGAGGTTTTGTAAATTCACTAAATTGGACTTTTTTTTTCTTTTTATGAGCTTATTCTGTTCCCATTTTTTGTTGATCCATACTTTTGCCCTTACTAGTCTGTGGTCACTTCCTGTATTAAATCTATTAAGCACTTTGGTATTATTTATTATATATCTTCTGTTGGAGAGGATGAAGTCTATTTCATTGCAAGTTTGTCCATTTGGGCTTCTCCAAGTCCATTTTCGGTTGATTTTCTTCTTGAAAAAGCTGTTCATAATAAAGAGGTTATTTTCTTCTGCAAATTCAATAAGTCTTTCTCCTCCTTCATTCCTCTGTCCAAATCCAAATTTACTGATGGAGTTCAGATAGTCATCTCTGCTTCCAATCTTGGCATTAAAGTCACCCATTATAATTATGTAGAATTCTTTAGAATTATTTAATGTGGATTCTAATGTTTCATAGAAATCTTCTATCTCTTCATCTGGATGGTCCGTAGTTGGGGCATATATTTGTATAATTTTCAGTTGGTATCTTTTATTTATGAAGAGACTTAGTTCAGCTATTCTTGATGTTATTTTATTAACAAACAGGACATTGTCCTTGATTGTTTTATTTATTAGGAATCCTACACCACCAGTTGAGTTTCTGTCACATTCACAGTGGAAGAGTAGATATCCATCTTTTAATTGCATAAGAGTTTCTTCTTTCCTTCTTATCTCTGAAAGGCCCAAAACGTCCCATTTTATATGGTCCAATTGCTTCATCAGTTCTTCCAATCTATCATCATCCCATAGAGATCTGCAGTTATATGTTCCTTCTAATAACCTTCTATCATTGTGCATTGTAGGTGGACTCATTGTAGCCAGTGGAGACTGTAGCATATTTTACGACCTCGACCCTCTGCCTAAGTCCAGGATGCGTCCCTTTTTATGCTGGGTGACGGACGAGCCAGTATGTAATTTTCCTATTTTATTCATCATTTGCATTGTCTTCATGGGGAAGTATTTGGCCTTATAGCACCATGCTGGCCAGACAGGTTGGTGCCTCACAATAGTGCATAAGATGAAATGACACAGCAAAATAGGAAAGATTCACCTCTAGCCCTCGAATACTCTAATAGCATTGGGGGTAAGGAGCAAGAAGAGAAGAAAGAAGCAAGGAAGGAAGAGGAGGGACCAGTCTACAGATAATATAACAGATGTATATTACATGAAGTGAGGCATGGTCCAGCATCAGGTACCTCAGGTTTGCCATGCCCATATTCACTAAAGTGAGCCCCTGGGCACCATATTTAAGAATATTCATTTTGCGAACCATTTACTATTTTTTTGCACACTTAGACGCCCATCCAGATATGACGCGTGTGTGTGTGTGTGTGTGTGTGTGAATGATATATATATATATATATATAATACAGTAATCCCTCGATTAATGCATTTAATGTGTTCTTTAAAAGAGGCACATTAATCGAAAAAGCACTAATTGAATATAATAACCTATAGGAAAAAGTATAATTCATTCCTGAAATTTCTTTTTTGATCCTTAATTCTTTTTATAAAAGAATTATGGTATATCTCTAGGTCAGTTAAAGGAAAACCATGAAGTTCAAAGACAAATTCAGGATAAAAATTTATTATTCTACTTCTTAACAAAGAATTGAGTTAATGTAGTTTGGCGGGCATTCTATTTCTTTTTTTTTTTTTTCATATGACTGATGGTATGGCCCTATTGCCTCTTTTACTATTCTGCAACTTTTATTACTTCTCTCTTCATCAGGGTCAGCCTCTAAGCATTGCTTCTAAAAAACTCTGATTGTATGAAAAATATTTTCAAATTGTTTCTATGAAATATCTTTGGGCCTTGTCAGTGATTAAATTTTCTTCATATTCTTTAGGATCTTCTCGCTGTGCATCCAAATTTAGCAGATCAGAATCACTCAGTTTCTCAGAATGAGATTTAATTAACTTAGATTATTTGAAGTCTCTAAATTTGCACAATGTGGAAGAATGTGCTTCCAAATGGCTCACATTTTGCTAGCAATAATTTCATTCAACTTTGCGAGTTTATAATCAGGCTGAGATTTCTCAGCCTGATTATAAACTCGCAAAGATTTGGCCAGAAAAGTCTTGGAAGGCATACACTTCAAAAAAAAACTGGTTTCATCAACATTAAATATTTGTTCTTCTGATTTGGCCAGAAAAGTCTTGGAAGGCATACACTTCAAAAAAAAACTGGTTTCATCAACATTAAATATTTGTTGGTCACAATAGCCCCCTTCTTCCACAATTTTCTTCAAAATCTCTGAATAATTTACAGCCACCTCCTTATCTGCACTTGCAGCTTCACCTGTGATTAGAACATTATGCAGGCTATTTCTTTTTCTGAAATGCTCAAACCACCCAGCACAAGTGTGGAATTCGCCTTATTTTCCATCAATGGTAGCCCTTTCTTTCAAGGTTGCAAAGAGACTTAATGCTTTTGATTTAATAAGGTCAGTGCTTAACAGGATCCATTTTTTGGTTACAATCTTCCATCCATGTAGAAAGAAGTCTGTGTGATTCAATCATTATAATACTTTGATTTTGAGTGCATGCATGATGAACTTGAAACAGCCTTACCTTTCTCTTTGTATTCAGCAGCTTTGCTTAAAATTGCTTTTATAGTTGATTCACCCATTTTTGTGTTCTTTGTCCTATCATTGCTCTAGACTTTCCTTGTTCATTTTTCTTTATTATTTCAAGTTTTTCTTCCAATGAGATCACTTTTCAAATCATTTTCACATTTCCACTTTTTTGCTCACTAATTCTTTTACACATGATAAAAGGTTGGGAAAATACTTAAAGGAAAACAATTGCAAAGGAGGCAACAGATATGATCAGCAAAATGTTATATAATTAGCAGACAACATAAATTTTGGCAGAAAATTTGGAACAAATATGTACATGGAAACAGGAGTATGCCATTAAAAAATAACTTTGTAAAATATTTTAAATGGGTAACTAAATTATTTCATCCTGGTGAGTGATTTTTTAAAATAGTTAGCCATAAAAATGTATACATAAAAAATTTTAAAAGCTGTATCATTTATTTTTAAGATGTATATAGGTGCACGGGGTGCTTAAGGGTCAAAGCTGTATAACTGAGAGGAGACCTCCACATAGCCTTTAAAGGAATGCGGAGAACCAACCAGGCTTCTGACCTAACGTCCAATCCTCACCTTCTCGTGGTGCACCCTGTTGGGTATCTACTTTGATACTGAATGAACGAGGATGGGCTGGCAATTTGGGATTTAGACGACCAAATTGTATTCTTATTGGTTAAACCAAAAGAAAAAATGATGGTACAACATGACAAAATTTCATGCCGGCTGGGGCGTCGCCCGGTTAAACAATGCCCCCGTTCTTTTCACCAGGGTGAACAGCGAAAAGTCAGCTACTGGAACAAATCTGAAAACAAACCCCAACTCAACATCACCAGAGTTAATGATCGGTACTATCAACGTAAGAAGCCTGAATGGAAAAGAAATGGAGCTAGCTGAGGAATTAGTTAAGTACCAGATCGACATAATAGGGGTGACTGAAACAAAAAAGACCAAAACTGGTGAGATCTTTCTGAGCAATAAATACAAAATGTTATATTCAGGCAATGACAATCAAGGAAAAGAAGGAGTAGCCATAGTATTCAACACAAAATACGAGGCTAATCTTTTTGAATGGTAGTCAGTCTCAAGTAGAGTAATGTGGGCAAATATGAGAATCGGGAACTGGACAATGAGACTTATTTGTGCCTATGGTCCCACAGAAGGTTCTACTAAGGTAGAAGTGGAGGAATTTTTTGAGGCTTTAGAAAAAGCAACTGACACAATGAAAAAGGAAAAGTTGGTCCTTGTTGGGGATCTAAATAGCAGAGTAGGAAATGATTGTGAGACATACAAAAATATTTTGGTAAAATTTGGTGAAAAGAGCAAAGCTAATAATAATGGCAAATATCTGTTGGATTTCTGCTCAGGACATGGACTGGTTATTACTAACACCATGTTCCAACATAAAAATGTGCACAAATTCACATGGAGAGAAGAGGCTAGGAATAAGAAAAGTCTCATTGACTATGTTATTGTCGATAGTGATGTTTTCTCCCTGGTGCAGGACACCAGAGTGTACAGAGTATTTGAAATTGGAAGTGATCACTATTTAGTCTTGAGCAGGATAAAATTGAATTTCATATTGAAAAGAATAACATGTAAGAAAGTTTTAAAGCGAATAAAAGTTGAGCAACTCTCAGATGTGAACTGTAGACTAAAATACAGAAAGATTATTGAAAAGAAAATGAAAGAGTTTGAGAACAGGAATCAAGCCTTGGAGATTCAGTGGCAAACTCTGAAGAAAACATTGATTGTTTCTGCCAGAGAGGCATGTGGTGAGGTTGTGTGCAAGAATAAAAAAATCAGAACTCCCTGGTGGACACAGGAAGTTAAAGAGGCAGTGAAGGAAAAGAAGAAAGGATATCAAAAGTTCCTGGCAAATAAGTCAGCTTTTACTCTTACAGAATACAGAGACAAATGTAAGAAAGCTAAACAGTGTGTAAAACTAGCTAAACAAAAGTCATGGGAGGATTTTCGCAAGAATATAGAAAATAAATATCAAGAAGGTGGCAAAATATTCTGGAGGTTGTTGAAGAAGCTTAGGAATGGAGGAAAGAGTGCTGTAAAAGGAGTTAGAGATGATAAAGGTGACATGAAAACAGGAGAAAAAGATATCCTTGGAGTATGGAGTAATTACTTTGAAAAACTGCTAAATGAAACAAGCAGTGATGACAGCACAGTGATAAAAAACACTGACCAGGCATGCAGTCAGGAATACATATCCATACTTGAAGTAGAAAAAGCCATCAAAGGCTTGAAATGTGGAAAGGCAGCAGGAGTAGATGATGTTCGACCAGAAATGCTGAAGTATGGTGGTATAAAAGTCTTACAGTGGCTGCACTGCATAGTTCAGAAAGCCTGGACAGAGGGACAAATTCCCGATGATTGGAGTAGAGCTCCCATATATAAAAAGGGAAATAAAACTGAATGTAAGAATTACAGAGGTATTTCCCTACTTAATGTTCCTGGCAAGATCTATGCAAGTATACTTGAGAAACGGTTGAGAAGAATTGTGGAAGAAAAGCTTGGTGAAGAACAAGCTGGATTCAGGCCAAATAGAGGCTGTCAGGATCGGATCATCACTTTACGACAAATAGTCGAGAAAGCCTGTGAATATAACAAAGATCTGTATTTAAGTTTTGTCGATTTGGAAAAGGCATATGACAAGGTGCCAAGAGAGAAGCTATTCAATACGCTGCAGTTATATGGTGTCAATGGGGCATTATATCAAGCAATACTTAGTCTTTATTTGAATTGTAAGTCAGCAGTTAGAATTGAAGGAAGTACAGGAAGATGGTTTAATGTTATATCTGGTGTGAGACAAGGATGTACGTTATCCCCTCTGTTATTCATTATCTATATGGATCACATTATGAAGGAAAGTGGTATTAAACATGATATCAAAATTGGAGATGTTAATGTCAGCTCTTTGCTTTATGCGGATGATGTTATACTTCTAAATAAATCCGCTACAAGTCTGCAAGATTCTCTGACTAAATTGAATAGCTGTTGTAATAGATATGGTATGAACGTCAGCAATAAAAAGACAAAGACAATGAAAATAGGCAGAATCATTGAAAATGTCAACTGTGTTGTGAATGGAGAACCAGTGGAACAAGTAAAACATTTCAGCTACTTAGGCACGATTTTTACTGAAGATGGTAAATTAAATATAGAAATGGACAACAGAATCAGCAAAGCTGGTATGGTGGGAAGTCAATTGAATAAATTCATATGGAGTAAGAGAGAAATTAGTCGGAACACTAAATTAGCTGTATACAAGACAGTGTTCAAACCAGTTTTAACTTATAGATCTGAGAGCTGAGTCAGAAGTAAAACACTTGACCAAAGACTAGAGACTGCAGATATGAGAGTCCTGAGAAAGATTATAGGCGTGAACAGATGGCATCAATGGCAATATCATATTAAAAATGAGAATATTAGGAAAGAACTTGACATTATCAGCATCCAGAAATCCGTCAGCAGAGCTAATCTCAGGTGGTATGGTCACCTGAACAGAATGGGCGAGGAAAGATTAGCAAAACAAGTGTTCTCTGCCAGGTTGGCAGCAAAACGACCCAGAGGAAGACCAAGATATAGGTGGATTGATACGGTACAAAGTGCCTTAGACGATAGAAATATAAGATCTGATAATGTTGGAGTCTTGACAAGTAACAGACTGATTTGGAGGAAAATTGTAGATAGGAAGTTAGTAATGATGTAATTTTTTCATGTAGTACTGTCATATCCTGTACATCCCTTGAAGGTACATGGCAGGAATTTGATGATGATGATGATATAGGTGCACTAATCGAATTTGGGTACAAAAAAAAAAATGGCGCACTAATCAAAAATGCACTCATTGCGGGGGTGCATTAATCGAGGGATTATTGTATATAAAATGTGTGTATATCAGTGGCGTAACGTGATCATTTTGGTTGGGCGTGCTGTCATGTTTTCCAGGAGGGGGGGGTCATCAACAAATTTTTATAATTACTGATTTAATTAAATAATTACATCAATAAACGTCTTTTAGCTTTTTTTATGCAATTATTTGTCGATAAACTATAAATACATTATTTTCATTTTGCATCGATTTTAATGATCTTTAATTCTTGGGGAAAAAAAAGGTATTCAGAATTAATAGTTTTTATCACAATTTCATATATTAAAAAATTGACTGGTATTTTTATTAAAAATCAACTAATTAATTAATCCTAAATTAAATTATTTCAGTTTAAAAGCAAAAAAATCATAAAACTAACAAGTAAAATAATATTAAATTACATACACTTACCTTTTAAAATTTTTTTTTTTTTGTTTAAATTTGTTTCACTATAAATTTACAATTCATACTTTACTCTGTAATTTACTAGACAGAGGGCAAACTAACCAGTCACTGTTCACAAATGAAAAAGATGAACCAAAAACAGGAACACATATTTCTATTACTGCAATAAAACACGTGTTGTTGTGTCGTACATCCTGGCTCTGAATCCGTCATCTTGTTAGAACGTAGTTCTTATTTAGATTATCTGTTTTTTATTATCTTAATTAACTAATCCAAATATAGAGAAATTTATATTATCCTGCACCACCCTATATTCAGATTAGTCTATATAATATAGTGGAATCAATCATCAACTAACTTTAGCAATCTCACTTTTCTACAGGCCAAGTTTAAAATAAATATTTAAGGCTTCCGCAAGGTCCGATAAACTTTATGAGCGGTGCAATGAAGAAAAATCAGGCAAACAACAAATTGAATCCATAAAATAAACATTTAATATAGGGTTACAGAACATGTACTTTTAAGTAAAACTTTAAAAACAAGAAAATGCAAATCAGCTTAGTCCAAATACTCATAACAAACATAAAGCATTAGGCATCACACATTCAGCTGTCAATACTATATTCATTCAAATAATTGAGGATGGTCAACACAGTTCAATGTTACAGAATCTTGCAGTAATTATTCTTAAAGTAGAATTCTCTAATTCTCTCTTAGTCAACTAACACTTAATTTAATTATGAGGCAGTTATCGCTTCAGGGGGGGGGGAAACACTTTAAAGCTCCATACTTTGGCTATTTTTAGTAGAATGCCACAGTTAATGTTAAGATACATCAGGCGGAGCTAACTCTTATATCTTCACGCTGAAATATAAAAAAGATGGACTGCTCTTACTGGGTTACATCTTTTACACATTGGATTTGGTATAGGCACACTTAAAATTGTAGTTAACTATCACTCTGAAGCAGCACTATTCAAAAGAAATCTTCATTATAATAACTGAAATGTTAAACATAGAGCTTCATAAGTCATGATGCACTCATATTAGGTAATCTACTTATTCCTTATTTATTACTATGCATTAAATTCAGCCTTGAAAGTTTATTTTACACTTGGTTAGACTATAATAAATTTAGTTTAAACCTTTATTCAAGTGTGAGCAAACAAAGTTTGCACCTGAAAGTATCTTCAGGACTGGGGTAAGGTGGTACAACACTGGGAAAATCGTTGCAAAGGTGGAGCAAGCTCACAACACTCCTATCTCAGTATCTCCCATAATGCAAAACACATCTCCTTGCAGATATGTATAATGTTATGCATTAAGGGGAGGGCCACTACCCAGACTAGTTTTGACCTTTATTGAGGTCTCTTCGGTGGGAGCCAGGCCCAAGTGGAGATACCAGCAAGAGCAAGACGTTGCTGACTATAAGGGTGAAGCAAAATGCTTTTTTAATCCCTGCTATCTGATAAGGATTGCTGTGTGAGGAAAAGTTTATGAGCTAAATGCTCTGCCTGAGTGAGTGTGATTTAGAGATCTTCATTTGGAAGTAGGATGGCCTTTGGTCTCCTGTATTTTGAGAAGTCTGTTTCATTATAATTGGCTGCTTGTTGCACTAATTCATTTGGATGTGAAGAGGATACTGAGAAGAACTTTACTGCTGAAGACTGCAGGAAAGAGTAGATGTAGGGGATATTTGTATCCTGGTGGAGTTGGACATTTCTGACATACCATGGTGCGTTCAAGATCATGCGGAGACATTTGTTTTGCACTTTCTGTAGTTTGAGTATTTGTACTTGAGGTGTGGCTCCAGGCTGGGGAAGCATAAGTAATAATGGGTCGAATCATCAATTGATAAAGGAGCAGTTTTATTTTGGTATCCAGCTTGCTATTCCTATTGATAAGAGGGTAAAGCTGTGCAATGACTCTTGATGCTTTCGAACATGAGGCTTTTATATGTGAACTGAAAGTTAGTTTTCTGTCCAGCAGTACACCCAGATATTTAGCTTCTGGTTTCCAGGGAATCTTGGTATTAAATAGGAAGATGTCATCTTTGGGAGATATTGAGTTTTTAGTGAAGAGCATGGCGATACTCTTCTGAGGGTTTACTTGCAGTCTCCATTCCGAGAACCAGTGCTCTAATCTCTGCAGGTTTTCTTGCAGTTTCTTGGTGACAAGGTGTGGTTTAATAGATCTGGCTAGTATAGCTGTGTCGTCTGTGTATAGGGTAATAATGGATGACATTGGATTGTGCGGAATGTCCACCATGTAAATCGCGAAAAGTATCGGTGCCAGAAGAGACCCTTGAGGAACTCCTGCCAAGATGCGTCGCTGGGTAGATAATATATCATTTAGTTTGACTTGCATTCGTCTGTCACTAAGAAATAACTTTATGATTTGGACTAGATCTAATGGAATGCCAGCTAAAATCAACTTGTATAACAGTCCAAAGTGCCATAATTTGTCGAACGCCTTTTCTAAATCAAGAAAAACTGCTCCGGTGTATTGATGCCAATTATAACTTGTGATAATGAATTCTATTAGTCTATGAATTTGTTGGGTGGTACTGTGAAATTGGCGAAAACCAAACTGTTCTGAAGGAAGGATGTTTAATTTTTTCACTGAAAGTTGAATTCTGGAAAGGATAGCTTTTTCTGCTATTTTGCCCAAATTAGATGAGACGATATGGGACTTATGGGACGATAACTTTGAGGCTGCTGAGGATCCTTGCCTGGTTTGTATATAGGAACTACGTCTGCCAACTTCCATGCAGAGGGGAAGTACTTAAACCTGAACACAGCATTTATTATTGTTGTGAGATATACGATGGCCTTTCGGGGTAGCAGTTTAATAACTTTGTTGGAGATGTCGTCAGGCCCTGGAGCTTTTTTATTCTTTAAATTCTTTATAATGTCATAAATTTCAGCTGGGGAAGTAGGTGTGAGTTGGCTGGTACAGGTATCAGGCCGTTTTAACACGTGTCTGACGTGGACTTTGTAAATATGATTGAAATTTAGATTATTGTATGAAGGGCTACACAGTTTTTCTAAATTTTTAGCTATAGTTTCGGCTTTTTCTGCACCTGAATATTGTTTACACAGATGCAGAAAAAGCTGAAACTATAGCTTTGAGAGGAGGAAGAGATTTGTTTTTGATGTTTCTCAGGAACTTCCAAACGGATTGATCACCAGGTGATATGGAGGCTAATTTATCTTCCCATAGTTTGTTTCTATGGACTTTAAGTGCATCTCTCACTGCACTGTTCATGTTATTGAGATATTTCTTGTCTTAGGGTGCTCTGGTGTTGTGGTATCTTTTTCTTGCTTTATTTTTCTCCCTGATTAAGTTCATTATGTCATCTGGTAGTCATTTAGGCTTGAAGGCAACTGAATTTGAGGTGATAGATGCTATGGCTGTGTTGATTTGATCAGTAAGTTTATTGACTGCAGAATCAATTTCTTCCTTGGAATTAATATGAGGGATGGGATCAACGTAGTTTGGAAGCATTTTGGATAGTTTTTCCCAGGCAATGAAGGTATGAGGCGAATGGGGAAGATCCCTCTGATAACCCAGTTGGAGCAGAATAGGATTGTGGTCTGATGATAACTCATTCAATGATTCCAGGGAGTACTGTAGGTTGACATTCTTAAGGACAGCTATATCCAAGACGTCGGATGAGCCAGTAGGACTGTGGTGAGTTGGCACTGAGGGACCAGCCACAGTTGCGCAATTTGAGCTTGTGTAGTTAAAGAGGATGTGGCCATTCCTATTTATAGACCTACTGCTCCAGGCGTGATGTTTTGCGTTAAAATCTTCGGCAATAATAACCGGCAGTTTAATACCGAGGATAGCATCCAGATCTGTGGTCAGCAATGTTTTTGATGGTGGGTTATAAGCAGAATATATTTTTATGTTTCCGATAGAGTTTGTGATGACATTGATACCTGTAAGTTCGAGATTGGTGGTTGTAGGAATGGCTACAGCATGATGATTGATGTGATTTTTAATGAGGATGGCTGTGCCACCACCTCTGTAATCCAGTCTGTCATTCCTGTAGAGTTGATATCCTTTGAATTTAGGATTGTCAGCAGGTCTTAGATGAGTCTCATTAATTAATAATATATCCGGATTATATCTGTCATTGAATTCCTGCACTTCTAGTATTTTATTTCTAAGGCCGTTGGCATTCCATGAGATAATCATTAGAGAATCTGGGGTAAATTTTTTCCTATGCATTGGAGAGTGCAGATAAAATGAACTGTGTTTGCTGCAAGAAACTTTTTGTAGTGCTCAGTAATGGATTTGCGTTACTGAAATCCTGTAACATATTTACAAGAGAAGAGGTGATGATGGCTGTTATATTTGAATGTGGATTTGTCATATTCTGGTCATGGATTGCTTTTTTGGGGCGGGCCACATCAGCATATGTTCTTGTTTGGTGTTGAAGATTTATTTTCTTAGGGGGCTCAGTTGATGGTGGATGAACACCTGTCATCTTGTTCAAGCTAATAGGAGCCTGATGAACTTGAGCTTCTGGGGCTTTCGTTTCTGTCAGTGAGGTAGACTGACTGATTAACTCAGTTTGTCTGTTTTTTGGGTGGCAAATGCACCCTCTGTAATTTGCAGGGTGGGGGCCACCACAATTAGCACACTTAGCCGGGGTAGTTTTTGGCCTGGAGCAGGTATATGTGGGGTGGGTGTCACCACATTTCAGACATCTGTATTGAGCTTTGCACAACTTCTGGGCATGACCAAATTTTTGGCATCTATGGCACTGCCCAGAAGAGGCCCTCTTCCTAAGTGGCTCTGGTGAGACCTTAAGCCCACAGATTGTCTTCAAGTTATAAATATCTTTATAGATGTTGTGTATTTCCACCAATACTAGAGGCATAGGGGTCTTGTTAGATCTGTACATTCTACTGACTTTGATGGGAGGCAGATCTTGCATGTTGAGGTCAGCAGCTATTTCAGCTGTTTCAATGTCTTCAGATACTCCTCGGAGTACCACTTTAAAATTTTTCTCCGAGGTAAGTGTGAAGGTATGGTATTGTATACCTCTTGTGTCCAACTGCTTGGTTAGATTTCTGTAGTCAGACACTGTAGTGGGCTGAATTTTGATGCCCTCCTCTGTGTTCTTGGCAGTGGAGTAATTTATCTGCAGGTTGGCCATGGTGGTTCTTAAGGCTGTCCATCTCTGCTTTTCCCTAAGAATGACTGGAGGCACCTTTTCATTGGTGGAGGCAGAGGAATCTGTGTTGGGGGGCATCTTCATCCATGCCATTTTCATTTACTGACTCTGAGGCGAGAGTTTTGCATTTTTTACGCGCGTGCCTCTCTTCTTGATTTGAATGAGTAGAGTCAGAGATAATTATACTTAGTTTTTCCTCCATTTGAGGAACGTCTTCATTTTGATCTTCATCAGTTTCGGGTAAAGAGTAAAGATTCAGGAAGCCGGGCCATTCACGCTCGAACTTCTTAAGGAGTTTCTTTACGAAGCTGAAAGCCAGTCCTTTATCTAGAGAGTCTATAATGATATCAGGATCTATCAAGTTTGATGGCAATTTGAGCTTAAATTTCCTTTGAAGTTTATTTACAAGTATGAGCGCTGGCTCTTCATCCAGCAAATCTGTGAGGGCATCCAAATCTAACACATTCATCACTGACAGTTTGCTTTTAACCGCAAGTAAATGGATCTGAAATAGATATGCTAACAATGGCGATTCTAACGGCTGTTAGGCCTAACGAATCGCCCTCGTTGCAATTAGAGTCCACTTACCTTCGCTGATGTTCTTGAATACAGTATAATCCGCAATTTAATGACTTTAAACACGTCTCAGCTAGTTAATCTAGCAGCTAAACTACAAAACCAAAGTTTCTCATATTTGATTAACACTCTATAAACATAAACAACTTTGCAGCACTATATAAACATCACCTTCACTAAACTTATCAGGCTATAATTATCGCTTTAAAAAAGCGACAGCTACCACTTATGTACTCTAATGTTGTCCAATAACGAACTACACATGTGCTTTTAAATACCCATTTGCAAACTTGGATTTTTTCGCTTTTTTTGACGAATGCAAATCTCATCAAAATACGGCTCTTTTTAAAACCGTGGAGATACCAGGCAGAAGCATTAGCAAGGTCATCTCTACCTATAGGAGTTGCCAAATGGTGTGCCACCTTTTTATTAAATTACTCTGGATTTAGACAAAGATGTTGCACTGTTCTTCTTCATAACAACTGGAATTCGTTGTAATTTTAGAATTCCGTAGAAATATTCCGAATTGCCTATTAATTTCTCGGTCCTTTCATAATCTATTTACGGCATTTCCAAATCCCCATTACTGCACCCCTTACTTCACTCCTTACTGTCCATAAGCTTTCTTCCCTGTTTACCTTCGTTCTCCAATTAAATACGTTCATTCTTCCCACCAAAATCTGGTTCTAGCTAGTTCAGCTTATATCAACTTCTTCTGCCTTCGAATACCGTAGCTCACGGTCCACGGAAATGCTATCTAAAATTAACTCTGTTTCCTTGACAACATCCAATCAGAAGAATTACATAAAATTACTTTCTCTTTCAGTAATGATAAATAAAAAAAATATATATCACAGTTCACATAGGGTACATTAAACTTACATATATACATTCTCTTTCAGAAATACAAATAAAGAAATAATCCATAGTTCATATAAATCACATTCAATCATAATAAACACAAATTCTATAACATACATGCACAGCTTCTTATAATATTATTATATAATAAAGTAAATTAAAAGAATAATATTTTTATACAGAGCCTTATTATTACTATTACATTACTTAAGATTATATTATTAAATAATAATAAACAAAATTCAAGGCAATTATATGAATAATACACTATAAGCAAGAGATAAACAATAAATAACATTTACAAGTCTTGCCTTTGACATGGAGGATTATGTTGGATTCTGAAAGAAGTATTAATAATTTTCATTTCTGTTCATTTAGAATCCAACACGTGTTCTATGGCTACCCCACAACAGGCCAACCCATAATAAAATTTTAAGACAGACAAAGCATTCCCAGGGTTGAGAGTGTAAGATTACATATCTCAATCAATTTTATGATTATAATTTGTGGAATTTTTTAATCGATCCAAGTGCCCCGTCCCCACCTGCAGATGCCCATGACCATGAGATTGCATTTTATCGATGTATGAAAGTTTTGAGAGGGCATAGCACATCAGCACTCATCTTAATTGGTCCAATGCAATTAATTGTAGGATAACTTTGAATACTTCTGCGTAGAGTGGGGGAACAATCTGTTTTATGATTGATTAGAAAACAACAATGCAGGAGAATGCTATATTTGGTTGGTATATTTGAAATACTCAAAGATGAAAATATGTGAACCATCATTTATAAGACATGTGAGAATAGGAAGGAATAAGTGTGAGTAGAAAGAATAATTAATAATTATCATTTGTGATATGTGTGTCCTATAAGTTGCTGGGTAGAGCAAATAGCACGATCCTATAAATTCTAAACATGAATGAGTGAATTTATGATGGCATAATTAAAAAAAAATAAAGAAACTTATGAGAGAGAGAGAGAGTATTGCAGGAATAAATATGGTTTTCATGGCGCATCAAATCATCTCGTAAAATTTGTTGCACATGTTACGTGTATTTCTCTGGTTTGTGTATATTTTGCTCCATTTTCCAAGAATTTTATTTTGTTTACTGAGACCCAGCATACATAACATCCGATCATTATCGGAATTATCCACACTTTCGGGAATCCTAAATTCATTAGTTTTTTTTTTTTTTTTTTTAGTATCAGTGGTTCTTCTGTCTTATCAATCTCACATATGCTGGTATTTTGTTGTAGATCAATAACATTTTATAATACACAGAATATTCATTTTTATTCAGGAACAGATACTTTTTACTGTCTGCCGTTTCCAAAGACTAGAATAAAAATGTCTCTATACCGTTAAAAAAACTTTGCAACCTCAACAGATGCTATACTGCACAAGCAAAAGAAAAAACAATTAGCATTTTTCTCCTAACATACACTTTCAGATTTCCAGTTCCAGAAAACGTGTAACAGCTGTTTGTAATAAAGCTGTTGAATATAGTAATCTCTCAACTCATGACAGTGACAACATTCAATTGGATTGGTTGACACAATAACCAATCACAGCCACTGTGCAAAGTGAGCTCAAAATTAAATTTTGAGCTCACTTTGCTGAGTGAGCTCAAAATTTAAGCTCTTCACCAAGTAAAATGTTTACGCGGTGAAAAGTGCCTTCTTCATGAAGCACTAATGCTTTATTACCCTCGTAAAGAGGACAATGAAGCATTAGTACAGTATATTGTGTTCAATTTTAGGAATTGCACGAAGTTTGCAAACAATTGGATGAGTCTTTAATGGGAATAAATGCAAAAATATAATATCGGTGATACTGATATTTCGTGGATGAGCACTGCACACCTGGAATAGTCGCCCCTGATATATATATATATATATTTTTTTTTTTTTTTTTTTTTTTCAGTAAAGAAGACTAAATATAAAATTTAAAATTTCTTAGTGTCATAAAATACTGGTATTGGAGAAAAGGTAAAGACTAGTATTAAAGCCAGATGGCAATTTAGCTTATGCTGATTAACATCATTATGATACCATTTATGTAATTTTGTTATCATTTTCTTTAATATAATTAGTCAAAATTGTATCTATGATCTTAAACTAGCTCTGCAAATTAGACATCACACCTGGATGGATGTGTAAATGTGCAGAGCAGAAAAATAGTGAACGTTTAGAAGAATAAATATTCTTAAATATTGTGCCCCCCCCTCTCTAACTATTCTTAAATATTTTGTTCTCCCTAGTAACTATTCTAACTATTAATAAAATAGTTAATAAGAATAACAGGAATATGTAAATAGTTAATATAGATATTAGTTGGAAATAACTATTATTCCTAAATATTCTTAAATATGGAAATTA